>NW_027149831.1:600000-898578 GCF_031143425.1 Pleurodeles waltl
CAAGTCACCCCATCTTGGATTCCCCTAGGTCTCTAGTTTTCAGAAATGCACAGGTTTGGTAGGTTTCCCTAGGTGCCGGCTGAGCTAGAGGCCAAAATCTACAGGTAGGCACTTTGCAAAAAACAGCTCTGTTTTCTTTAACAAAAATGGGATGTGTCCACGTTGCGTTTTGGGGCGTCTTCTGTCGCGGCCGCTAGGCCTACCCACACAAGTGAGGTATCATTTTTATCGGGAGACTTGGGGGAACGCTGGGTGGAAGAACATTTTTTGCTCCTCTCACATTACAGAACTTTCTGCCACAGAAATGTGAGGAACATGTGTTTTTTTTAGCCAAATTTTGAGGTTTGCCAAGGATTCTGGGTAACAGAACCTGGTCCGAGCCACACAAGTCACCCCATCTTGGATTCCCCTAGGTCTCTAGTTTTCAGAAATGCACGGGTTTGGTAGGCTTCCCTAGGTGCCGGCTGAGCTAGAGGCCAAAATCTACAGGTAGGCACTTTGCAAAAAACACCTCTGTTTTCTTTAAAAAATTTGGATGTGTCCACGTTGCGCTTTGGGGCGTTTCCTGTCGCGGGCGCTAGGCCTACCCACACAAGTGAGGTATCATTTTTATCGGGAGACTTAGGGGAACGCTGGGTGGAAGGAAATTTGTGGCTCCTCTCAGATTCCAGAACTTTCTGCCACAGGAATGTGAGGAACATATGTTTTTTTAGCCAAAATTTGAGGTTTGCAAAGGATTCTGGGTAACAGAACCTGGTCCGAGCCACACAAGTCACCCCATCTTGGATTCCCCTAGGTCTCTAGGTTTCAGAAATGCACAGGTTTGGTAGGTTTCCCTAGCTGCCGGCTGAGCTAGAGGCCAAAATCTACAAGTAGGCACTTTGCAAAAAACACCTCTGTTTTCTTTCAAAAAGTTGGATGTGTCCACGTTGCGCTTTGGAGCGTTTCCTGTCGCGGGCGCTAGGCCTACCCACACAAGTGAGGTATCATTTTTATCGGGAGACTTGGGGGAACGCTGGGTGGAAGGAAATGTGTGGCTCCTCTCAGATTCCAGAACTTTCTGCCACAGAAATGTGAGGAACATGTGTTTTTTTAGCCAAATTTTGAGGTTTGCAAAGGATTCTGGGTAACAGAACCTGGTCCGAGCCACATAAGTCACCCCATCTTGGATTCCCCTAGGTCTCTAGTTTTCAGAAATGCACAGGTTCGGTAGGTTTACCTAGGTGCCGGCTGAGCTAGAGGCCAAAATCTACAGGTAGGCACTTTGCAAAACACACCTCTGTTTTCTTTCAAAAATTTGGATGTGTCCACGTTGCGCTTTGGGGCATATCCTGTCGCGGGCGCTAGGCCTACCCACACAAGTGAGGTATCATTTTTATCAGGAGACTTGGGGGAACGCTGGGTGGAAGGAAATTTGTGGCTCCTCTCAGATTCCAGCACTTTTTGCCACAGAAATGTGAGGAACATGTGTTTTTTTAGCCAAATTTTGAGGTTTGCAAAGGATTCTGGGTAACAGAACCTGGTCCGAGCCACACAAGTCACCCCATCTTGGATTCCCCTAGGTCTCTAGTTTTCAGAAATATACAGGTTTGGTAGATTTCCCTACGTGCCGGCTGAGCTAGAGGCCAAAATCTACAGGTAGGCACTTTGCAAAAAACACCTCTGTTTTCTTTAAAAAAATTGGATGTGTCCACACTGCGCTTTAGGGCGTTTGCTGTCGCGGGCGCTAGGCCTACCCACACAAGTGAGGTATCATTTTTATCGGGAGACTTGGGGAAACGCTGGGTGGAAGGAAGTTTGTGGCTCCTCTCAGATTCCAGAACTTTCTGCCACAGAAATGTGAGGAAAATGTGTTTTTTTAGCCAAATTTTGAGGTTTGCAAAGGATTCAGGGTAACAGAACCTGGTCTGTGCCACACAAGTCACCCCATCTTGGATTCCCCTAGGTCTCTAGTTTAGAGAAATGCACAGGTTTGGTAGGTTTTCCTAGGTGCCGGCTGAGCTAGAGGCCAAAATCTACAGGTAGGCACTTTGCAAAAAACACCTCTGTTTTCTTTCAAAAAGTTGGATGTGTCCACGTTGCGCTTTGGAGCGTTTCCTGTCGCGGGCGCTAGGCCTACCCACACAAGTGAGGTATCATTTTTATCGAAAGACTTGGGGGAACGCTGGGTGGAAGTAAATGTGTGGCTCCTCTCAGATTCCAGAACTTTCTGCCACAGAAATGTGAGGAACATGTGTTTTTTTAGCCAAATTTTGAGGTTTGCAAAGGATTCTGGGTAACAGAACCTGGTCCGAGCCACACAAGTCACCCCATCTTGGATTCCCCTAGGTCTCTAGTTTTCAGAAATGCACAGGTTTGGTAGGTTTCCCTAGGTGCCGGCTGAGCTAGAGGCCAAAATCTACAGGTAGGCACTTTGCAAAAAACACCTCTGTTTTCTTTAAAAAATTTGGATGTGTCCACGTTGCGCTTTGGGGCATTTCCTGTCGCGGGCGCTAGGCCTACCCACACAAGTGAGGTATCATTTTTATCGGGAGACTTGGGGGAACGCTGGGTGGAAGGAAATTTGTGGCTCCTCTCAGATTCCAGAACTTTCTGCCACAGAAATGTGAGGAACATGTGTTTTTTTAGCCAAATTTTGAGGTTTGCAAAGGATTCTGGGTAACAGAACCTGGTCCGAGCCACACAAGTCACCCCATCTTGGATTCCCCTAGGTCTCTAGTTTTCAGAAATGCACGGGTTTGGTAGGCTTCCCTAGGTGCCGGCTGAGCTAGAGGCCAAAATCTACAGGTAGGCACTTTGCAAAAAACACCTCTGTTTTCTTTAAAAAATTTGGATGTGTCCACGTTGCGCTTTGGGGCGTTTCCTGTCGCGGGCGCTAGGCCTACCCACACAAGTGAGGTATCATTTTTATCGGGAGACTTGAGGGAACGCTGGGTGGAAGGAAATTTGTGGCTCCTCTCAGATTCCAGAACTTTCTGCCACCGAAATGTGAGGAACATGTGTTTTTTTACCCAAATTTTGAGGTTTGCAAAGGATTCTGGGTAACAGAACCTGGTCCGAGCCACACAAGTCACCCCATCTTGGATTCCCCTAGGTCTCTAGTATTCAGAAATGCACGGGTTTGGTAGGCTTCCCTAGGTGCCGGCTGAGCTAGAGGCCAAAATCTACAGGTAGGCACTTTGCAAAAAACAGCTCTGTTTTCTTTAAAAAAATGGGATGTGTCCACGTTGCGTTTTGGGGCGTCTTCTGTCGCGGCTGCTAGTCCTACCCACACAAGTGAGGTATCATTTTTATCGGGAGACTTGGGGGAACGCTGGGTGGAAGAACATTTTTTGCTCCTCTCAGATTACAGAACTTTCTGCCACAGAAATGTGAGGAACATGTGTTTTTTTAGCCAAATTTGGAGGTTTGCAAAGGATTCTGGGTAACAGAACCTGGTCCGAGCCACACAAGTCACCCCATCTTGGATTCCCCTAGGTCTCTAGTTTTCAGAAATGCACAGGTTTGGTAGGCTTCCCTAGGTGCCGGCTGAGCTAGAGGCCAAAATCTACAGGTAGGCACTTTGCAAAAAACACCTCTGTTTTCTTTAAAAAATTTGGATGTGTCCACGTTGCGCTTTGGGGCGTTTCCTGTCGCGGGCGCTAGGCCTACCCACACAAGTGAGGTATCATTTTTATTGGGAGACTTAGGGGAACGCTGGGTGGAAGGAAGTTTGTGGCTCCTCTCAGATTCCAGAACTTTCTGCCACAGAAATGTGAGGAAAATGTGTTTTTTTAGCCAAATTTTGAGGTTTGCAAAGGATTCTGGGTAACAGAACCTGGTCCGTGCCACACAAGTCACCCCATCTTGGATTCCCCTAGGTCTCTAGTTTTCAGAAATGCACAGGTTTGGTAGGTTTTCCTAGGTGCCGGCTGAGCTAGAGGCCAAAATCTACAGGTAGGCACTTTGCAAAAAACACCTCTGTTTTCTTTCAAAAAGTTGGATGTGTCCACTTGCGCTTTGGAGCGTTTCCTGTCGCGGGCGCTAGGCCTACCCACACAAGTGAGGTATCATTTTTATCGAAAGACTTGGGGGAACGCTGGGTGGAAGTAAATGTGTGGCTCCTCTCAGATTCCAGAACTTTCTGCCACAGAAATGTGAGGAACATGTGTTTTTTTAGCCAAATTTTGAGGTTTGCAAAGGATTCTGGGTAACAGAACCTGGTCCGAGCCACACAAGTCACCCCATCTTGGATTCCCCTAGGTCTCTAGTTTTCAGAAATGCACAGGTTTGGTAGGTTTCCCTAGGTGCCGGCTGAGCTAGAGGCCAAAATCTACAGGTAGGCACTTTGCAAAAAACACCTCTGTTTTCTTTAAAAAATTTGGATGTGTCCACGTTGCGCTTTGGGGCATTTCCTGTCGCGGGCGCTAGGCCTACCCACACAAGTGAGGTATCATTTTTATCGGGAGACTTGGGGGAACGCTGGGTGGAAGGAAATTTGTGGCTCCTCTCAGATTCCAGAACTTTCTGCCACAGAAATGTGAGGAACATGTGTTTTTTTAGCCAAATTTTGAGGTTTGCAAAGGATTCTGGGTAACAGAACCTGGTCCGAGCCACACAAGTCACCCCATCTTGGATTCCCCTAGGTCTCTAGTTTTCAGAAATGCACGGGTTTGGTAGGCTTCCCTAGGTGCCGGCTGAGCTAGAGGCCAAAATCTACAGGTAGGCACTTTGCAAAAAACACCTCTGTTTTCTTTAAAAAATTTGGATGTGTCCACGTTGTGCTTTGGGGCGTTTCCTGTCGCGGGCGCTAGGCCTACCCACACAAGTGAGGTATCATTTTTATCGGGAGGCTTGAGGGAACGCTGGGTGGAAGGAAATTTTTGGCTCCTCTCAGATTCCAGAACTTTCTGCCACAGAAATGTGAGGAACATGTGTTTTTTTACCCAAATTTTGAGGTTTGCAAAGGATTCTGGGTAACAGAACCTGGTCCGAGCCACACAAGTCACCCCATCTTGGATTCCCCTAGGTCTCTAGTTTTCAGAAATGCACAGGTTTGGTAGGTTTCCCTAGGTGCCGGCTGAGCTAGAGGCCAAAATCTACAGGTAGGCACTTTGCAAAAAACAGCTCTGTTTTCTTTAAAAAAATGGGATGTGTCCACGTTGCGTTTTGGGGCGTCTCATGTCGCGGCCGCTAGGCCTACCCACACAAGTGAGGTATCATTTTTATCGGGAGACTTGGGGGAACGCTGGGTGGAAGAACATTTTTTGCTCCTCTCAGATTACAGAACTTTCTGCCACAGAAATGTGAGGAACATGTGTTTTTTTTAGCCAAATTTTGAGGTTTGCAAAGGATTCTGGGTGACAGAACCTGGTCCGAGCCACACAAGTCACCCCATCTTGGATTCCCCTAGGTCTCTAGTTTTCAGAAATGCCCGGGTTTGGTAGGCTTCCCTAGGTGCCGGCTGAGCTAGAGGCCAAAATCTACAGGTAGGCACTTTGCAAAAAACACCTCTGTTTTCTTAAAAAAATTTGGATGTGTCCACGTTGCGCTTTGGGGCGTTTCCTGTCGCGGGCGCTAGGCCTACCCACACAAGTGAGGTATCATTTTTATCGGGAGACTTAGGGGAACGCTGGGTGGAAGGAAATTTGTGGCTCCTCTCAGATTCCAGAACTTTCTGCGACAGAAATGTGAGGAACATGTGTTTTTTTAACCAAATTTTGAGGTTTGCAAAGGATTCTGGGTAACAGAACCTGGTCCGAGCCACACAAGTCACCCCATCTTGGATTCCCCTAGGTCTCTAGTTTTCAGAAATGCACAGGTTTGGTAGGTTTCCCTAGGTGCCGGCTGAGCTAGAGGCCAAAATCTACAGGTAGGCACTTGGCAAAAAACACCTCTGTTTTCTTTCAAAAAGTTGGATGTGTCCACGTTGCGCTTTGGGGCATATCCTGTCGCGGGCGCTAGGCCTACCCACACAGTGAGGTATCATTTTTATCAGGAGACTTGGGGGAACGCTGGGTGGAAGGAAATTTGTGGCTCCTCTCAGATTCCAGAACTTTTTGCCACAGAAATGTGAGGAACATGTGTTTTTTTAGCCAAATTTTGAGGTTTGCAAAGGATTCTGGGTAACAGAACCTGGTCCGAGCCACACAAGTCACCCCATCTTGGATTCCCCTAGGTCTCTAGTTTTCAGAAATACACAGGTTTGGTAGATTTCCCTAGGTGCCGGCTGAGCTAGAGGCCAAAATCTACAGGTAGGCACTTTGCAAAAAACACCTCTGTTTTCTTTAAAAAAATTGGATGTGTCCACATTGCGCTTTAGGGCATTTGCTGTCGCGGGCGCTAGGCCTACCCACACAAGTGAGGTATCATTTTTATCGGGAGACTTGGGGAAACGCTGGGTGGAAGGAAGTTTGTGGCTCCTCTCAGATTCCAGAACTTTCTGCCACAGAAATGTGAGGAGCATGTGTTTTTTTAGGCAAATTTTGAGGTTTGCAAAGGATTCTGGGTAACAGTACCTGGTCCGAGCCACACAAGTCACCCCATCTTGGATTCCCCTAGGTCTCTAGTTTTCAGAAATGCACAGGTTTGGTAGGTTTCCCTAGGTGCCGGCTGAGCTAGAGGCCAAAATCTACAGGTAGGCACTTTGTAAAAAACACCTCTGTTTTCTTTCAAAAAGTTGGATGTGTCCACGTTGCGCTTTGGAGCGTTTCCTGTCGCGGGCGCTAGGCCTACCCACACAAGTGAGGTATCATTTTTATCGAAAGACTTGGGGGAACGCTGGGTGGAAGTAAATGTGTGGCTCCTCTCAGATTCCAGAACTTTCTGCCACAGAAATGTGAGGAACATGTGTTTTTTTAGCCAAATTTTGAGGTTTGCAAAGGATTCTGGGTAACAGAACCTGGTCCGAGCCACACAAGTCACCCCATCTTGGATTCCCCTAGGTCTCTAGTTTTCAGAAATACACAGGTTAGGTAGATTTCCCTAGGTGCCGCCTGAGCTAGAGGCCAAAATAAATCTACAGGTAGGCACTTTGCAAAAAACACCTCTGTTTTCTTTAAAAAAATTGGATGTGTCCACATTGCGCTTTAGGGCGTATGCTGTCGCGGGCGCTAGGCCTACCCACACAAGTGAGGTATCATTTTTATTGGGAGACTTGGGGGAGTGCTGGGTGGAACGAAATTTGTGGCTACTCTCAGATTCCAGAACTTTCTGCCACAGAAATGTGAGGAACATTTGTTTTTTTAGCCACATTTTGAGGTTTGCAAAGGATTCTGGGTAACAGAACCTGGTCCGAGCCACACAAGTCACCCCATCTTGGATTCCCCTAGGTCTCTAGTTTTCAGAAATGCACAGGTTTGGTAGGTTTCCCTAGGTGCCGGCTGAGCTAGAGGCCAAAATCTACAGGTAGGCAGTTTGCAAAAAACATCTCTGTTTTCTTTCAAAAATTTGGATGTGTCCACGTTGCGCTTTGGGGCGTTTCCTGTCGCGGGCGCTAGGCCTACCCACACAAGTGAGGTATAATTTTTATCGGGAGACTTGGGGGAACGCTGGGTGGAAGGAAAATTGTGGCTCCTTTCAGATTCCAGAACTTTCTGCCACAGAAATGTGAGGAACATGTGTTTTTTTAGCCATATTTTGAGGTTTGCAAAGGATTCTGGGTAACAGAGCCTGGTCCGAGCCACACAAGTCACCCCATCTTGGATTCCCTAGGTCTCGAGTTTTCAGAAATGCACAGGTTTGGTAGGTTTCCCTAGGTGACGGCTGAGCTAGAGGCCAAAATCTACAGGGTAGGCTCTTTGCAAAAAACACCTCTGTTTTCTTTCAAAAATTTGGATGTGTCCACGTTGCGCTTTGGGGCGTTTCCTGTCGCGGGCGCTAGGCCTACCCACACAAGTGAGGTATCATTTTTATCGGGAGACTTGGGGGAACGCTGGGTGGAAGGGAATTTGTGGCTCCTGTCAGATTCCAGAACTTTCTGCCACAGAAATATGAGGAACATGTTTTTTTTTAGCCAAATTTTGAGGTTTGCACAGGATACTGGGTAACAGAACCTGGTCCGAGCCACACAAGTCACCCCATCTTGGATTCCCCTAGGTCTCTAGTTTTCAGAAATGCACAGGTTTGGTAGGTTTCCCTAGGTGCTGGCTGAGCTAAAGGCCAAAATCTACAGGTAGGCACTTTGCAAAAAACACCTCTGTTTTCTTTCAAAAAGTTGGATGTGTCCACGTTGCGCTTTGGAGCGTTTCCTGTCGCGGGCGCTAGGCCTACCCACACAAGTGAGGTATCATTTTTATCAGGAGACTTGGGGGAACACTGGGTGGAAGGAAATTTGTGGCTCCTCTCAGATTCCAGAACTTTCTGCCACAGAAATGTGAGGAACATGTGTTTTTTAGCCAAATTTTTAGGTTTGCAAAGGATTCTGTGTAGCAGAACCTGGTCCGAGCCACACAAGTCACCCCATCTTGGATTCCCCTAGGTCTCTAGTTTTCAGAAATGCACAGCTTTGGTAGGTTTCTCTAGGTGCCGGCTGAGCTAGAGGCCAAAATCTACAGGTAGGCACTTTGCAAAAAACAGCTCTGTTTTCTTTAAAAAAATGGGATGTGTCCACTTTGCGTTTTGGGGCGTCTCCTGTCGCGGCCGCTAGGCCTACCCACACAAGTGAGGTATCATTTTTATCGGGAGACTTGGGGGAACACTGGGTGGAAGGACATTTTTTGCTCTTCTCAGATTCCAGAACTTTCTGCCACAGAAATGTGAGGAACATGTGTTTGTTTTAGCAAAATTTTGAGGTTTGCAAAGGATTCTGGGTAACAGAACCTGGTCCGAGCTACACAAGTCATCCCATCTTGGATTCCCCTAGGTCTATAGTTTTCAGAAATGCACAGGTTTGGTAGGCTTCCCTAGGTGCCGGCTGAGCTAGAGGCCAAAATCTAAAGGTAGGCACTTTGCAAAAAACACCTCTTTTCTTTAAAAAATTTGGATGTGTCCACGTTGCGCTTTGGGGCGTTTCCTGTCGCAGGCGCTAGGCCTACCCACACAAGTGAGGTATCATTTTTATCGGGAGACTTGGGGGAATGCTGGGTGGAAGGAAATTTGTGGCTCCTCTCAGATTCCAGAACTTTCTGCCACGGAAATGTGAGGAACAAGTGTTTTTTTAGCCAAATTTTGAGGTTTGCAAAGGATTCTGGGTAACAGAACCTGGTCTGAGCCACACAAGTCACCCCATCTTGGATTCCCCTAGGTCTCTAGTTTTCAGAAATGCACTGGTTTGGTAGGCTTCCTTAGGTGCCGGCTGAGCTAGAGGCCAAAATCTAAAGGTAGGCACTTTGCAAAAAACACCTCTTTTCTTTAAAAAATTTGGATGTGTCCACGTTGCGCTTTGGGGCGTTTCCTGTCGCAGGCGCTAGGCCTACCCACACAAGTGAGGTATCATTTTTATCGGGAGACTTGGGGGAATGCTGGGTGGAAGGAAATTTGTGGCTCCTCTCAGATTCCAGAACTTTCTGCCACGGAAATGTGAGGAACAAGTGTTTTTTTAGCCAAATTTTGAGGTTTGCAAAGGATTCTGGGTAACAGAACCTGGTCTGAGCCACACAAGTCACCCCATCTTGGATTCCCCTAGGTCTCTAGTTTTCAGAAATGCACAGGTTTGGTAGGTTTCCCTAGGTGCCGGCTGAGCTAGAGGCCACAATCTACAGGTAGGCACTTTGCAAAAAACAGCTCTGTTTTCTGTGATGTGTCCACGTTGTGTTTTGGGGGACATCCTGGCGCGGGCGCTTGGCCTACCCACACAACTGAGGTACCATTTTTATCGGGAGACTTGGGGGAACGCTGGGTGGAAGGAAATTTGTGGCTCCTCTCAGATTCCAGAACTTTCTGCCACAGAAATGTGAGGAACATGTGTTTTTTAGCCAAATTTTTAGGTTTGCAAAGGATTCTGGGTAACAGAACCTGGTCCGAGCCACACAAGTCACCCCATCTTGGATTCCCCTAGGTCTCTAGTTTTCAGAAATGCACAGGTTTGGTAGGTTTCCCTAGGTGCCGACTGAGCTAGAGGCCAAAATCTACAGGTAGGCACTTTGCAAAAAACACCTCTGTTTTCTTTAAAAAAATGGGATGTGTCCACGTTGCGTTTTGGGGCGTGTTCTGTCGCGGCCGCTAGGCCTACCCACACAAGTGAGGTATCATTTTTATCGGGAGTCTTGGGGGAACGCTGGGTGGTAGGACATTTTTTGCTCCCCTCAGATTCCAGAACTTTCTGCCACAGAAATGTGAGGAACATGTGTTTTTTTTAGCCAAATTTTGAGGTTTGCAAAGGATTCTGAGTAACAGAACCTGGTCCGAGCCACACAAGTCATCCCATCTTGGATTCCCCTAGGTCTCTAGTTTTCAGAAATGCACAGGTTTGGTAGGCTTCCCTAGGTGCCGGCTGAGCTAGAGGCCAAAATCTACAGGTAGGCACTTTGCAAAAAACACCTCTTTTCCTTAAAAAATTTGGATTCGTCCACGTTGAGCTTTGGGGCGTTTCCTGTCGCGGGCGCTAGGCCTACCCACACAAGTGAGGTATCATTTTTATCGGGAGACTTGGGGGAACGCTGGGTGGAAGGAAATTTGTGGCTCCTCTCAGATTCCAGAACTTTCTGCCACAGAAATGTGAGGAACATGTGTTTTTTTAGCCAAATTTTGAGGTTTGCAAAGGATTCTGGGTAACAGTACCTGGTCCAAGCCACACAAGTCACCCCATCTTGGATTCCCCTAGGTCTCTAGTTTTCAGAAATGCACAGGTTTGGTAGGTTTCCCTAGGTGCCGGCTGAGCTAGAGGCCAAAATCTACAGGTAGGCACTTTGCAAAAAACACCTCTGTTTTCTTTCAAAAAGTTGGATGTGTCCACGTTGCGCTTTGGAGCGTTTCCTGTCGCGGGCGCTAGGCCTACCCACACAAGTGAGGTATCATTTTTATCGGGAGACTGGGGGGAACGCTGGGTGGAAGGAAATGTGTGGCTCCTCTCAGATTCCAGAACTTTCTGCCACAGAAATGTGTGGAACATGTGTTTTTTAGCCAAATGTTGAGGTTTGCAAAGGATTCTGGGTAACAGAACCTGGTCCGAGCCACACAAGTCACCCCATCTTGGATTCCCCCAGGTCTCTAGTTTTCAGAAATGCACAGGTTTGGTAGGTTTCCCTAGGTGCCGGCTGAGCTAGAGGCCACAATCTACAGGTAGGCACTTTGCAAAAAACAGCTCTGTTTTCTGTGATGTGTCCACGTTGTGTTTTGGGGGACATCCTGGCGTGGGCGCTTGGCCTACCCACACAACTGAGGTACCATTTTTATCGGGAGACTTGGGGGAACATAGAATAGCAAAACAAGTGTTATTGCCCCTTGTCTTTCTCTACATTTTTCCCTTCCAAATGTAAGACAGTGTGTAAAAAAGATGTCTATTTGAGAAATGCCCTGTAATTCACATGCTAGTACGGGCACCCCGGAATTCAGAGATGTGCAAATAACTACTGCTTCTCAACACCTTATCTTGTGCCCATTTTGGAAATACAAAGGTTTTCTTGATAGCTATTTTTTACTCTTTATATTTCAGCAAATGAATTGCTATATACCCGGCATAGAATGAAAACCCACTGCAGGGTGCAGGTCATTTATTGGCTCTGGGTACCTAGAGTTCTTGATGAACCTACAAGCCCTATATATCCCCGCAACCAGAAGTGCCCAGCAGACGTAACGGTATATTGCTTTCGAAAATCTGACATTGCAGGAAAAAGTTACAGAGTAAAACGTAGAGAAAAAGTGATGTTTTTTTCACCTTGCTGAATTCAGAATTTTGTCTACTTTTCAGAAATGTTGCGGTTTCTGGGATCCAGCATTGGTTTCATGCCCATTTCTGTCACTGACTGGAAGGAGGCTAAAAGCACAAAAAATCGTAAAAATGGGGTATGTCCCAGTAAAATGCCAAAATTGTGTTGAAAAATTGGGTTTTCTGATTCAAGTCTGCCTGTTCCTGAAAGCTGGGAAGCTGGTGATTCTAGCACCACAAACCCTTTGTTGATGCCCTTTTCAGGGAAAAAACCACAAGCCTTCTTCTGCAGCCCCTTTTTCCCATTTTTTTTAAAAAAACGAAATTTTCACTGTATTTTGCCTAATTTCTTGGCCTCCTTCTGGGGAACCCACAAAGTCTGGGTACCTCTAGAATCCCTAGGATGTTGGAAAAAAGGACGCAAATTTGGCGCGTGTAGCTTATGTGAACAAAAAGTTATGAGGGCCTAAGCGCGAACTGCTCCAAATAGCCAAAAAAAAGCTCGGCACAGGAGGGGGAAAAGGCCTGGCAGCGAAGGGGTTAAGCTGATAGAGGTAGCTATAGCAGAGCAGCTTAGGCTGAGCTAGGAGACATGCAAAGCTCCTACTATACCACTGGTGTCATATGCACAATATCATAAGAAAACACAATACACAGATATACTAAAAATAAAGGTACTTTATTTTAGTGACAATGGGGGTCATTCCGACCCTGGCAGTCAAAGACCGCCAGGGCCGCGAATGACGGAAGCACCGCCAACAGGCTGGCGGTGCTTCCCTGCCCATTCCGACCGCGGCGGTAAAGCCGCGGTCAGAAAACCGGGTCCGGCGGTTTCCCGCCAGATTTCCCCCGGCTGGGCGAATCCGCCATGGCGGCGCTGCAAGCAGCGCCGCCATGGGGATTCTGACCCCCTTCCCGCCAGCCTGTTTCTGGCGGTTTTCACCGCCAGGAAGAGGCTGGCGGGAACGGGTGTCCTGGGACCCCTGCCAGTGGCATGGGCAGTGCAGGGGCCCCCTAACAGGGCCCCAGCCTGCTTTTCACTGTCGACAAGCGCGACGGGTGCAACTGCACCTGTCGCACACCTGCTACACCGCCGGCTCCATTCGGAGCCGGCTTCAGTGTTGCAGGCCCCCTTCCCGCTGGGCCGGCGGGCGCTACCTTGGGTAGCGCCCGCCGGGCCAGCGGGAAAGTTGGAATGGCCCCAGCGGTCTTTTGACCAACCGACGCCGCCCGTCGGGGTCAGAATGACCCCCAATATGCCAAAAGTATTTCAGAGGATATACTCCCTTAAGAGATAAGTAATATACACAAAATATACACACAAACTAAAAATCAGGTAAGTAAGCTGTTAGAAAAGTAGTGCAAACACTGTAGAACACAATAGAATGCAATTGGAGACAATAGGCCTAGGTGCAACACAAACCATATACTCCAAAAGTGAAATGCGAACCACAAATGGACCCCAGGCCTAGTGTAGTGTGTAGAGGGTCGCTGGGAGTGTAAGAAAACACTAAGGGGGTTATTACAACTTTGGCGGAGGTGGTAATCCGTCCCAAAAGTGACGGTAAAGTGACGGATATACCACCAGCCGTATTACGAGTCCATTATATCCTATGGAACTCGTAATACGGCTGGTGGAATATCCGTCACTTTTGGGACAGATTACCACCTCCTCCGAAGTTGGAATAACCCCCTAAGTGTGTCCAAGATACCCCACCCCAAGACCCTGAAAAGTCGGAGTAAAGTTACCCCACTACCCCAGAAAGACAGTAAAGTTGAGATAGGGGATTCTGCAAAGACAACAACTGACTACAAAGCACTGAAGACGGATTCCTGGACCTGAGGACCTGCAAAAGAAGGGGACCAAGTCCAAGAATCACGCAAGTGTCCGGGGGGGCAGTAGCCCTCTAAACCCCAGATAAAGGTGCAAAAGGGCTTCCACCGGGTGGAAGAAGCTGAAGATTCTGCAACAACGGAAGATGCCAGGAACTTCTCTTTTGGTCAGAAGATGTCCCACAGCATGCTGGAGGATGCAGAGTTGTTTCCACACAGAAAGACCGCAAACGCCTTGCTAGCTGCAAGAGTTGCGGTTGAGGATTTTGGGTGCTGCCAGGGCCCAGGAAGGACCAGCAGGTCGCCCCTTGGAGGAGGAGACAGAGGGGGGCGCTCACCAACACAGAGAGCCCACGCAGAAGCAGGCAGCACCCGCAGAAGCACCTGAAAAACACCCGGACATATACTCACAAACAGGCCAAAAGTGGGGGTAACAAGGCTAGAAAGAGGCTACCTTCCTACACAACTCCCCTCAAACGAAGGATAATAAGGCAAACCTTGGCCAGTTGAGTCTTTATTGTCTAAGTGGTGATAAGTGGAAAGTAGCTCTGCAATAGGTTGGTTACTCCCTTTATCATCCACTATATGGTTACTTCCCTGTGGGGATGTAAACCACCCTGTTTGACGTTTTTTAGCTAACCAACCATGTGAAGATATATTCTCAGCGTTCCTATTAGTATGTTTAAGTTTAGAGCAGTGGGAATTGTCCACTGGACCTATATCAAATGATGAGAATGCCAGACAGGGATGCTGTTTCAGTAAAGCCATAGCTGGGCAAAAATGTGTCCATATGGCTGTAAGAGAGAACAGGGATGCTGTTTCTCTTGAGTTGGATCAGGGCAGGGATGCTGTCCTATGAGCTCCACACTAGGGCAGGGCTGCTGTCCTAAGTGTTGTGAGGCAGAGCAGGGTTGCTGCACTAAAGTTTCTCTGGGAGGGTTGGAGGGATGCTCCATGTTAACTAAAATGGTGCTCTTGTTCTCACCAATATTAGCTATCCCACAGAGAGATACTTCCACCTCAGGGAGTACAGCTGTGTTAGCTGATGATTCCTTTGGTGCAGGTGCCACCCCAGGAGAGGTTTCTCCCACCACAGGAATAGTATCCTGAATGGCAGGGTGGTTAGGGGATACTGTGATGCTCTTTTCACCTGTAGCTGGAGAAGGATCCTGAGTTTTCAGACCTTTTTCTCTCCTTTGCTTTTTCATTTCAGCTGAAATGAGAGGAAGCAATTCCTCAGGGATGCCCACTATGGCTGCATTGGTATTAAACTCTACCTCAGCCCAACCTGAGGCCTCTAGGTCATTACCTAAGAGACAGTCTACAGGTAAGCTAGGTGATACCACCACCCGCTTAGGGCCAGAAACTCCACCCCAACTAAACTGAATTATAGCTAAGGGAAGGAACTTAGTGGAGTTATGGACATCAATAATCTTGTACTGTTGTCCAATGATGTGTTGTACAGGAGACACTAGGTTTTCAGTCACCAAAGTGATACTGGCACCTGTGTCCCTGTAGGCCTGAGCCTCAACACCATTTATTTAAACTGTCTGCCTGTGCTTATCCATTGTAAGGGGACAAGCAGCCAGTGTGGCAAGGCCAGTGCCACTAGGTGTGGCAGAAACTGTCTTGGGACTGACTGCCCCAGTTTCTATGACGGATCCAAAAGTGAACCCAGCTACACCCTTATTTTGACTGTAGCCAGCAGTCCCACGACTATAACCACTGCTGCTAGGGGCACTAGAGTTTGATGTATTAATGATGGTAGGTTCGGGGGGTTTACCTGGGCAGGACTTATCCCCTGGCCTGGGGCCTTTATTTTTACACACATAGCACCAAGGCTTTTTAATGTGTGTGGTTTGTGAAGAAGAGGAATAAGTTGATTTATCCCTACCTCCTGAAGAGTGTTTAGGATTTGAAGAAGGATCTTTAGTTTTACCCTTATCCCCATGCTTATCCTGAGATTTCTCACCATCTTTCTTCTTGCCATCCTTGTCACCCCCTGTATGAACTTTTCTGTTCACTCTTGTTCTTACCCATTTGTCTGCCTTCTTTCCCAATTCTTGGGGAGATGTCAGATCTGAGTCTACCAAGTACTATTGCAACAAATCAGACACACAATTGTTCAAAATATGCTCTCTCAGGATCAGATTATACAGGCTTTCATAGTCAGTCACCTTACTGCCATGTAACCAACCCTCCAAGGCCTTCACTGAACAGTCTACAAAGTCTGTCCAGTCTTGAGAGGACTCTTTTATGGTGTATCTGAACTTAATCCTGTATTGTTCAGTGGTTAAGCCAAATCCACCCAAGAGTTCATCCTTCAAAACTTTGTAATTGTTAGCATCACTTTCTCTGACAGTAAGGAGCCTATCCCTACCCTTACCAGTGAAAGATAGCCACAAGATAGCAGCCCACTGCCTTTGAGGGACCAACTGTACCATACAGGCCCTCTCAAGTGCAGCAATCCACTTGTTAATGTCATCCCCCTCCTTGTAAGGGGGGGATATCTTATGCAGGTTTCTGGAATCTTGCTCTCTAACATGATTTCTATCAAAAACAATGCTGCTGCCACCATGGGGAACTAACCCCAACCTCTGCCTTTCCCTTTCCACATCCAGAGATTCCCTGTCTAAGGCCAGCTGCTGCTGTTTAAGCTTCAGCCTGGCCTCTTCCAACCTCAGCTTTCTGAGTTCCCTTTCCATTAAGTTATCCTCAGGGTGGGAGGCTTGGGAATTGTGAGACACAGAAGAAATGTGGGAATTGGCAGAGAGAGACCTGTCCCTAACTGGCTGGACTCTAGTAACCTGGCCTTTAGGAGTGAAAGGTGCCCTACTAGTGTGTGAACCCCTCCCACTACCAGTGTCACTAGATGGCCTGTTAGATGACAGGTCCTTGGAAGAACCCTTCCCAGCATCCTCAAGGGTCTCCTCTGAGTCTGGCTGGGTACCCCCTCCTCTACCTCCTGATCCTGGGATGGGCCAGACTGGTTCTGGTAATTTTCTAGGAGAAGGCTAAGGAGAAGATCTTTTGTTGGATTCTTACCAATTGCTAAACCTCTTTCAATGCACAGACCCCTCAAACTTTTAAAGTTTAGATTCCCATATGTTGCCTGGACAACTGTGGGAGTGAGCTCTACTGCAGACATGACAGAAAAGGTTTAGGGTAGAGAGAGGAAAAAGTTTTGGAACTTTTAAAAGAACAGAAAAAAAACCTTTTTCAAACTTTTGAAAACCTTTGAAAGTTTTCAGAAACTTTTAGAACGTTTTATAGAAGGAAAGCTAAACTGTTTAGGTTACTGTGTATATTCTGAAGTATTTGGTATATGTTTTTCTTATGAAAAGCACCAATGGCAAAGTGGTAAAGCAGTTACAAGTACTTATCCCACTGCTGCACCACCAATGTAGGAGGCTGGCCTGGCTTATAGTGGGTACCTTGTGGTACTTACACCTTGTGCCAGGTCCAGTTATCCCTTTTTAGTAGATTAGAAGTGTTCTAGCAGCTTAGGCTGATAGAGGTAGCTATGGCAAAGCACCTTAAGTTGAACTAGGAGACATGCAAAGCTCCTACTATACCACTTATATCACTTAGCACTATATCATAAGAAAACACAATACTCAAGTTACTAAAACTAAAGGTACTTTATTTTAGTGACAATATGCCAAAAGTATCTCAGAGGATATACTCCCTTAGAAGGTAAGTAATATACACAAAATATACACACAAACCAAAAATCAGGCAAGTAAGCAGTTAGAAAAGTAGTGCTAACACTGTAGAACACAATAGAATGCAATTGGAGACAATAGGCCTCGGGGCAACACAAATCATATACTCCAAAAGTGAAATGCGAACCACGAATGGATCCCAGGCCTAGTGTAGTGTGTAGAGGGTTGCTGGGAGTGTAAGAAAACACTAAGGGCCAGATGTAGGAACAAAGCAAATTGCGACTTGCAATTTGCGAGTCCCTGTGACTCGCAAATTGCAAGTCGCAATTTGCTATGCAGAACGGTGTCTCAGACACCGTCTGCGAGTCGCTATGGGGTCGCAAAGACCCACCTCATTAATATTAATGAGGTGGGTCGCAATTTGCGCCCCCATAGCGACTCTGGGCACTCACGGGGATGGAGGCCTGCTGGGAACAGCAGACCTCCATGTCCGTGACTGCTTTTAAATAAAGCAGTTTTTTTTTTCCAAGTGTAGCCCGTTTTCCTTAAAGGAAAACGAGCTGCACTTAGAAAAAAAAAAAAAAAACCTTTAGTTTCGGATTTTTTCAGGGCAGGTAGTGGTCCCTTGGACCACTGCCTGCTCTGAAAAAATATTTGTGGGTCCACTCACAAAGGGGAAGGGGTCCCATGGGGACCCCTTCCACTTTGCGAGTGGGTTACCATCCACTTCAAGTGGATGGTAACTGCGACTACGGTCGCAAATGGAATTGCATACCACTGCGAGTCGCAAATAGGAAGGGAACACCCCTTCCTATTTGCGAGTCGGAAATGCATTTTGCGAGTCGGTTCCGACTCGCAAAATGCATTTCTGCATAGCAAACACACGTTTGCGACTCGCAAACGGCGATTTTCGCCGTTTGCGACTCGCAAACTGTTTGCTACATCTGGCCCTTAGTGTGTCCAAGATACCCTCCCACAAGACTCTGAAAAGTAGGAGTAAAGTTACCCTACTACCCCAGACAGACAGTAAAGTCGAGATAGGGGTTCTGCAAAGACAACAAATGACTGCAAAGCACTGAAGACAGATTCCTGGACCGGAGGATCTGTAAAAGAAGGGGGCCAAGTCCAAGAGTCACACAAGTGTCCAGGGGGGTCAGGAGCCCACTAAACCCCGGATGAAGGTGCAAAAGGGCTGCCTCCGGGTGCAAGAAGCTGAAGATTCTGCAACAACGGAAGGTGCCAGGAACTTCTCCTTTGGTCAGAAGGTGTCCCACGGCGTGCTGGAGGATGCAGAGTTGTTTCCATGCAGAAAGACCACACACAAGCCTTGCTAGTTGCAAGAGTCGCGGTTGAGGATTTTGGGTGCTGCCAGGGCCCAGGAAGGACCAGAAGGTCGCCTCTTGGAGGAGGAGACAGAGGGGGCGCTCAGCAACACAGAGAGCCCATGCAGAAGCAGGCAGCACCCGCAAAAGCACATGAGCAGGCATTCAGAAGATCTGAACACAGCAGTCGTCTCAGCATAACAAAAGAGGGTCCCACGAAGTTGGAGGTCAACTCAGTGAGTTGGGCAATGCAGGATGGAGTGCTGGGGACCTGGGCTGTGCTGTGCACGAAGGAAGTCTTGCAAAAGTGCACAGGAGCCCTAGCAGCTGCAGATCACGCAGTACACAGGACTACTGTCTGGCGTGCGGAGGCAAGGATATACCTCCACCAAATTTTGACAGAAGGACCACTGGACTGTCAGGGTCACTTGGATCCAGCACCTCTATTCCAGGGACCACGCTCGTCAAGATGAGAGGGGACCCAGAGGACCGGTGATGCAGAAATTTGGTGCCTGCGTTGGCGGGGTAGGATTCCGTCGACCCTCGGGAGATTTCTTCTTGGCTTCCTGTGCAGGGTGAAGGCAGACAGCCCTCAGAGCATGCACCACCAGGAAACAGTCGAGAAAGCCGGCAGGATTAGACGCTACAATGTTGCTGGTAGTCTTCTTGCTACTTTGTTGCAGTTTTGCAGGCGTCGTGGAGCAGTCAGCAGTCGATCCTTGTCAGAAGTCCAAGAGAGAAGTGCAGAGGAACTCTGGTGAGCTCTTGCATTCGTTATCTGAAGAGAAACCCACAGGAGAGACCCTAAATAGCCCCCAGAGAAGGATTGGCTACCTAACCAGGTAAGAGCCTACCAGGAGGGGTCTCTGACGTCACCTGCTGGCACTGGCCGCTCAGAGGTCTCCATTGTGCCCTCACCTCTACATGCAAGATGGCAGAGGTCTGGGACACACTGGAGGAGCTCTGGGCACCACCCCTGGGGTCGTGATGGACAGGGGAGTGGTCACTCCCCTTTCCTTTGTCCAGTTTCGAGCCAGAGAAGGGTCATCCCTCAACCGGTGTAGACTGGTTTATGCAAGGAGGGCACCATCTGTGCCCTTCAAAGCATTTCCAGAGGCCAAGAGAGGCTACTCCTCTCAGGCCCTTAACACGTATTTCCAAAGGGAGAGGATGTAACACCCTCTCTCAGAGGAAATCCTTTGTTCTGCCTTCCTGGGACTGGGCTGCCCAGGCCCCAGGGGGGGCAGAAACCTGTCTGAGGGTTGGCAGCAGCGGTAGCTGCAGAGAAAACCCCAGAGAGCTAGTTTGGCAGTACCCGGGGTCCATGCTGGAGCCCCAGGGATGCATGGGATTGTCCCCCAATGCTAGAATGGTATTGGGGAGACAATTCCATGATCCTAGACATGTTACATGGCCATGTTCAGAGTTACCATTGTGAAGCTACACAAAGGTATTGACCTATATGTAGTTCACGCGTGTAATGGTGTCCCCACACTCAAAAAAAGTCTGGGGAATTTGCCCTGAACAATGTGGGGGCACCTTGGCTAGTGCCAGGGTGGCCTCACACTAAGTACCTTTGCACCTAACCTTCACTAAGTGAGGGTTAGACATATAGGTGCCTTATAAGTTACTTAAGTGCACTGTAAAATGGATGTGAATTAATGTGGACGTTATTTCACTCAGGCCTCAGTGGCAGGCCTGTGTAAGAATTGTCTGAGCTCCCTATGGGTGGCAAAAGAAATGCTGCAGCCCATAGGGATCTTCTGGAACCCCAATACCCTGTGTACCTAGGTACCATGTACGAGGAACTTATTAGGGTATTCCAGTGGGCCAATCAGAATTGGTTAAATGAGTCACTAGCCTGCAGTGACAATTTTAAAGGCAGAGAGAGCATAAACACTGAGGTTCTGGTTAGCAGAGCCTCAGTGATACAGTTAGGCACCACACAGGGAACACATATAGGTCACAAACTATGAGCACTGGGGTTCTGGCTAGCAGGATCCCAGTGACACATATCAAACACACTGACAAATAGGGTTTCCACTATGAGCACTGGGGTCCTGGCTAGCAGGATCCCAGTGAGACAGTAAAAACACCCTGACATATACTCACAAACAGGCCAAAAGTGGGGGTAACAAAGCTAGAAAGAGGCTACCTTCCTACACAGGGCTGAAATGATCTTATGGGGAGGAGGGCCACATGGCCCCCTCCCAGTTTTTCCATAGGCCCTGGGGGCCCATCCCTGGGGGCAAACTTTCAGCAAATAGGAGGAGGGTCGAGCAGCCCTCGTTTCTTTGCCTCAAAAGGCCCTAGGGAGCTCTCCCCCAGAGTAATTTAAGGGAGGTTTGAGGTAGGCTTTAATTAGTGGATGTGTATACGGCTGTCAAGGTATGCTGGTCCTGTGTTGTGCAAGGCTTTGTATATGTGTGTGTGTGAGGAGAATTGGGTGCATTTGTGAACGGGAAGCCAGTGGAGCTGTCTGAGATGAGGTAAGATGTGTGTGCAGTGTGGGAGTTTGAGGATGTGGCTTGCAGCTGCATTCTGGATGGTCTGGAGTCTGTGTCTGAGTAGCTTGGAGATTCCGGCATAGAGTACATTGCTGTAGTCGAGTCTGCTAGTAGTAGTAGTATCAATATTATTGTTCAGTTAATTTAAACCATTACAAGAAAGCACAGTGGATAATATTTGCATTAAAATGTGGTCACATTAAATAACATTAAGAAGAAAGGAAAAACAAATCTGTTAAGAAGGAGTTAGTGTTTGTATCCATTAGACTTTCTTTAGTCCTATGCGAATCATGCTGTCCACCCCCACTGACTGGGCTACCAGCTGCCTGAGAATTGTCACGTATTTTGTACATCTAGCCCAGGCCCAAGCGGCTGAGTATGAAAAGCAGAGATTGGACGTCTCCATGCAGGTCCGCACCCATCAGAGCTAAAGCTATTGGAATTATTAACTATCTCCTATCGGCTGCTAATATGGGACAGCAGCACAGAATGTGTAGCCAACTACAGTAATGTCTGCTAGTAATGTGTGACTAAGTGATGGTTCATCTGGTGTTCTGTGGCAGCCATTTGAAGACCTTTAGAAGCATGCGTGGGATGTGGAAACAGCAAGTGCTCAGTGAATGCCGTCATGTTGAGCTTGTTGTCGAATGTGATCCCCAGTTTTCTGGTGTGATTGGTGGGTGTGTTAGCTCTAGCTCCATCAGCCAAAAGGTGGTATCAAATGGGGAGGTCTTGTTTCTGAAGACCAGTACCTCCATCTTGTTGGAGTTGAGCTTTTCATTTGGTTCTCATCTATTCTGCTACCAATCTCATGCAGTTGGTGAGGTTGTCTCTGGTGACATTTGTCTTGTCCATCAGGGAGAGGATGAGTTGGGTGTCATCAGTGCAGACAGGTCAAGCAAGATGAGAGCCGCTGTCTCTCCTCAGTCCAGCATGGTCCAGATGGTGTTGGTGGCTGCGATGAGGGCTGTTTCAGTGCTTAGTGTTTCATGTGGTCAGAACGTGATGTTCCTAGCCTTTGACGTTCTTCTCCTACGAATCATTTCTACCAGGTATTACATCCATTTGGTTCAATAGTAGCACACAAGATTACAAACCCTCAGAAACCATGAGGTTTGCAAATAAATGCCAGGAGTGAAATACGGTGTGCTGACAAAGCTGAGCAAGGTGTCGTACTTACTTGATATCACATTGTAGAAGCTGAATTAAATCAACAGACAAATGTCAAATTCCATAAGCAGCTTTAGATGTGAATTCACGGGGCCATGAGTATACAAATAACATGTCCTAGCTGACATGTTCATCAGAGCTAATACGCATTAAAACCACAAAGGTGTGAAGAAGGTGGTTTCTTCATCACTATGGGCAAATACGTGGAGTGATGTTGATTAGAAGATGCATGGAGATATACAAACATTAGGCATCTAACCAATCATAGTAAAACAAAATTTCATGATGGCAGCCTGATACAAGATGACCACAAGGGTAACCTCCACATTACTCAAATAGGTGGGACTTTCCAAGGCATTGCTGAGGGCCCTCTGTAACTTGCCCTCCTGGGTACAGTCCAACCTGGTCCTTCCTGGTCCCAGCAGCTCCACTTTCTGCTAACCTTGAGTTTTGCATGTGCCAAGGCTTGATGGCGGAATCTGAAGATGCAAATCTGACTGCAATCCCCCTTCCAGCATGGGACATCACCTGCATCCTCCAGAAACTCAACTTCATTCTCTTGGGTACAGTGCTGACTTTTCTTCCTCACCGTGGACTCATCTCTTGCACCTTCAATCTGGTGTGTAGGGGCTCCTGCCCTTCCTGGACTCTGCTGTGCTTGTTGGACTTGGTCTCCTTCTTCCACAGGTCCTCTTGTCCAGGAATCCACTGTTGGTTTCCTGCAGTCTCTTCTCAGCTTTGTGTTATTCTTCTTTTCTTCCAAGTGGGTGTTCTGGGGAATTTACAGTGATTTACTCCTGCTTTCCTGGTCGCTGGGGTGGGTTGTGGTACTTACCTTTGGGCTTTCCTAGTACTCCCAGCTCCCCTCTACACACTCCACTTACCTAGTTGGGGGACAGACTCTCGCATTCCACTTTTTTAGTATATGTTTTTTTCTCCCCCTAGGGCTTTTTCTCTCTATTGTGATTTTCACAAATTGCTCTGATTTCTAACTGTTTTATGCCTATTTCTGCATACTGGTGTATATAATTTGTGTATCACTTACCTCCTAAGGTAGTAT
This sequence comes from Pleurodeles waltl, assembly GCF_031143425.1. NCBI lineage: Eukaryota > Metazoa > Chordata > Amphibia > Caudata > Salamandridae > Pleurodeles > Pleurodeles waltl. Next base: position 623,343 of record NW_027149831.1, read on the forward strand.
GGTATTTTTGATATTTGTGACACCAAAATAAATGACCTTTATTTTTGTAACACTGAGTGTTTTCTTTCATGTGTTTAAGTACTGTGTGTGACTACAGTGGTATTGCATGAGCCCTGCATGTCTCCTAGATAAGCCTTGGCTGCTCATCCACAGCTACCTCTAGAGAACCTGGCTTCTAGACACTGACTACACTACACTAATAAGGGATACCTGGTCCTGGTATAAAGTGTAAGTACCATAGGTACCCACCACACACCAGGCCAGCCTCCTACATGCTGAGAATAAGGGAGGGATCAGGAGGGATTATGGTCCAGTGTATATCCTCCTTAAGTGAACATTGAAAATCAGCGATACACTGTTCCAATCATATAAAACAGAAAATAAATAGTGACCGGGGTCCTAAATTCTAGGAGCAAGGGGCCTCACACACCCATAGGGTGTCATGCTTCATCATAGGCGCTGCTCCTCGTCAGACTGGCGCTGCAATGTCTGACGGGCACCACCCCTGACGGGGGGCTCTTTGCCGGAGATCTTAATATGTGGTGGTGCCGTGACCCCAAAGGTGACTAAAGAATCAACGGAGATCAAAAGCAGGTAAGTAGTTAAAATTGACTCTCAAAACTGCCACTGGGACTGTGGATTTTATTGGACCCAATGAACGGTCAGGGCCAAGGTTAAAAATTAGAATCAAAAGAGTGAATAAAGAAGTTAAGATCAATCACTCTTGTAATGTAGAACATATCAGTGAGAGGAGTCTGGCAATTCTCCAAAGACTACCACCTCATGGGTCAACATGTTTCGCATCCTGGTGGTCCAAACGGATCCAGTGATGCTTCATCAGGACCTTATGTGACTATATGTATCTCCTGAATAATAAGGGCCACATATATTTATCAAAAAGTTAATACAAGTGTCTCTCAACCAGCAATTAGTAGGGAGGTGTAATAATCACTTACATAAATATGGAATAAATAATTCTAACTCGAGCCCGTCCTAAAATTGAAGGCGGGCATCCTAGGATTACACGGACCAATAGTCCAGCGCTAAACAATGTTTGTTGGAGCAATGCTGGCCAGGCGGAGACCTACCCCGGTCCGTGGTTCACTATTTATTTTCTGTTTTATATGATTGGAACAGCCTCCTACATGAACACACTTTGCAGAAATTTGTCATCATTGAATATTACAAAACATGAGCAAGACAAGATGGATTCCACATAAAATAAAACATGCTTCCATAACATTATCCGGATATTGCACCCTGAATTCATCCCTTTTATATTGCCGGGTGACCACAGGGGCCTCATTTAGAGTGTGGAGGAAAGTGACAAGGCACCGTGTCATTTCTTTACACTGCAGTGGAGGCCTGAAGAGCCCGCCACAAGGTGCTGTGTTGTGTCTTTAACCTGCAATGGAGGCCTGAGGCGACCACCACAAGGTGCTGTGTTGTGTCTTTAACCTGCCACTGAGGCCTGAAGAGCTGCCACAAGGTGCTGTGTTGTATCTTTACCCTGCAATGGCGGCCTGAGGCGACCACCACAAAGTGCTGTGTTGTGTCTTTAACCTGCCACTGAGGCCTGAAGGGCCGCCACAAAGTGCTGTGTCATTTCTTTATAGTGGAGGCCTGAAGAGAGAGACCGCACAAGGCACTGTGTCATGTCTTTACCATGCTGTGGAGGCTGAGGAGCCCACCACAAGGTTCTGTGTTGTATCTTTATCCTACAGTAGAGGCCTGAAGAGCCCGTCACAAGGTGCTGTGTTGTATCTTTACCCTGCAATGGAGGCCTGAAGCGACCACCACAAGGTGCTGTGTCATGTCTTAACCCTGCCATTGAGGCCTGAAGGACGTGCCACAAAGTGCTGTGTCATTTCTTTATAGTGGAGGCCTGAAGAGAGAGACCGCACAAGGCACTGTGTTGTATGTTTACCATGCTGTGGAGGCTGGGGAGCCCACCACAAGGTTCTGTGTTGTATCTTTACCCTACAGTGGAGGCCTGAAGAGCCCGCCACAAGGCACTGTTGTTTCCTTATCCTGCAGTGGAGGTCTGACTAGCCCACCACAAGGCGCTATGTCACATACCACTGACCGCTGCCTATAAGACAGTCCTCTGGGACAAGTAGCAAAATGTCACAGACTGGAAGAAGAAATGGAAGAATGTACAAATCGCTGAACTAGAAAGGGAGATTAAAAAAACAAAGATAGTTACGCAGCAGCCAGAGAGCAGTCAGTATTGCACCGATAAGAAGCCACGTATAAAGCTTATCATGCACTGACCCACCACATGGTGAAAAAACAGTTCCTAGCCACCCAGAGGAAACTGTCCAAAATTGAAGCATGGCGGGATACCTTCTGGCCTGGTTAAGCAGGAGAGGCGAGGAAGCTAGATGGGTGGGAGAACCTACAGGCGAGGATGGATCCCAGGTCAGTGCAGACAAGGACACATCAGACACCTTCGTACAATGCTGCTGGACACTCTGCACTCTATGGGGCAAGGCACCTGTACAGAGGAAGGCACTATAGCTTTCCTTGGCGAACTGACAATCCCTAAACTAGATGCTGGCAGCAGGGAATATTTAGACCAAGAACTCCTAGATGCCCAAAAGGAGCTTGTTTCCATAAACTGGACGTACCTTTTTCAGGTTCTTAGATGGTTCGGATTTGGTCTAGTCTTTTGCCGCTTGGTGAAACTATTGTACAAGAGCCGACAGCGGAGGAGATGGTAAACAAAGTTTCATTGGAGACATTCACACTGGGGTCAGAACCTAGACGGTTGTGCCCTGATCCTCTTCTGTTCCCCCCTGCATGGTGCAGTTGGCGTATTGGCTACAGGTCATGGGAGATGCTATGTGTGTACCCAAGGTGGTGGGTAAACCAGAAAAGAAATCACTGTAAGCCAATGACATCCTGCTGTACATTTCTGATCTCAAGATGTCCATACCAGAGGTCCTCTCAGTGGCCATAGGATATAGGATCAGCTGTGATAAATCAGTTCCATATAAAGAAGGGAAGTGGAAGAAAGTGATTCCAGTCCCTCTTGATGTTAATGTCTTGACTGAGGTGAATGGATGTCATTTAGGGTTTGCCAGGGGCGTCTGCCCCAGATACCCCACATGTTGCTATTTTCGGTATACCAGGGGACGTAGCTATACCCAGGGCACAACTACCGTTTCGTACATTGGGGTCTGTCCCAACAAAATGGGACATTGCGAGCCAATGGGGGAAGCCATGTGGCCCCAATTAAAGATAACCGGATAACCAGCCTGACCACTTATATGTCGACGGGGAGTGTTACCTATGTGGCTAGGGGATATCCTAGAAAATCAGAGCAGGTATGGGAGGCTGGAGAACGTACTATGGACTTGATTTGGGAACCCGGGCATCACCTGAGCCTTCTCTTGAGGTAAGAGGCATCCACATCAACAGACCCGATCATGCAGGGGAGAAACCCACCTCCCATAATTGGGAGTAAGACAAGACCCCTGAGGGATCAGGGGGACCATGCAATGACTTACATGTACGGTCAGTCTAATCCACTATGGGAGATATATTGTGATATTTGTGGCAAAAGTGTACAGTAGAAAGAGGAATGTTGTGCTTTATCATGTAAAACAATACACATGGGGGGTCATTCTGACCCTGGCGGCCGGTGACCGCCAGGGTCACCGACCACGGGAGCACCGCCAACAGGCTGGCGGTGCTCCCTCGAGCATTCTGACTGCGGCGGTTCAGCCGCGGTCAGAAACGGAAAGTCGGCGGTCTCCCGCCGACTTTCCGCTGCTCGGGAGAATCCTCCATGGCGGCGGAGCGCGCTCTGCCGCCATGGGGATTCAGACACCCCCTACCGCCATCCTGTTCCTGGCGGGTCTCCCGCCAGGAACAGGATGCGGGTAGGGGGTGCCGCGGGGCCCCTGGGGGCCCATGCAGCGCCCATGCCAATGGCATGGGCACTGCAGGGGCCCCCGTAAGAGGGCCCCGCAAAGTATTTCAGTGTCTGCTTTGCAGACACTGAAATACGCGACGGGTGCAACTGCACCCGTCGCACCTTCCCACTCCGCCGGCTCAATTCTGAGCCGGCATCCTAGTGGGAAGGTTGATTTGCCCTGGGCTGGCGGGCGGCCTTTTGGCGGCCGCCCGCCAGCCCAGGGCAAATCTCAAAATACCCTCAGCGGTCTTGCGACCGCGGAGCGGTATTTTGACGGGGTAACATTGGCGGGCGGCCTCCGCCGCCCGCCAATGTTAGAATGACCCCCATAGTGTTTCAAAAAGAGTATGCAGGATTACTGGCCGTGGAGTTGTAAACATGTATTATGAAGCACTGACAGGGGGACGGTTCACAGACTACCCTTGACCCGAGGGTAGGTCGCTCCCCCTGCCGCTGCAGCTCCACCAGCCCAGGCTCCTGACACCTCCCAGCAAGACCTGCTAAAAACAGTAAGTACTCCCCTCGCCCAGCCCCGCGCTACTCACCTCTCTTCTCCTGTACCTCTGTCTTCTGCCTTCCGCTCTCTCCTCCAACCTCTCTCCGCACCTCTGCTGTCCTTCTTCCCTTCACTCTCTGCCCTCTTCTGCAGCCCTCTTGCTGTGTGTTCTGCTCTTCCTCAGCCCCGCTCCTCTTCCTCACCGCGTTCTCTTCCTGCTTCTTTCTTCATCTGTGGTCTTCATCTGTGTCCTTCCTCTGTGTTCTTCATCTGTGTTTCTTCTTTCTCCTCTGCACCGCGACCTGCGTGTCCTTCCTTCTTTCTTCATCTGTGTTCTTCATCTGTGTTCTTCATCTGTGTTTCTTCTTTCTCCTCTCCACCGCGACCTGCGTGTCCTTTCTTCTTTCTTCATCTGTGTTCTTCATCTGTGTTTCTTCTTTCTCCTCTGCACCCCGTCCTGCGTGTTCTTTCTTCATCTGTGTCCTTCTTCTGTGTTCTTCATCTGTGTTCTTCATCTGTGTTTCTTCTTTCTCCTCTGCATCGCGACCTGCGTGTCATTTCTTCTTTCTTCATCTGTGTTCTTCATCTGTGTTCTTCATCTGTGTTTCTTCTTTCTCCTCTGCACCGCGACCGGCGTGTCCTTTCTTCTTTCTTCATCTGTGTTCTTCATCTGTGTTTCTTCTTTTGTGTTTCTTCTTTCTCCTCTGCACCGCGACCTGCGTGTCCTTTCTTCTTTCTTCATCTGTGTTCTTCATCTGTGTTCTTCATATGTGTTTCTTCTTTCTCCTCTGCACCGCGACCTGCGTGTCCTTTCTTCTTTCTTCATCTGTGTTCTTTATCTGTTTCTTCTTCTGTGTTTCTTCTTTTTCCTCTGCACCGAGACCTGCGTGTCCTTTCTTCTTTCTTCATCTGTGTTCTTCATCTGTGTTTCTTCTTCTGTGTTTCTTCTTTCTTCTCTGCACCCCGTCCTGTGTGTTCTTTCTCCTCCTCTGTACTTTTCTCTGCGTGTTCCTTCTCTTCCTCTGTGGCCTCTCCTCATCTTCTGGACGCTTCCCCTCTGCTTCTCAGGTCTCTCCTCTTCTGCCTGACTCTTCTTCTTCTTGACTCTTCTCTCTTCTCTCCGGACTCTTCTCCTCTTCTTCTTCACTCTTCTCTCTTCTCTCTTGACTCTTCTCTCTTCTGTTCTTGACTCTTCTCTTCTTCTTTACTCTTCTTCTTGACTCTTCTCTCTTCGGTTCTTGACTCTTCTTTCTTCTTTACTCTTCTTCTTGACTCTTCTCTCTTCTGTTCTTGACTCTTCTCTTCCTCTTTACTCTTCTTCTTGACTCTTCTCCTCTTCTGTTCTTCCTTACTCCCCTCCACCTCTGTAAACCCCCCTCCCCTATCTTTTCTCCCCTCCCCACTACCTGACCCCCCCACCTTCTGCTTCCCCGCCACCACCTCCTGCTTGGCCCGCCCTCCCGCTCCCATTCGTCACCCCCTGCCCACCCCTCGCCCCCAGCTGACCCCTCCTCCCTCTCATGGCAGCCGCTGTGCCAAAGGCAAGCCCATCTGCACCCGTCTGCACCTGGACCGTGCCCAGCGCCACGACCCCTGGCCCCCAACACTCCCAATCCCCACAGCACCGCTACGACCCCAACACCCTCCACGCCCTCAACCTGGGGTGCTCCAGTACCTGCTTCCAAGCCAACCCTAAACGCACCCATGGACCCTTCGCATGCCTCACCTGCAAACTCACCTTCCACTGCGAAACCACCCCCGTCCGCCAGCCCACGCGCCAACAACCACCTCAAATGCATCCTAATCAACGCACGCTCCGTCCACAAGCACGCCGTTGAACTATGGGACCTCCTGGACTCCACCGGACGTCGCCTTTATCACTGAGACCTGTATGAACGCCCCTTCGGCCCCCGACATCGCATTAGCCATCCCCGACGGCTACAAGATCTCCAGGAGAGACCGCACCAACCAAGTAGGTGGAGGAATCGCCATCGTCTTCAAGGACTCCATCAATGTCACCACCTCCACCGAAGACACCCCCCTCGCCGCCGAACACCTGCACTTCCAGATCCACACCGACCCCAGGACCACCCTCAGAGGAACTCTCATCTACAGACCCCCTGGACCATGCGCCTTCTTCAGCGACTCTATCACTGACTTCATCTCCCCGCACGCCCTTGCCTCGCCAGACTACATCCTCCTCGGTGACCTCAACTTACACCTGGAACAGAACAACGACCCCAACACCACCGCCCTGCTCGACAACCTCGACAACCTCGGTCTCAAGCAACTGGTGAACACCCCCACCCACATCGCCGGACACACGCTCGACCCCATCTTCTCCGCCAGCAACCATGTATCCTTCATCCACTCCTCCGTAATACACTGGACCGACCACAGATGTGTCCACTTCACCTTCCGACGCGAGACTCGCCACCTCCGCACACAATCCATCCCACGCCAACATTGGAACAAAATCCCCGCGGAACAGCTTCTCTCCACTCTCAGCGACAACCAACCCACCTTCTCCACCGACCCCAACGACGCAGCCCTCAGCCTCACGCATTGGATCACCAACTGCGCAGACAACCTCGCTCCCCTCAGACGCCTCCCAAGACAGACCAACACCAAAAAACCTCTCTGGTTCACAGACACCCTCAAGGAATCTAAAAAAAACTGCCGCACCCTCGAGAAAGCCTGGCGCAAGGACCACACCACAGATAACATGTCTGCCCTCAAGAACGCTACCCACGAACACCACCAACTGATCTGCGCCACCAAAAGAAATTCCTTCACAGACAGACTGGACTAGAACACTCACAACAGCAAAGAACTCTTCAACATTGTCAAAGAGCTCTCCAACCCTAACGCCAACGCCATCACGCCCTCACAAGACCTCTGCAACTCCCTCGCCACCTTCTTCCATCGTAAGATCACCGACCTACACGACTGCTTCGGACCCCAGACCCAGCCAACCGCCACAGAACCTACAACCCCAGCCATCACCCTCAACGCCTGGACTCACATCAACACGGAAGAGACCAAAGCCACCATGAACTCCATCCACTCCGGTGCCCCCTCGGAACCCTGCCCACACTTCATCTTCACAAAGCTGACGACATCATCGCCCCGCATCTCCAGACCATCATCAACAGCTCGTTTGCTTCTGCCACCTTCCCGAGAGCTGGAAACACGCAACGCCCTACTGAAAAAAACCTACGGCGGACCCCAGCGACCTGAAGAACTTCCGCCCCAGCTTGCTCCTCCCCTTCCCTGCCAAAGTCATAGAGAAGACCGTCAACAAGCAACTTACCAACTTCCTTGAAGACAACAACCTACTCGACCCCTCTCAGTCCGGATTCCGAGCCAATCACAGCACAGAAACCGCCCTCATCTCAGTCACAGATGACATCAGAACTCAGATGGACAACGGAGAAACAGTCGCCCTCATCCTCCTCGACCTCTCGGCTGCCTTCGACACCGTCTGCCACCGAACCCTAATATCCCGCCTCCGCTCCACCGGGATCCAAGGACAGGCCCTGGACTGGATCACCTCCTTCCTCTCCAACCGCTCCCAAAGAGTCTACCTCCCACCTTTCCGCTCAGACCCCACCGAGATAATCTGCGGCGTCCCACAAGTCTCCTCGTTCAGCCCGACTCTCTTCAATGTCTACATGAGCCCTCTCGCCGACATCGTACGCAAACACAACATCAACATCACCTCCTACGCCGACGACACTCAGCTGATACTTTCCCTCACCAAGGACCCCACCAGCGCCAAGACCAACCTGCAAGATGGAATGAAAGACGTTGCAGAATGGATGAAACTCAGCCGTCTGAAACTGAACTCAGACAAAACGGAAGTCCTCATCCTCGGAAACACCCCGTCCGCCTGGGACGACTCCTGGTGGCCCACGACCCTTGGCACCGCACCAACCCCCTCAGACCACGCACGCAACCTCGGATTCATCCTGGACCCACTTCTCACCATGACCAAACAAGTCAACGCTGTATCATCCTCCTGCTTCCTCACCCTCCGCATGCTCCGAAAGATCTTCAGTTGGATCCCCGCCGACACCAGAAAGACCGTGACCCACGCCCTCGTCACGAGGCGCCTGGACTACGGCAACACCCTATACGCAGGAACCACCACTAAACTCCAGAAATGTCTGCAGCGAATTCAAAACGCCTCCGCCCGCCTCATCCTCGACATACCCCGCAACAGCCACATCTCCACCCACCTGAGACACCTGCACTGGCTTCCCGTCAACAAAAGGATCACCTTCCGACTCCTCACCCACGCACACAAAGCCCTCCACAACAAGGGACCCGAATACCTCAACCCTCCCCTCAGTTTCTACACACCCACCCGTCAACTTCGCTCCGCCAACCTCGCTCTCGCGGCCGTCCCTCGCATCCGCCGTACCATGGCAGTTGGGAAATCCTTCTCCTACCTGGCGGCCAAGACATGAAATTCCCTCCCCACCAACCTCAGGACCACTCAGGACCACCTCGCATTCCGGAGGCAACTCAAGACCTGGCTCTTCGAGCAGCAGTAACCTCATCCCCCTAGCGTCTTGAGACCCTCATGGGTGAGTAGCGCACTTTATAAATGTTTATGATTTGATGTAACAAGAAGCACAAACACTAGTTCTTCCAAAGGCTAGAAGAGACGTATTAGAGTGTATTATTGGCCATTATCCATGCTAATCAACCAGATCAACCAGTAGATTTGTAGAGAGCTACTTGTCACCCTTTGTGAGTATCCAGGCACTGGCAGGGTCCAGTTGATTAGCTAAATAGCCAGGTTTTCAGGGACTTACGCAACTCTGGAAGAGATGGGGAGGTCCGTAGATGTAAGGGTAGCTAGGTAGGGGAAGGAGCAACCTCTGTATCTATACGTCGGATGCTGAGGGTTAGGGTAGAGAAAGGGATGCAGAGCGGAGGTTCTGATGGCCTGATAGAAGTTCATGCGGTGGTTCAAGAAGGCGGGTCCGCAGTTGTGTAGGGCCTTGTATGCATGGGTTGGGAGCTTGAACTGGCATAATTTCTGTACAGGGAGCCAGTGGAGTTCCCTGAAGGAAGGGGGGATGTGGCTTTGTCTAGTGCGATCCAGGACAAATCTGGCTGTGGCATTCTGTATGGGCTGTAGTCATCGGGGGAGGTGAGTTGCGGCCCCTGAGTGGGGAGTGTTGAAATAATCCACTCAGTGATGGTGCGTCATGATGTTCGGGGTAGCCATTTGAATGTCTTACAAAGCATGCAGAGGATGAAGAAGCAGGAGGAGGAGGAGTTCACCTGAGTCGTCATGTTTAACTTGTTGTCTAGAATGATACCTAGGTTCCTGGCGTGGTCAGTGAGGGTACGAGTATGTTCCAGTTCTGAGGGCCACTAAGATGCATCCCATGGGGCACTTTAGTTTCTGAAAATCAGTACCTCTGTCTTGCCTGAGTTGAGCTTCAGGCAGTTGTCTTTCATCCAGTGGACGATGTCTGTCTTAGTAAATGTAGATGCAAAGATTTTGAGGAAAATCATGACAGGAGACTAGCGAAGGCAGCTAAGACACTGATTCAGACAGATCACGTTGGATTTGTGGATGGGCCTATGAGAAGAACTAACATACAAAAGGCTTTTGTGAACATGGAGCATGCGACACGCATCACAGAAAAATATATTGTGGCTTGTTTATTGTTTAAATCTTCTTATTATTAGTAAGGTAAGGTAAGAACATATACATTAATATAATAAGCTCAGAAGGAATCAAAAAAATCCAAATGGACTGGTAATTAAACTAACCCTCCCTCCCTCCCTCTTGTCTCCCTCCCCACAGGGACACTCAGACATGCCTTAGAAAGGGAGTGAAGTGTCAATTGTGTATTCATAATTGATGTTGCCTAGTATCGGCATTGGGGGGCCATTTCCAGGAGACAAAACAACCTCAGGTATTTAGGGCATATAGTTTCCTAGGACTCTTGGGACAAAAGTGCAATAAATGGTTTCCATAGCTCAATGTAGGAGTCCCTTCGTGATGTCAAAACCAAGCAAAGCTTTTCTATACCTAGAATATGCCAGTATGTGAAGCCAAGCCAGGTGCATGGGTGCTGTGATCGGGCCCCAGTATGCTAGGATCGTCTGATGTGCTGCTCCTAAGGCTAGGCCGATGCATTGACCCTTATGAGATTTAGGCAGGGATGTGAGTGCATTGAATAGTCTGAGAATTGTGTAGGCAAGAAATCTAGTTAGTTGTTTTTCCAGGTAGGTGTCTATGTCTTGTAATACCTGGTCCTAAAACTGGGAGAGCTTAGGGCATTCCCATACGATGTCGAGCAGTATGCCTGGCTGACGGCATTGTGGCCAGTAATTGGCCTCCCATGTTGGGTAGCATCTGTGTAGGTGTGATGCTATTAACTTTGTTTGACCAATGACTTTGTGTTTCACCACTGCGCATATTAGTTACTCAATGTTCACCAGTAGCACATTGTATGTTTTGTTCAGCCTAGCCGCCTATTGGGTTTGACATGGCATTAGCCATTACATTTTGTATTTAGTTTAGCCGCCTATTGGCTTTGACATTGCATTAGCCATTACATTCTGTATTCTGCCTATTGGCTTTGACATGCTGTATTCAGTTTAGCTGCCTATTGGCTTTGACATGATATTAGACATTACATTTTGTATTCAGCTCAGCTGCCTATTGGCTTTGACATGATATTAGACATTACATTTTGTATTCAGCTCAGCTGCCTATTGGCTTTGACATGATATTAGACATCACATTTTGTATTCAGCTCAGCTGCCTATTGGCTTTGACATGACATTAGACATTACATTTGATATTTAGGTTAGCTGCCTATTGCCTTTAACGTGGAGTTAGACATTGCAGTTGAGAATCCAAGCTGTATTTTTCCAAGCTGTGTTTTTCCACAAGATGAACCAAACTGTTTTTCTCACACCAGACTAGACCTGATAAGAGAGGGTACATTTGGTGTTTTCCTTTCTGCTCAGGCTTGGGAAGAGGAGGAGTCTAGGAGATCTGGCCAGTCTCCAAAGGCTTGTGTAGTTTTCCCGAGTCTGAGAGGAGGGGGGCACGCTTTTGTAGGGATGGCTCGGGGCTTCAGAGAATTAGATTGAAATCTGCTTGACTTCGGGCTGGAACTTGGTGCCAGTTGCCAGTCTCCCGTGTGGGTAGATAATCTCTTTCTCGCAGTTGACCGGAGTCATCAACTTGCAGACCCCAGAAAGATGAAGCTGTAAATAGTTTCTCACACGGTGAAGTATTTGTTTTGCTTTGCATTCAATATCTTATCAATATCTTATATATATATAACCTGCTGTGTACATTGCAACTGAAAAGAACTGAGATATATTTTGTTTTAATGCTGTGACTACTTTTGTGCTTGAAATCTATTAATTCGTCTCTCACGAACTTGTGGGTGGGGAAGAATTAACAACAATAAAGGTCTTCTTTGAACTCAGAAGTGCATTCTTGATATGTTCTGTAAGCTCTGATACGAGATAAGTAGGAAAGCAGAACAGTAGGTGATGAGGTGTATGATACCAATAGGTGGTGATTGTTATAGCCGTTTCTGTACTTGCAGTGTTGTAAGTGGTTTGCCGGGCTCTATAGTGTATCTCCCCCACTCTTTAGGGTTCAGTTGTCTACCCAGGTCCTGCTCCCATTGTGTCTGCCCCGGGGATTTCAAGATCAGGGAAGCCCGAAGTAAAAGTCTGTAGAGGGCTGAAATACCCTTATCTGTGAGCTTTGTCAGAAGCCATTGTTTGAAAGCTGTTAAGTATCTCTGGGCTCCTGGTTTTATTGCGGGATGTGTTACCCAGTGCCTGACCTGGAGATAGCAGAGTCTTTCAGTCTCTGGCATCACAAAGTCCTCTCACAACTGTTCAAAGGAGAGGACGCCGTCCTCCCCGAACAAATGTTATATGGAGCTGCAGCCACTTTCCTGCCATCAGTGAAACGCATGCCGGTCTAGGCCAGGCGTGAAGTCTGAGTTGTCGAATATGGACGTCAGGGGTGAGGGAAAGGTGTTCAAGCTCATGGTCATTGCTGGGTGAGGGAAAGGTGGTCAAGCTCATAGTTGTTGTTACTCTGTCCCACACCTTAAGCATTGGCCTGGTAATTGGGGAGGAATAAAGTCCCCAGGCTCATTGTGGTCTGATGAGGAAGGGCACCTTCCATAGGTGTATGCCCATGATCGCTCTGTCCATGAAAAGTTGTGGTTTTTCAGTCTCTGCTCTTGACCAATCAATGAAATAGCAAAGCTGGGTGGCTCAGTGGTGTAGCTTAAGGTTTGGGATTCCCAGGCCACATTCAATGGGGGACCTACAGCTATGCACATGGTGAGGGCGATTATCTGCCCACACGAAACAGGACATTGCCTGCTGGAGGGATTCGATCATGCCTGGCAGTGGGTCCACTGGTAGGGTTTGAAACAAAACGAGAATTGGAAGAAGAGAAATCATTTTGAGTGCTGTTATTCTGCCGAGCCAGCAGAGCGGGTACAAGCACCACTGGGCTAGGTCTTGCATTATTTGCCTATGTAGGGTGCAATAGTACAATGTAGCGGTGTCAGAGACCATTGTGGCCAGTTATATCCCTAGATAGGGAACGGCAGTCGTGGTCCACTGGATTGGAGGCTGCTGGAGAGTTGTGTTGCCATTTGTGGAGAAACCAAGATGTTCAGGGCTTTGAATTTGTGGATATTGATCCGAAATCCTGCAGCTATGCCAAAGTGACCTGCTTCCTCCATAAATGTCAGTAGCACTGAGCGTGGGTCGTTGAGGGCTACAACAACATCATCAGCGTAAAGGCAGATGGTGTGTTCCTCCCCACCAAAGTAGACCCCAGTGATGTTCGGGTTGTCCTGCACCCATTGATTGAAGGGCTCCATATAGAGCACAAATAAGAGGGGTGACAGTGGACTCCCCTATTGGGTCCCCCTAACAATAGGGAAGGGGTCAATGTTGTCCTGTTCACTGTAGCCCTCAGGTGGCCATAATTGCTCTTTATCCAGTTCCAGAACCTAAGTCTGAGGCCAAAACAAGTAAGTGTAGCTGCCAAGTAGGGCCACTGGACATGGTTGAACGCATTTTCGGTGTTGACTGCTAGGAGCAACACCTCACGTTTGGAGCGCTTGACTTTGTCAATGATGAGAAAGGATTCGCTTAGAGTTGTCACTGCATTGTCTCAAAGGAATGAATCCAGCCTGGTCACGGCTGATCATCCCAGCCATCAGCAGTTTCAGTCGGGCTGCCTAGTTAGCAACTTGCCATCGACATTGAGGAGGGAAATCAGCCATTCTGGCTCACATTTCTGAGCGTCCTTTCCAGGCTTGGGAATTACTACTATGGACCCGTCTCTCATGGACTTGGGTGGCGTATGTGGCTGTCTATAGAGTTAAATACCCGAGCCAAGACAGGTGCCAGTGAGTGGTAGAAGGTCTTATAAAAACTCATCGGGAAGCTGCCCAGTCCTGATGATTTATGGAGTTTCAGGCAAACAATGGCCACTATGGCCTCCTCCGTGCGGCTGGTTCAATTGATCTCGTCTGTCTGCATGGAGGTCAGGTGAGATATGTTCTCTTTCTTTAAGTACTCCTCAATTGTGTCCCTAGGTATGGGATGTGCAGAATAAAGATCCCTATATAGATCCCTAAATCGAGCAGGGATAAGTTCATCGTTCCTGATTTTTGAGCCCTCCTCTTGGGCCAGTACTTTGACACCTGTACTTGGCATTGGGCACAGAGCCTGTTGGCCAGTAGTCGCCCACATTTGTTTCCTCCCACATAAAAGGCGTGTTTTAGGAAGAAGAGAGAATATTCTGCTCTGTTGAGGTCTAGATGCGGCAGCTGTTTTCACACTGCCTCTAGTTGCCTCCACACGCTAGGGGCACCTGTGTTCTGGTGAATGCATTCATATACCTTAGCTTGCTGCTGTAGCTGCTCTCTCTTCTCCCGGCATAACTTATTGTCACCAGCGGGAATTGCTATAAAGGTTCCTCTGACCACTGCTTTTAATGCATCCCACAGAACCGCAACAGGGGTATCAGCTGTGTCGCTGGTCAGGGGATAGGAGCGGATGGCTTGTTCAACTTGCTTGACAGTGTCAGGTCTGGTTAAGAGTGTCTCTCAGTGTCCATGACCGATGTGCTTGGGTCAATGGAGGGAGAGTAATGTCAACCACTACTGAAGCGTGACAGGACAAGGAGCGGGGTTCTGTCTCCATGGTGGAGACTAGACTCTGCAGTTTCCTTGTGCCTAGAAAATGGTTGAGTCTAGCATAAGTGTTATGATCGTGAGAGTAGAAGGTGTAATCTTGGGACTGGGGGATGGACCACCCTCCACAGATCCTGCAGCTCTATCTCATGTAGTCAGTGGGCGCCTTCCTATGAGATATCGCCCAATTCCCCCTGCCAAGATGCTAATCAGTCTAGGTCATTCGGAAACACCATGTTGAGATCTCCCCCCAGTAAGGCCAGTTTCTTCCTAGTGGCCATTGTTTCCACAACTGCTTTGCAGAAGAAAGGCTCTTGGCCCTCCTTAAGGGCTGCCCTGAGTGCAAGGGTCTGCTCCCCTATACCTATGTGAAGTACCAGTAGCCGCCCCTTAATCTCCGCTATCTTATCCTCCACCCGCCCCTTAAAGGATTTAGAAATGAGGATTGCCACACCTGCGGTTTTACTGTTTGCTGAGGAGTGAAATTGTTGCTGGAAGGCCCTACATTTCAGGAGGTGCCAGTCTTTTTCAAGGAGGTATGTCTCCTACATATGTCTGCGTTTGTGTGTTCCAGGTATGAAAGAATGGCCCTTCTTTTCACAGGATTATTGAGGCCCTTCACAGTGAGTGTTACTATCCGTAGTGGATCATGTGTAATGGGAGGTTGTGTAAGGGCTTCACCCCATGTTCTGACCTTTATATTCCTGATGCGTGTTAGTAGTGTGTAGTTCCCCCTGGTAGTGAATAGGTTCCTTTCGGGAAGTCTAAGAAGCCAATATGAGTGTGCTCAACCTGTATTCCCATTAGTAAATGTAAACAAGAACAAGAATAATGTCCTGGGGCAAGAATAGGCCCACGTCTGAGCCATTGTCTTCCCTCGGTGTGTGGGATCAGGGTCAGTGGTCCAGCAGCTCCCTTTCCTCCCCGTGTCTCCTCCTTCTTCTTCGCACCCACAGCGCACCCGAGCCATTCCAAGTGCTTGACACCTGGCCCGCTGTTCTCCGTCTGTTTCTAGTAGATCAGGGCTGCCTTCCATCGTCTCCAGCACTGCTCTTCTTTCTTGCACCATAGAGTCCAGATCTGGTTTCAAAGCTCTGGAAGGAAATTGCCACTTGTGCCAGTGAGAGTTCCTGGAGCCTCTACGGTTCACTGTGTTGGGTCTGCCCTCCACATTCGTGTCTCTGTCAATGCCCAGAAGGTCAGTGGACAGTGAGCGAAGTTGGTGTAGCTGCCCCTTTCAGTGGAATATGAGACGGAATGGAGGCCCCCACAAATAGAAGGCTCCTTTCTCTCTAAGGTAGGATGTCACTGGGCGAAAGTCTCTTCTCTTCTGAAGGGTGATGGTGGAGAGATATTTGTTACACCTGACAGCCTTAGAGTGGACATCCCCAAAATGTTTGCCACTTTTTTGACACTGTTTTTGCTGGTTTTAGGACTCTGCACACTTTACCACTGCTAACCAGTTCTAAAGTTCATATGCTCTCTCCCTTAAACATGGTAACATTGATTCATCCCCAATTGGCATATTTGATTTACTTATGAGTCCCCAGTAAAGTGCTCTACATGTACCCAGGGCCTGTAAATTAAATGCTACTAGTGGGCCTGCAGCACTGATTGTGCCACCCACTTAAGTAGCCCCCTGTCCATGTCTCAGGCCTGCCATTGCAAGGCCTGTGTGTGCAGTTTCACTGCCACTTTGATTTGGTATTTGAAAGTACTTGCCAAGCCTTAAACTTCCCTTTTTTTACATATAGGTCTCCCCTAAGGTAGTTTAGTTTAGTTTAGTTTACTGGATTTATAAAGCGCATGGCTACCTAAAGGCTTACCAGCGCTGAAGAGAAACCAACAAACCAAATGAGGGCCTATACTGAAAACAGTAAAGTCTCCAGTTTCCTACGAAAAGAAAGTTTCTTGGCGGAGTTCCAGAAGAAGTCAATTCCAGAGACTGACTGCTCTCAAAGCCAAGGATCTGCCTCCCCGTCTGGCTTTCTTAGCACAAGGAGTGTTAATTAGAGAAGCTGATGATGATCTAAGCGACCTCTGAGGAGTATAAAATGTAACAATCCACCTGAGGAAGGCTGGACCCTTATTGTGAACGGCACTGTGCACAGTACACATGGCTTTGATACATTGTTCGACAACAGCTCTTAACATGCAATCGGATAAGCTTGACTTACAAATGGACCTAATGAATGTTATGGCAATACACATCGCCGACATCAATCGCAAGCTGGATCTGCTGGCCATCCGGCCATTGGAGCATATATCTAGTCAACAGCAAGTCTTTTGCAACTGTGACCCAGTAATAGACAAACTAAGCATGTTACCATCTATTTTAACAGAGATACTGCAGAAAGTTAAAACAAGCAACATCAATGAAGCAACTTTCAATAATACAAACCACGATTCAGGTTATAAAGTCACACTTCAAAAGACACCAGGCCTGGCGGCAAGTAGTCCTACAGAAAATGAGGCAAATACTGAAGGTATATACTCAATTAGTACGGATGAATCGTCACAGCTGAAAGAAATAGTGCCCACTAATTCTGAGTGTACAAACGAGCGCCCAGCTCGCAAACCAAACCCCTAACTAGGAGACAAAAAAAGCGAGCCAGGAAGGCAAGGAAACAAACAAGTGCCAAAGCAGTTAATGATAATCTTTACCCAATATTTTCAGTGCTCCAAAAACCACAAACCCAAGGCTCTGGGTCTTCAGGGAATCAGAAGGCCATAAATCACGGGAAAGCCACAAGGGATGGGACAGTCAATGGTTTAGGTCCGTCACCAACTGCCGCTTCACCAAAGTCAGCTGTACACAAAATGTCCCAGACAACAGTACAATTTTCAGTTTAACCCGCACGCCTCGGAGTTTAGGGTGAGGAAAGTTCTGGACCAGGCACCCCGTCAGAGGTGTCCAAGGGAAAAAACGTACACGAGTAGAGAAAAATCTCCAAACCAACCAGACACTCCAATACCGAGAAGGGACCAACTATGGTCAATAAAAGCTGGAATATTAAGACCAAAGGACGCCCCACACGCAGCGGCATTAGCCGCCACTCTATTCGGTGAGAACAAGAAGCAACTTGTGCCTCAAGTATCACCTTGCCAAGCGACCACTTCGCACACAGCTGCCACACAATTTGCAGTAACCTCCCTGGGTACCACAGCAGGCATTATGTCGAGCCTCAAGTTACACCCATGGAAAGGATCTAGCACCCAAGCTGGTGCTATGCAAGTCATAGAAATTTCCCCAGATACAATGTTGGGCAATCGACCAAATTACAACCCACTTTCAAGAAAAATAACTGATGAGGCAAAAGCACGGTCCGTAAATCATAAACTCTCACTCTCAGCAGTGAAGAGCTCCAGACAACAAGCCCAAGTCACAGCCACCCCTCTAGGGTGGTTACAATCACAAACAATCAAGGCCTAAAAAAACTATAGTTACGTTTCATAATATCCAAACTTCGACAACCAATTTCTTAAACAAAGTTTCCTCAATCAAACAAAAACCCAAGTTAGATAGGGTACCATATAGTAGCCACTGAGAGGGGGGCCAGTTAAGAAGGCCATAGACACAGAGATATATCGATCACCCCCACCAATTACAATCCACTCAGGCCACCGAGAATGACTGGGAATTAAGGAAGATCCTTTTTACCCCGCAATATAAATCATGAGGCCATTAAGACAGCTTAAATAGGGGTAACATTCTGAGGCTTCTCGTCGAGTTCCCATCAACTAAGAAAATCGTATCCGCAGACTTGACATCAGTGAAATTCCTCCCTGGTAGCGCTCAAAGTGGGCTGGAGCAACAAAGTGGAGAACAAGTGATATTTCTACATTAATTATGGCAGTCAAACAGCAATTCGAAATTTGGGGCATAAGGCTATCAGAACCATCTAGTCAACGCTATCCCTTTCCCCTATTGTTAAATTCTAGAGAAAAATTGCCAACGGCCAATTAATTCATAGGGGACCCGGAATCCGGGGAACTGGAACAAAGGCAGTTTAAATGGAAGGCACCTGACTTAAAAACCAACAGTGGCCCCCCAACTGTTCTTAAGGGAGAGCGAGATGAATGGAGATGGATGGCTCACACTTTAAATTCGAGGAAAAACAATTGACCTAGTGCATTAAATGCAGTAAAGACAGATCAAAGTTTGGCTGTCACCATAATGTCCTGGAACATCACCGGTGCAAAAACTATAGTATCAGATGGGTTCACAGCAATGACTAGCTGCAATTATTCTATAATCCTGCTTCAAGAAACATGGCTGGAGGACCCAGTCGAATTAGGAGGCTACTCGCTACACCACATTAGTGCCAAAAAATCAAAGAAATCAGGTAGGCCAAGCGGTGATCTAGCCACATACATTTCAACGGCATTACTTGTATCAACAGAGCAGTTGGCTTTCTCAAAGACCGACCTGCAGGCCATTAAAATCACCTTTAGTAATAATCAGCACGCCCCGCTAGTCATTTTTAATGTCTATGCCCATCCGCGGAAAAATCGGAAAGTACTGCTCTATGATGAAATATTGAATAGGGTGGAAGAGATAAGATGCGCTAATCCAGCATGGGACATATTAGTGACAGACGACTTCAATGCTAACTTAATGCACTCTCCAGAACCAGATGAGCAACTGGCAGCTGGAAATGCCATATGGTCAGTGCCGCTGCAAACACTGCCAGCGCAGAAAAGACTGGACACATGGGGTAAACAACTGGTAGAGGCACTAGAGCACATGAGTATGAGGGTACTAAATGGCAGGATCAACGATGATGTCCCGCAAAGCTTTACTCATCATAGTGCAAAGTCCGTGACAATAATAGATTATACAGCCGTGTCACTTCCTTTGCTAGCTCATGTTAGCAAATTTAAAATTAAACCTACTTTTCCATAGTGACCACTCATTTCAGCACATAGAACTCGTTTGGAATGCTCTGTGCCTTCTTCCAGCTATAAAGGAACTAGGGACAATAACATCTATCAACCTAAACCGCCTGATCTGGTCGGAGTCTTCATTACCAAGGCTGTGTAGAAACATAAAACATTTGCTTCATTTGGCAATATGCCAGGACCTACCAACAGTGAAAGCGTGGGCCACTTTTCTTCAGTCAGTACCCTCTCTTGGCCTCGTCAGGTGTCAATTGCCACATAATAATCAGGCAAGGTCTTCAAACCTACCAGTAAAAATTTTAGAACTAAGGAAGGATTTGAGGCGCAACCTTAGACTAATAAAAGATAGCTCTCCTACTGCAACTCGATGCGCCCCAAAAAAAACCCTACGGAAAAATTACAAGAATCAGGTATGGCAAATGCGAACCAAAAAGGAGGACGACTTCTGGCTCAAATTACTTCATAATTCACAGAAGGCTAATTCAAGGGCCTTTTGGTCAACAGTGAATGGAATCGGCCGGCAGGCAAGAACAATAAACTTCACATCAGTCCCAGAAGGAAAATGGGTGGAATACCTTGCCAACGTTTTCTTTAAACCACCCTCATCTGAAGTAAATCAGTCTCTGAAAGAGTCAATAAAACTCACAGACGTCAGTCAGAGCGGGACAGCGTTTAGCGCCAAGAACGTCGCCCTAGCCATCAGGAAGGGTCGCAGGGACGGGGCCCCTCGTCCTAATGGTCTCCTGCAAGCTGTCTTTAAGGCTGACCCTGAATATTGTCAACAACACTGTCAATCCTGTATACTGAAGTTGAGTGTAACACAATCATTAACCCAATATTCAAAGGGGGTTGTACAGCAAACCCAGCCAGATTGATAGCGTTAATTGACAGCGAGGCCAAATACTTCGCCATCTTAGTTCTGGCCGACGTGCTCAATTGGTCAAACTCAAACAACCTGGTTCCTTTGAATCAAACTGGTTTTAGGAAGGGATATGGTACAGTGATTAACATCCTTACACTAGGAGACATTGCCAACCGAGCAAAATGCTTAAAGAAAAAAATATATTTATGTTTTGTGGACTTCAAAAGTGCTTTTGACCGAGTCGATAGAGCACTTCTTTGGAGCAAATTGCGAAAGAGGGGCCTGCAAGAGCGAACTCTTAGATGCATAGAAATGCTATATGGTAAAACTTGGGTGCAGGTCAAGGTAGCAGATGGCTCAAAAATTTCTAGGAGGATACCGACAAATATAGGATTAAAACAGGGTTGTGTTTTGGCCCGCACCTCTTTAACCTTTTCACTGCAGATCTCTCCTTGAAGCTGGATGCAACCAACTCGCACTCTCCAAGGATGGGAAGTTTGACCCTATCACACCTTTCATACGCTGACGATATTGTTCTGCTAAGCCACATGAAAATAGGGCTGCAGCAGTTGGTCACTACTTTAGGTGAATACGCAAAGACAAACAAATTAGAAGTTAACACCTCAAAGACCAAAACCATGTCCATGGGATGTCCTTTGAATCTAGCCAACAATATAAAGTTGAATGGCATTACCCTTGAAACAGCTCGCTGCTATAAATACCTTGGCATCATCAACTCAATCTTAGATCCTCAAACTGTTCTCGAATGGGGCCCAAAGAGCCATCTGTCTTCTAGGGAATGCGAGCTGCGCCATGTCTTCCGAACGCAGAAAATCTTTTCTCATGCGGATAGACCCTAAATTAGCGGAGTTGGCACCCACTGAACTGGGACCCCTAGCTAATGGTCTCCTATTCGGAGAGAAATTTGTGAAAGACTTGGGCAAGTACGTCTCCACCTTTACAGCCCTTGACAAGGCCCAATCCTCCATGAAACTAATGTTCACAGGTGGCCTTTTTAACAGGGCCGGACGCTACAGAGGTCGAGCGCCAGGCCGTGGTTTCCAGCAGACCTCTCCCAACTATGCTCCTAGAGGTCAGGGATACTACCAACCTTTAGGCTTCTATCCCTCTAGAGGCCGGCGAGGCCGTGGACGTGGCTTCAGAAACCAAGGTTCAGATCGGGCCTAAGATACCAATGCAGGTGAGAATTATTCATTTTTCGGATGTGATTCTTGGGGGGATATTGGAGAAACACGCTCAAACATGGGAGAGCATTTCTCAAGACCCTTGGGTCCTTCAGACTGTCCGAGGTTACAAACTAGAATTTTATGACACCCCTCGACAGAGTTGCCCTCCGTTTCCTCTCCTTTTTTCCCTAGCAGAAAGCAATTTTATAGACGCAGAAATCGAAAGTCTGCTACGCAAACAAGCAATTGTACCTACAAGCCCTCATCCAAAAGGGTTCGTCAGTACCATTTTTCTAGTGCAAAAGAAAGGAGGAGGTTTTCGCTTGGTGTTAAATCTGAAGGACTTCAATCACTGGATAGTCTACCATCATTTCAAGATGGAGGGTATCCATATGTTGAGGGATCTCCTTCAAGAGAAAGATTGCTTAGTGCGGCTAGATCTCAAAGACGCCTATCTTTTGGTCCCCATTTTTTACCCGCATCGGCGGTTCCTTCAGTTTCAGTGGAAACACCTATGGTACGAATTCAAGGTTCTCCTCTTTGGTCTTTCCTCTGCCCCGTGGTGCTTCACGAAACTCCTCCGTCCGGTGGCCCAATTCCTTTGAGAAAGAGGCGTTTGCCTCATCATTTATCTCGACGATATTTTGATCATGGCACAATCCAGGGAGTTGGTCGCCCTTCATCTCTCCTGGGCGATTCAAATTCTTCAAGATCTGGGGTTATTGATCAAAAGCGAGAAGTTGGTAACGCTTCCCTTGCAAAGTATAGAATTCTTAGGTTCTCAAGTGGATTCTATTCAGACTCAGCTCAAACTACCTCTAGCGAAACAAACCTCAATCAAGAAAGAATTACGGAAAGCCCTTGTCTCTCCGACTATATCATTACGGATTTTAGCCCTACTGGTAGGGCTTCTGGCTTCTTCCATTCAGGCGATCTTTCCAGGCCCTTTATACTACAGGGCTCTCCAACGCCTAAAGATATTGCACCTGCGCAAAGGTCTATTTTATACGGATCAGATCCCGTTATCAGAGGAAGCCAAGACAGATGTTATCTGGTGGCTTCATCACATGGAGGCTTGGAATGGCAGAGCCATCTTTGCATCCTCTCCGGAGATGATCATAGAATCAGACGCCAGCCGCTGGGGCTGGGGAGCTCGTTGTGGCTCAGTGGAGACGGGGGGCCGTTGGTCTTCGGAGGAACTGAACCTCCACATCAACTGTTTAGAACTGCTAGCGGGAGCGTTTGCGATTCGTTCGCTCTCTCCCGACAAGGCCAGCTGTTGCATTCTGTTGAGGATGGACAATGTATCAGCAGTGAGATATATCAACAGTGAGATATATCAACCGCCTGGGAGGTACCAAATCTCAGATTGCCAGGGACTTTTGGCATTACTGCCTTCAGAACCAGATACATGTAATAGCAGAGTACATTCCGGGTCGAACCAATGTGGTGGCAGACTGGAATTCACAATTTTTGAAGGACAGCAGCGATTGGATGCTGCATCATTCAGTGTTTCAGAATCTAGTGAAGAGATGGGGTCCCTGTGTAACAGACCTGTTTGCGTCTCGACTCAATACCCAGCTTCTGAGATTTTTCAGCTGGAGACCGGACCCAGTAGCTGTGGGAACGGACGCCTTTCTCCGAAATTGGTCTCACAACATTCATTATGCTTTTCCCCCTTTCTCTATGATTCAGAGGGTCCTGGCTCAGGTAAAGAGACAAATGGCAGATATAGTGTTAGTGACACCGCTCTGGAGAGCCCAAGCGTGGTTTCCGGTGGCGATGGCACTTTCATGTGCACCCCCAGTACGTCTGCCGTTATTCCAGTCCCTTCTTCTGGATCCCTCGGGATCCCCTCATCCTCTAGTCATTCAGAAACATCTACATCTCATGGCATATATAAAGTACAAGAGGCACTCATTATAACATGAAAAATATTAGTACTTATGAGTCAGTATACATAGGCAATGTTTGTCATATATTTCTGAAAATTAATAAGGTTATTTCCAACATAATCCCCAATTACAGTATCACTGTCCAAATCCAAATAGTAGAATTAATTGATCTGTTGTTCCAAGATTGATATGATCCAAAGTCCAAGTCCAGATTTCTCTAATCAAAGTTCAATCATATTCTTCAAAAGATGATATAGCTTATTATTTAAACTTTAGCAGCCGCATCCAAATTGATAGCCAGTCCAGATTTTCTCAAATCAAGGTTCAATCCTATTCTTCAAAGGATGATATAGCTTATTATTTAAATTTTAGCAGCCGCATCCAAATTGATAGCCAACACGTGTTTCGTCAGGAGTTTCCCAATGACTTCATCAGGGCTAAACATATATGTAGATGCGTCCTATATCATAAGTATTCCTTACAAGTGAATCCCAGAATAATTCCGTTAAGCAACTTATCTGATATCATTTATATCAATCCACCTTCCAATGAGTCAAAACGTGAAGCGCGAGTACGCGTGTGTATCGATGAAGTATCAAAAAACTCATGGCATGGAGACTTTCAGGAGCCGATGGCAAGTGCCGGGAGTTTCAGGAGACTCTTTGTTCTTTTTGTCTCAATCCTGGGCCCCCTCCACCCATAAACAATATGAGGCATCCTGGAAGAGATGGGTGTGCTGGTGCAGTGAACGGGATATTGATCCCGTGGGGGCCCAGATTTCCATGATAGCTAATTTTCTTTCAGATTTGGCTACACAGGGTCTTGCCTACAGAACGATTAATAATTTCAGATCTGCAATTTCGGCAGGACATCCCTATGTGGATAGTAAACCTGTTGGTGAGCATCCATTGATTTCTAAAATTCTTCGAGGTATTCAGATGGTAAAACCTCCTCAAACGCGTTATTCAGTTTTGTGGGACGTGGATATTGTCCTTCGTTTTATTAGGTCCTGGCCTTGCAATGATGATTTGTCATGCAAACAGCTATCGGCCAAACTGACTGTTCTTTTATGCCTTATTTCATGCAGACGCGTCTCAGATGAAAAGGCTTTGGATCTGACAGGTAGAGTATTTACTCCTACAGGAGTTTCGTTTACTATTTCTAGAAGAACAAAGACTGCATCAAGATGTATTTCATACCCAGCCTTTCCTCATAATCAGAAATTATGTGTAGTTCAATGCTTGAAAGTTTATGAGAATATTACCCGGGAGTCTCGAAGAGATGCAGGAGGTCAATTGTTAATATCCCTTCAGAGGCCATTTGGTCCTGTCTCGTCGGCAACGTTGGCTAGATGGGTCAACTGGCTTTTGGGAGAAGCTGGTATTGATACCTCGGTGTTTGGGGCTCACTCCATTAGGGGAGCTATGGCTTCCAAATCCTTTGGAGCGGGTTCCAGATTAGCGGATATCAAGGCAGCAGCGGATTGGTCTTCAGATAATACATTTAAAGTATTTTATCATAAACCCATTGTGGATATTGCATCTAATGTGGTGGATCAGCTTTAAACTAGCATAATCCGAAGCCTCCGGTCCTGACATAGAATAAAAAAAAATTCTAGCTATCGCGTCAAGAATTTTCAATTCTATTAAGGACACGGAGGCGAGGATTATCCCACCCGTATTTTACTGACAATTACAATGTCTGATGTTGGATTATTCACATACAAATTTGTGATGATGAAGTGTTTTTCAAATTCATGTTTTTCCCCCCCTTAAGATTAATTCATTTCCAAAATTATTACAGTGCATTTCTTTCCATTTAGGTACCGTTTCCAAAGGAGATTGAAGTTTCGGTCTGAGATTTGATCTTTTCTGTTGTGTTTTTCGAGTTCGCCTACGTGTTCAGTGGCAAGTGTGAAGGAGTGAAATGTGATTCGTCTATCGCAAAGAAAGAGGAGGAGCGGTTGTCATGGAGACTCTTATAGTTGGGGCTTGCCTGGGATTGGGCAGTCTGGACTACTAATGTTTATGGGATTTGTAGTTTTTGTAGTTTGGAGTTTTTGTAGTTTACTATTGTTTGCTCTTTGGAGCATAATCCTCCCTCCATCGTTGCCTCAGCACAACCAGTCCACGAAAAAAAAATCAAAGCGCTAGGAAGCGGCCAGCCTTTCAGTTGGAATGGGGGAGAATAAATACAGACCAGTGCATATGTGAGGGGAAGAAGAAACAGACACGGGGCAGAGAGGAAACAGGATTTGGGTGGGGAGAAAGTAAAAATATAGGCCCAGATTTAGGAAACGTGGCACTTCAGTACATGAAGCGCCACTTTTCTTGCACCTCATTGTTCCCCCTAATGCCACAAGCACACGTAGGATCATTAGCGCCAAAAATGTTGATGCTAATCGTGAAAAGTACATACAGGCCCATTATAAACAATGGTGTGCCTCAACGTAACACCTGCACTAAGCAGGCATTAAAAATGACGAGATAAATGGCGCAGTGGAATTGAATAGATTCCTGTCTCAGGCATAATGTGGCATAAGGGTTTACAAAGTGGAGCAATGCCTGACATCACTTTTTGTGACATCACTACATGTGACGTCATTGTGATTTGCATATGAGAAGTGGTCCCCTCCCTTTCTTCCTCACAACTTGTGCCCTGTTTATTATTCACTTGCCGCTCCTCCCCTTCTATTTCTCACTTTATTTCTTTTTTCTCCCTCTTTCTTTGTCTCGCTCCCTTTATCTCTCGTTCCCTCTCTCTATATGCCACACACTCCTTCTTGCATTAGCTTAATGAATGTCACTGTCACTTCTGACATTCATACAACAAATCCTTCTGAACATTTGAGAATAAGGGACAACTGGTGTGAAGAGGAGTTGCCGGGTGAGCAATTGATCTTCCTAGCAATGATATGTTTTTGATGTGGGATATAACTATTTCACCACATTCTGCAAATAAAATCTGCTGGTTCAGTGGTTTCATTCTAGTAAAAATAAGAGCTCGGCAAGTCACAAAATTCATCGGGGTAGCCAAGCCAGAGCAGAGCTAAGGGTCACACTTAGTTATAAAGCCCAGAGAACGAGCGGATGCATCAACTGATTCAATGCGTGAATGATGCAGCAAACATTATGTAAAAGCAAGGTATATGCTCTGGATTAAAAATAGGCTGTGTCCTGAACACCTGTGCTTCACTGTAGTTCAATACATAAACTGCAGCAGCATTTGTTAGCAGTAATATGTACATTTTACCAATAGAGTTTCCCATCTCCAGAGCCCTGACAACATGTCCATAAGCAGATGACATGGTTTGCATTTGCTAGAATTTTTGCACTGCATGTTCTTACTGGGCTCAGATGCACAGCCTCCCATTTTATGAAAAAAAGCACAAAAAGCAGAGTTTGTTCGAGACATAGGAAGAACAAAGTTCTAGATGTGATCTTTGTTTCCACAACAATCAGACCCTCAGACAACCATAACTTCATCACTGCTCACTCTTCACCCGTTCATGGCGCTCATAGTTTTATGAGAAACTCTTTTTGCTGGGCCCCTTCATTCCACAATAATTCCTATCAAGAACTGTGCCATCATGCCTGATTCTGTCCTTTACCCAATTACGATTTGGTTGAATGACTCTCTGTAAATAAGAAACTCATAAAACACATTTATATACAATTAATCTAAAGCAGTTCTGACATTCATTGCAATGTGTTTGTTTTTCTTCTGTGTGCGTTTGCTGATGTACCAATAGGTTTAATAACTGACAACAGCTATTTACGCATTCACTGCACTCCAGAGGCTTTTCCCCAGTGTGTGTCCACTGATGAATCCTTAATGTTGAAAAGTCACTAAAACTATTTTCACATTCATTGCATTTGACTAAAGCTCCTCACACATTCACTGCACTTGAATGGCTTTTCCGCTGTGTGTGTTCCTTGATATATTTGTAGGCCTGGTAAACCAAAGCTCTTAACACATTCAGGGCAATTGAAAGGCTGTTCCCCTATGAGTGTTCGCTGATGAATCCTTAATGTTGACACGTTCCTAAACCTACTTCCACATTGACCGTAATAGTATTGTTTTTCCCCTGTGTGTTTGCTGATGTCTTCGTAGTTTTGATAATCAACTGATCCTCTTCACACATTCACTGCACCTTTATGTTTTTCCCCGGTGTATTTGATGATGCTTTTGTAGGCCTGATAAGTGACTAAACCTCTTTATACAATTCACTGCACTTCAATCTTTTTTCTCCTGTGTGCATTCGCTGATGACTCCTTAATGCTGAAGAGTCACTAAAACTACTGCCGGGTTCACAACAATGTTAAAGATTTTCCCCCGTGTGTGTGTGCGCTGATGCATTTGTAGGTGTGACAACTGACTAAAGCACTTCACACATTCACTGCATTTGAATGGCTTTTCCCCTGTGTGTGAGCGCTGATGTCTTTTTAGGTTTCCTAAGTGACTAAAGCGCTTCAGACATTCACTGCATTTGAATGGCTGTTCCCCTGTGTGTGAGCGCTGATGTCTTTTTAGGCTTGCTAAGTGACTAAAGCTCTTCAGACATTCACTGCACTTGAATGGCTTTTCCCCTGTGTGCGTTCGCTGATGACTTTTTAGGCTTGCTAAGTAACTAAAGCTCTTCATGCATTCACTGCATTTGAATGGCTTTTCCTCTGTGTGTGTTCGCTGATGAATCCTGAGGTATGAAGAATCACTAAAACTACTTCCACATTCAGTGCAATGATATGGTTTTTCCCCTGTGTGTGTTCGCTGATGTTTTCGTAGGTGTGAAAACTGCCTAAAGCTCTTCACGCATTCACTGCACTTGAATGGTTTTTCCCCAGTGTGTGTTCGTTGATGCTGTTTTAGGAGTGACGATCGACTAAAGCTCTTCACGCATTCACTGCACTTGATTGGTTTTTCCCCTGTGTGTGTTTGCTGATGTCTCTGTAATTCTGGTAATTGACTGATACTCCTCACACATTCACTGGACTTTAATGTTTTTTTTCCTGTGTGAGTTTGCTGATGGTGCTTTAATTGAGATGAGAAACTAAAGCACTCGCTAAATGAGTATGATATGTTTTGCTTGGTTAGTGTCTGTGGGTCAGTTATATATTTGTCTACATCCCAAGTCTGTGTTTCCTGATGAGCCATATGGCTGATAAAGCACTTGCACGTTTGGTTTCTGAATTAAAACTAATGTTCAATAGCCATTAAATACGTGCCACACTCATAATATGTATAAAGTATGTTGTAGGTGGTTGTGCCTTTAGATTGGATTATGGCTATGCATGCTTGTGGGTAACGATTCATCTTCCTTCTGGCCGGTGCAAATTGGGACAGTCCATTGTATTGTAGTCAGCAAAACTCCTCTTCTCTTCTACCCCTCCGTTGTGCTTTTCTCTGGTTGTTGTGGTTTGGTCAGAAGGGGTTTACAATACACCTAGAGCACTGAATGATGGTCTGTTATCATTTTAGAACACAGAGTTCTGCTATAACCACATCATACTGATCCCATGATCAAAGCTGGTGTTGGACACGTGTTTATACAAGAGGTAGCCTGTTATTGTTGTTGCTGCCTTCATTTTCAAGCAGTCATTTCTTCGTCTCGTGGTGTTGAGGTGCACAGCTCAGACTTTTACATCCACAGAATTGCCCTTAACGGCTTCTTCCAGGATCAGTTTATGTGCAGGTTCCTCTGTCGCTGACTGCATTGATGTTTTCCTGAATACCGAAGCGCATTGCTAGTGACTGTTTTTTGCAGATTTGCAGTTTTATCTTCATTATTCATAATAATTTCATGCATTCAAGGCTTGTTTTCTGCTGGATGTAAAGATATAAAAAACAAAATTACCAAAGGGAAACATAATGGAATGTGAATACAGAATATTTATTTGGTTGTAAATTACATTTCTTCTTTACCGTCTTTGAAAGTTAGCAAGGAATGTTTCACCATACACGGATATTTAAAAGCTTTGTTGAACATGTCACATCTCATTAACTTCTGAAAAGGAGGTGATTTACCAGTTGTCACAGTGTAACTCAGAAAAGGAGGGGAGCGCCCATGTGCTACTGGCGCAGCTTTAGGTAGATACACAGGGACAAGATTTCATTTAAACAAGAACTGATTGTGGAAAAAGAGAGGGATCGGGCTGGGCTGCTGTTATTTCAGTAACTCTTTAGGAAGTATATAACAAAGGTAACTCTTCAGGAACTATATAACAAAGGTTACTCTTCAGGAAGTATATAATAATAATAACTCGATTCACACTTTAAAGCAATGCTTCCCTGTTCACATTGGACCAGCTCAAATGCCAACTCCTGTCTTCACCTTACTGTTCATCAAGTCACCTTTGACACTTTCAACAGCTCCCCTGGTTCAAGCCTTTCTGTTTTTTTCTAACCTGGAGGATTGGAGCATTATTGCGAGTTGGGGTGGGCTTCCTATTGCCATAACATCTGCCCATCTCCCTCAAACTAGCAGAGTTTATAGGGCCTGATGCTGGCCCTGAGAGACAACTTAAAAAGCAAATCTTTAGTTCTTCCTAAAGTAGACGAAGGTCTGTAAGATGCAGCTCCTTCCAGGGCCTTTTTGTAAAACAGAATGAGGGGTTTGTTGTAGTGCCTTACTGTAGGAAGTTGGCTCTGTATGTGCTATTTCAAAGTAAGGAATAGCATGCACAGAGTCCAAGGGTTCCCCTTAGAGGTAAAATAGTGGTAAAAATAGATAATACTAATGCTCTATTTTGTGGTAGTGTGGTCGAGCAGTAGGCTTATCCAAGGAGTAGTGTTAAGCATTTGTTGTACATACACATAGACAATAAATGAGGTACACACACTCAGAGACAAATCCAGCCAATAGGTTTTGTTATAGAAAAATATATTTTCTTAGTTTATTTTAAGAACCACAGGTTCAAATTTAACATGTAATATCTTGTTTGAAAGGTATTGCAGGTAAGTACATTAGGAACTTTGAATTATTTCAATTGCATGTATACTTTTCAAGTTATTCACAAATAGCTATTTTAAAAGTGGACACAGTGCAATTTTCACAGTTCCTGGGGGAGGTAAGTTTTTGTTAGTTTTACCAGGTAAGTACGACACTTACAGGGTTCAGTCCTTGGTCCAAGGTAGCCCACCGTTGGGGGTTCAGAGCAACCCCAAAGTTACCACACCAGCAGCTCAGGGCCGGTCAGGTGCAGAGTTCAAAGTGGTGCCCAAAACGCATAGGCTTCAATGGAGAGAAGGGGGTGCCCCGGTTCCAGTCTGCCAGCAGGTAAGTACCCGCGTCTTCGGAGGGCAGACCAGGGGGGTTTTGTAGGGCACCGGGGGGGACACAAGCCCACACAGAAATTTCACCCTCAGCGGCGCGGGGGCGGCCGGGTGCAGTGTTAGAACAAGCGTCGGGTTCGCAATGGAAGTCAATGAGAGATCAAGGGATCTCTTCAGCGCTGCAGGCAGGCAAGGGGGGGCTTCCTCGGGGAAACCTCCACTTGGGCAAGGGAGAGGGACTCCTGGGGGTCACTTCTGCAGTGAAAGTCCGGTCCTTCAGGTCCTGGGGGCTGCGGGTGCAGGGTCTTTTCCAGGCATCGGGACTTAGGTTTCAGAGAGTGGCGGTCAGGGGAAGCCTCGGGATTCCCTCTGCAGGCGGCGCTGTGGGGGATCAGGGGGGACAGGTTTTGGTACTCACAGTCGTAGAGTAGTCCGGGGGTCCTCCCTGAGGTGTTGGTCCTCCACCAGCCGAGTCGGGGTCGCCGGGTGCAGTGTTGCAAGTCTCACGCTTCTTGCGGGGAGATTGCAGGGTTCTTTAAAGCTGCTCCTTTGGATAAAGTTGCAGTCTTTTTGGAGCAGGTCCGCTGTCCTCGGGAGTTTCTTGTCGTCGTCGAAGCAGGGCAGTCCTCAGAGGATTCAGAGGTCGCTGGTCCCTTTGGAAGGCGTCGCTGGAGCAGAGTTCTTTGGAAGGCAGGAGACAGGCCGGTGAGTTTCTGGAGCCAAGGCAGTTGTTGTCTTCTGGTCTTCCTCTGCAGGGGTTTTCAGCTAGGCAGTCCTTCTTCTTGTTGTTGCAGGAATCTAATTTCTAGGTTCAGGGAGAGCCCTTAAATACTAAATTTAAGGGCGTGTTTAGGTCTGGGGGGTTAGTAGCCAATGGCTACTAGCCCTGAGGGTGGGTACACCCTCTTTGTGCCTCCTCCCAAGGGGAGGGGGTCACATCCCTAATCCTATTGGGGGAATCCTCCATCTGCAAGATGGAGGATTTCTAAAAGTTAGAGTCACCTCAGCTCAGGACACCTTAGGGGCTGTCCTGACTGGCCAGTGACTCCTCCTTGTTATTCTCATTATTTTCTCCGGCCTTGCCGCCAAAAGTGGGGGCCGGGGCCGGAGGGGGCGGGCAACTCCACTAGCTGGAGCGTCCTGCGGTGCTGTGACAAAGGGGTGAGCCTTTGAGGCTCACCGCCAGGTGTTACAGCTCCTGCCTGGGGGAGGTGTTAGCATCTCCACCCAGTGCAGGCTTTGTTACTGGCCTCAGAGTGACAAAGGCACTCTCCCCATGGGGCCAGCAACATGTCTCTAGTGTGGCAGGCTGCTGGAACCAGTCAGCCTACACAGATAGTCGGTTAAGTTTCAGGGGGCACCTCTAAGGTGCCCTCTGTGGTGTATTTTACAATAAAATGTACACTGGCATCAGTGTGCATTTATTGTGCTGAGAAGTTTGATACCAAACTTCCCAGTTTTCAGTGTAGCCATTATGGTGCTGTGGAGTTCGTGTAAAACAGACTCCCAGACCATATACTCTTATGGCTACCCTGCACTTACAATGTCTAAGGTTTTGCTTAGACACTGTAGGGGTACAGTGCTCATGCACTGGTACCCTCACCTATGGTATAGTGCACCCTGCCTTAGGGCTGTAAGGCCTGCTAGAGGGGTGTCTTATCTATACTGCATAGGCAGTGAGAGGCTGGCATGGCACCCTGAGGGGAGTGCCATGTCGACTTACTCATTTTGTTCTCACTAGCACACACAAGCTGGTAAGCAGTGTGTCTGTGCTGAGTGAGGGGTCTCTAGGGTGGCATAATACATGCTGTAGCCCTTAGAGACCTTCCCTGGCATCAGGGCCCTTGGTACCAGAGGTACCAGTTACAAGGGACTTATCTGGATGCCAGGGTGTGCCAATTGTGGAATCAAAAGTACATTTTAGGTGAAAGAACACTGGTGCTGGGGCCTGGTTAGCAGGGTCCCAGCACACTTCTCAGTCAAGTCAGCATCAGTATCAGGCAAAAAGTGGGGGGTAACTGCAACAGGGAGCCATTTCTTTACACTTACCTTTACATTATCTGCACAAATAAGGCAAACAAACATTGATTCATAGCATTTAATGTTCAAAAATAGCAGCCATCTAGTACTTATAGAGAATCCATCCAAACCAATAATTTACCTCACATATCCCCGCCACAGATGTGTGCCTATAAATCTTTTTTCCCCTTTTCTACCGTCACATGTTTTCTGACTTAATGTTGTCTGTTTAGGGCTCAAGCTGCTCGTTTGTGACTGGCTGAGCATTCGGCAGAGTGGGAGGAGGTGTGAGTTGTCCACAGGGGATGCAGCATTTCTACCTTTCAATATT
The DNA here is from genome assembly GCF_031143425.1 of Pleurodeles waltl. Classification (NCBI taxonomy): domain Eukaryota; kingdom Metazoa; phylum Chordata; class Amphibia; order Caudata; family Salamandridae; genus Pleurodeles; species Pleurodeles waltl. Next base: position 656,458 of record NW_027149831.1, read on the forward strand.
TTTTATATTCAAGTTACCTCATTTCCTGTCCTTCAGTTCCCCTACGCCCCTACGACTGTGCACTCACTCTGCAGCGTTCAGCAGAAGTCAGATAATGGCCTGATAGTCAAAGGGCCACGGTTGTCAGCACCGGGATTAGAAGCTTAATTCCAGAAGCTCACCTGCGAGGTACAACCAGAGGAGGCGCATAGGTAGGTGCCTATGAGGTACATACAGAGAAGGTGCACAGGTAGGTACTTAGGAGGAATAGAAAAGGTGCAGAGGTAGGTGTGTATGAGATCGAAACAGAGGAGGTGCACAGGAGGTGTCTATGAGGTACAGAGTAGGTGCACATGTATGAGGCAGAAACAGAGCAGGTGCAGAGGTAGGCATGTATGAGTTACACACATAGGAGGTGTACAGATTGGTGCTTATGAAATACAAAGAGATGATGTGCACAGGTTGGTGTTTATGTGGTATAAACAGAGGAGGCGCACAGGTAGGTGCTTATGAGGTATAAAGAGAAGAGGTGCACAGGTAGGTGCTTATGAGGTAGAGAGGAGGTGCACAGGTAAGTGCTTATGAGGTATAAACAGAGGAGGCACACAGGTAGGTGCTTATGAGGTATAAACAGAGGAGGTGCACAGGTAGGTGCTTATGAGGTATAAAAAGAGGAGGTGCATAGGTAGGTGCTTATGAGGTATAAACAGAGGAGGCGCACAGGTAGCTGCTTATGAACATGCCTATGAGGTACAAACAGTGGAGGTGCACATATAGATACTTATGAGGTACAAACAGTGGAGGTGCACACATAGGTACTTATGAGGTACATACAGAGGAGGTACAGAGGCAGGTGCTTATAAGGTAGACATCAATGAGGTGCACAGGTAGGTGCTTATGAAATACAAAGAGAAGAGGTGCACAGGAAAGTGTTTACAAGGTACAGAGGAGGTGCACAGGTAGGTGCTTATGAGGTATAAAGAGAAGAGGTGCACAGGTAGGTGCTTAGGAGGTACACACAGAGGAGGTGCACAGGTAGGTGCTTATAAGGTACAAACCTTATGAGGTATAAACACAGGAGGTGCACAGGTAGGTGCGTGTTCCCCTCTGGGTCTGCTTCCATCTGTACTGGGCGGGGTACTGGTGTACAGTGTATCCTATTCCTGTTGCCTCACACGGGCGCTAGCTGCGTGGGTGTTACCACTTTGGCCCTCTAGTTGAGGGGAGCAGAGCCTCAGGAAACACAACCCCTGGAGGCAGCCTGCCTCGAGGTGGAGATCCAGGTGAGGGTTCAGGTATCAGACAATATGAAACCAAAAGCATCCTAGGAAACACTCTTGGGGCTTCCAAGAAAAGACTGAAGGGTTCATTTGCTATCGGCCCTCTCTCTCAAAATCAGATCCCTCTTTCAGTCACTCTGGGACTATATCTGCTTCTAGGTCCCCTTCCTATAATGCTGGTTCACGCTCCTTCTACAACACTTGTTGCAGACTTAGGGCCTGATTTAGAGTTTGTCAGGCAGGTTATTGCCGTGACCGATATCCCGTCCGCCTTCTTACACTTACCACAGGATATTATGCACTTTTAATAGGGCGGACGGGATATCAGTTACATTTGTGAAGGAGTATTCCCTGCCACCAATTTCTAAATCAGGCCCTATATCTGCTTCTAGCCAATCTTTCTATAACGCTGGTTAAAACTCCTTCTACAACTTGACGCAGGCTTAGGACCTGATTTGGAGTTTGTCGGACAGGTTATTGCTTCAAAACGTGACAGATCACGTCCGCCTTATTACAATTGTCACAGGATATAATGAACTTTCAATAGGGTGGACAGGATACCTGTCCCTTTGTGATGGAGTGCCCATCTGCCCAAATCAGGCTCTTGTTGTACATTGTGTTCAGAGTCTTTTCAGTGTTGGAAAGTCTCCATTTTATTAAAGGCACTGTATTATCTCAGCACTGCTGGGACTTGCAGGAATAAAGCCATTGCAGAAGTCAGGAAGACACATGGAGTTTTGTGGTGGAGGTGAACAATATAGCTATAGGCAAATCAATCTTGACCGTGCTCCCGATGGGAACAGTCCAGCCCAAACTGCCAGGCCAGGGCTTCCCTGGACTGGAAACAAGCATCCTGGGACCAGTTTCATGATATCACCCCTCATCAGTCAGGCTAGCTTGAATTCACTGGCAAAGTGAGCACAGGACCCACGTCTGGGATTACCCTTCCCACTTAGGGCAACAAAAACAAAAAGTACAGATGATGGATGGAATGCAGAACAAATCAAACATTCACCCCCAGTCACAGAGTTGGGTTTAATCCATCATGTGTTGCTCGTCATGCCATTCCAGGTTGGACCCAGTCATATGCAAATCTGCCTCAATCCTGCTCCACATGGGAACTGTCCAGCCCAAAATGGCAATTCTGGTTCTCCCTAAAACAGAAACAAGCATCCTGGGACTGGATTTGGGGTATCACCCATCATCAGCTAGGCTAGCTGGAGCCTTTCATCATAGCGAGCACAGGACTCACATCTGGGTATACCTTCCCACTTAGGGCAACAAAAGCAAAAAGAATAGATGATGGCTAAGTCTAGGTCTGGGGTGGCATGGTGGACAAAATAAACGATAGATTAAACCCAGATCTGTGACTGGGGGTTAATGTTTGATTTGTTCCGTACTCCGTCCATCGTCTTTTCTTTTTGCTTTTGTCGCCCTAAGTTGCCCTTCAAAAGACAGGAATTTGATTTCTTGTCTTCTGTTGGTCCTGCAGAGGCCTCAAACTCTTAAGGTCAAAATGCGTAAACCTATCTTTTGTAACAGAGGCGTTACTGTAAGATGAACGATGATGCAGATTTCATGAGGGAAGGTCTGAACCAATTAATAGACTTTGCTATTGGTTTCACCTACCGTCCCTTTTTTGCTACATCCAGATGGATCATAGACTTGAAATATATTTGATGTACCACCTTTTCTAAAAACAATGAATGTTTGGAAAGACAAGGAATGGTTGTATATGTAAGAATGTACAAATAACAAAAGCATTAGATGTTGCTTTGTCATTGGTTATTCATGTACATGTAATTCTTTTTATTTGTTTGTTGCTGTGTCAATTTTATGTGGTTTGCATTGTTATTTATTTGATAATAAAAAGACGTCATAACAAGTACATAAGTGATTGAACAGAGAGACTTGGGTTGTATCAATTATGTTGTTGAATAATTTGAGAAGATAAATTCATAGTAACGCAATTGAATTAAGCACGATTTGCAGTCAAGTCATTTGGATATTTTCCTCACACTTTCCACATTACCTGTTTGTGCTAAAACAAAGGAGCAGATCCTTCGGTGTGTGGCTACCATTTGCCCTTCAAAGGCGGCTTCCCTGTTGAAGCTTGCCTTTTGGGCGCTCACCTACTCTGGCCATCCTGTCTGGAGGCGTTACACCTCTTTCCTTGGCAGCTCCTTTGTTCCTCTTCCTAAGAAGGGGAGAAGGCTACCTCGAGGACAGCATCTTTTGTGCAACAATAACCGGCTACTTTTGTACAAGAGTCACATTATATTCTACTTGAGCAACAAGTCAGTTTCATACAATGATTTGTTTAATAAGTTGAAGTACCATATTTAGTAGTATCATTTGGAAGGTAGCACTGCTGAGTTGTTAGAGTGTAACTCCACACTCGCCAATGGGGCTACTAGCCTTTCCACAGTGAAAATGATGTGGAGTTTTTACTGTTTGGACACATAGGCCCTCATTACAACCCTGGCGGTCGGTGATAAAGCGGCGGTAATACCACTAACAGGCCGGCGGTCAAAAAATAGAATCACGAACATGGCGGAAACCGCCAACACAGACAGCCACTTTAACACTCCGACCGCCACGGCGGTAGCAACAAACACCGCGGCGGACACCGCCAACAGACAGGCGGAACACAAAGAACCGCCCACACTATTACAAGGCACCAATCCGCCAGTTTTTCCGGGGCGGTACCAACGCCATCAAAAGCACGGCTGAAACAGTCTTTGTAAGGGAAACCACTCACCTCTCGACACTCAACGAAGAACCAGGACGCCATGGAGCCCGAACTTCAGGTCCTGTCCATGTTGCTGTATCTCTTAATACACCACGAAGTGGAAAGAAGGCGGCAGCGGGGACGACCACAGTGAGTACTGCACCTAGCACACAGGGGAGGGGAGGAGGGAAAAGAAAGTCACACACACACGCAAAATGCAACACCCCCACCCCCAACACACACACACATATCCAATAACATCACTGATACACCCCGTCACCCCCTGGAAGAACGCAAGGACCAAACGAAATTAGTTTAACTAGTGTAATATTCGAACAATCAGATAGCCCAAGAGAACAGCAAATAAGCAGTATACACAAATAATTACAGCAAGTCCACAAGTCCGTACACTGTCCCATCAAATGTCCGTGGACCAGTGGTCCCAAAAAGCATGGGCAAAGCCCACACATGACACCTGCCTCAAAACGGAGAGAACACTGCAGGGGCATCAGGTCGATAAAAAAACAGGCACCTCAAGGGGAAGGGGAGTGGGGCACCTCAGCCGGATGATGGTACGACGCCACTGCTCTTCGAGGGGGCTCCATGCCCACTGCCTGCTCCTGGGGAGTGCAAAGCCACAGTCTCTCAAGTGGGTGGTTTGCCCACTGCTTGGTCTTGGGGAGTGCAAAGCAACAGTCTCTCAAGAGGGTGATTTGCCCACTGCTTGGTCCTGGGGAGTGCAAAGCCACAGTTACTCAAGTCTCTCAAGTGGGTGGTTTGCCCACTGCTTGGTCCTGAAGAGTGCAAAGCCACAGTCTCTCAAGTGGGTGGTTTGCCCACTGCTTGGCCCTGGGGAGTGCAAAGCCACAGTCTCTCAAGTCGTTGACATGTTCCACTGGTTCTGGAGGGGCCTTTGTGCCCAGAGTGCTTCATCCTGCCAAGGACTGTGTTAGTGGATGTTTTTCTCCACTGGTTCTGGAGGGGGCTTTGTGCCCAGAGTGCTTCATCCTGCCAAGGACTGTATTAGTGGATGCTTTTCTCCACTGGTTCTGGAGGGGGCTTTGTGCACAGTGATGATGCTCCTGGGGTGTGGCATGTTGACTTCGTCTCACCTGGGTGTCACAGCCACACGATGTACCCGGAACAGGTAGCATGATACTCCATGGAGGCAGACCTATACTCCATCTGTGGCGACTCAGGCTGCCAATTGCTGGTTTGTGTCAGTGCTGGAGGTGGTGTCTCAAGTGGCATGTCCAGGGTCCAGGGCATCACCTGCAGACTCTGACGGCTGCACACTGGGGATGGGGCTGACGTCCGACAGAGTGGCATCGGCTGTGCACGTGGCTTTGCTGATGGTGGTGCAGGTGGCGGTGGCTGCGGCGGAGATGCTGCCAGTGCTGGCTGTGGTGCAAATGACTGTTGGGGTGGATGGAGACACCATACCGTGTCCGGCAGCCTCGGATGGCTGATTCTTGGGGAGGATGCTGCAGACTGATGTTGTGGCAGCGGCGGTGCAGGTGGCGGTCGGAGCGGCGGTGGTGACTGGGGTGCATGTGGCTGCCATCCATGATTATTTGGTGGTCACCAGCCCCTCCCCAGGTGAAATCGTGCCCAGAGGTGATGTGACCTTTGGCTTGTGGCCCTTCCCCATCTTGACAGCCACTGCAGGGACCTTGGCACTGTCAACTCTGTTTTTGCAAGGCCTTGCTGGGTGGGTGGTGTGACTGTCCCCTGCTGGAAGCCAGTCCCTTTTTGATCTTTGCAGGTGGTGGAATAGGGTGGTCCTTCTTTTATGTCGGTGGCACACTGGCAGCTCTGACGGGTGCCCCCTTTGACCGTCCTGGCCCTAGGAAAAGGACAAGGGTGGAGGTGTAGGGAAGAGCTCCAGGTTAGCTAGGTAAATTTTTTTGGATACACTGGGACGGGAAGATGGAGGGGGTTTGGGGTGGAGGAAAAGGAAGAGGTAGTGGTTGTAGGAGGTGTACGTCTGCTGAGTTTGGGTGAAGGTGCATGGGTTGGAGGCTGTTGTGAGGTGGATGGCAGTTGAGTGGGTGTGTGCCTGCATTTGTGTACTTTGGGAGGAGGGCTCACAGACACACTGGGAGAGGACACAGGAGACGTGTGAATGGTAGTGGGGGTGGTGATTGCACATGAGCAGTGTGTAGTGATGGGTGTCCTGGTGATGGAGGTAGTGGCTGAGGATGTAGTGCATGCAGGTGTGAGTGGAGACGAGACTGGGAGGAAGGTGGAGGACGTGAGGAGGGGGACACAGTGGAGACAGTGGATGTTGGTGTGCCTGCATGGGTATGGTGCTTGTGTGAGTGCCTGTGGATGTGTGGTGCTTATGTTTTCCTGAGCCACTTTTGTGTGTTGATCTGTGTGCATGCTGGTCTGATGGTGTGCTTGGGATAGGCTGAGGTAGAGGGGATTGCGTCTGGGTAGTGGAAGTTGGAGGGGGGAGGCTGGACACAGGGACAATGGCTGCCATCAGTGCAGAGGCCAGAGCCTGAAATGCTCTTTGTTGGGCCGCCACGCCAGAATGAGTGCCCTCCGCGTATGCATTTGTTTGCTGCAAATGCCTCTCAACACCCTGGATGGCATTCAGAATGGTTGACTGCCCAACAGTGAGGGATCTCAGGAGGTCAATAGCCTCCACACTGAGGGCAGCAGGGCTGACTGGTGCAGGGCCTGAGGTGCCTGGGGCGAAGGAGATGTCCACCCTCCTGGGTGAGCGGGCATGGGAAACACGCTGAGGGGCTGCTGGGAGGACGGTGCTGGTAGTGGGATGGCGGCTGTACCTGTTGTTGGGGTGGGCACAGAGGTGCCTGCCACCGCAAGAGAGCTCCCATCAGAGGAGTCGCCGCTGTCACTGGTGTACCCTCCTGTCCCCGTCGTGGAGCTCCCCTCGCCCTCTGTCCCACTGGTGCCTTCACCCTCCGTGGATTCACCCTCCTAGGCTATGTGGGATGCAGCTCCCTCCATCTCCGGTGCCACTGCTCCTCCGCCAGATGATGCTAATGCACAAAAGGACAGGGTGACAAAACAAGAAGGGGGGGCAAGACAGAGGAGACACATGGTCAATGCCAGCAACATCTCTACCGTTGGCGGACACAACACACAGGGAGCAGCCCTATGCACTGGGCCATGCACTAGCAGTTACTAGGAAAATCACCTGCCCATGGGGGACTATGCCTAACACCATTTGCTGCACACCTGGAACCCACAGGAGCCTGACTAGCTGTAGATGCCCACTAACACTATTGGGGTTGGAGTGCCTCAGAGCCTGCCTAACAAGGGACCTACCCTACCAAGTTCGCCCTGGCCTAGGGGAACCCAAAGCCCACATACCCCACCCAGACACCTCGTAAATCGTGCAGAGTCAGTTGAATGAGACTGTACTCACCCCCTTTTGGCTGCTGTGAAGCCCTAAAGCGCCCATCCAACTCCTGATATGCCACCGCCAGGATCCGGAACATCAGGGGGGTCATGGTGCGACGGGCACCTATTCCACGTTGGGAGGCCATCTTCTTGCTCCAGCGGCGCAAGTCCTCCCATCTCTTGTGGCAGTGGGTGCTCCGTCTATGATAGACCCCCAGGGTCCGCACTTCCTTGGCGATGGCACGCCAAATACCCTTCTTCTGGTGAGCGCTGACCTAGAGGAAAGGTACAGGATGAAAGGAAATTACTCTCCCGTCCGGACCTTCATACTCATTGCCCATCAGTTCCCACCCATGCCCTGACGCACATACACTCACCATCCTCACATGCAGGCCTCAGCCCCCAACCACATGTATCTTCTATCCACACCACTCTATATATTCATGGCCCACGCATCATGTTCACAGTGTACTCACCTGTTTGTCTGGAGGACTGTAGAGTAGGGTGTACTGGGGGAGGACCCCATCCACCAGTCTGTCCAACTCCTCCGCGGTGAAGTCAGGGGCCCTTTCCCCAGACACATGGGCCATTGTTGCTTCCAGACTGAGGTCACAGCAGCACTTGCTGCGTAGGTCCTCTCCTGTTGAAGGTCAGGTATCAAGTGAGTGAACAGATAGAAAGTGGCAGTCACGTCCGCGGCAGTGCATACCGTCACTGCTGGAATACATCGTCATTGGCTCTTGGAACCCATAGGGCCCAATGATAACCAATGCTAAATTGCGCAGTGGTCTTCTGCCGCCTACTGCAACGCTGCACAATGACAGCGCAGTTACCTCATTTCCCCTTGTCCCTTCTTACAGGTCAGGCAGCCGCCATTTCAGGGGGGCAAATGGCATGGCACCTAACTGCGTCACAGCACATTTTGACAGACATACGGACAAAGCACGCCACATGCGGATTTACTCACATTACAGCAAAAACACTTGTGCAACCTATGTGGTCCATGACCCTCTGCTCACCATTTTCCTCCATAGGGCACATCCGCTGGGGCAGATGATGAGATGGCGTCATCCTCCGGTGTACAGACCCCTGGTGGACCTGTCGACAATGGAAGACAGACACATCATTATCACCTACAGACTTGATCGTGCAACAATCCAAGACCTGTGTGCCTAATTGGAGCCAGACCTGATGTTAGCTATCCGCCATCCCACAGGAATACCCCCTCTAGTGCAGGTCCTGTCAGTGCTCCATTTCCGGGCAAGTGGCTCCTTTCAAACTACAGTGGCCATGGCATCAGGGATGTCTCAGCCAATGTTTTCTAATTTGCTGATTAGAGTGTTGTCAGCCCTGCTGAAACACATGTGCAGCTACATCGTATTCCCCCAGGTGGAGGATTTGCCCAGAGTGAAAGCTGACTTCTATGCCCTGGGACATATCCCCAACATAATTGGTGCCATTGATGGTACACATGTGGCATTTGTCCCCCCCCGCAGAAATAAACAGGTGTACAGAAATTGAAAAAGCTACCATTCTATGAATGTCCAGATGGTGTGTTTGGCAGACCAGTGCATCTCTCATGTGAATGCCAAGTATCATGGCTCAGCGCATGTCGCTTACATTTTGAGGAATAGCAGCATCCCTTATGTGATGGGCCAACTCCAGGGGCCCCGGGTGTGGCTAATAGGTGAGCCCAAGGTCTCCACACAGTATGGATAGTTGTCTGGGTATGGGGTAGTCACTGAGGGTTAATGTATGTCTAATAGATTTCCCTCGACATTTGCAGGTGACTCTGGGTACCCCAGCCTCTCATGGCTACTGACCCCAGTGAGGAATGCCAGGACAAGGGCAGAGGAACACTACAATGAGGCACATGGGCGAACTAGGCATATTATTGAGCGGACTTTCGGCCTCCTGAAGGCCAGATTCCGGTGCCTCCATCTAACAGGTGGCTCCCTATACTACTTACCGAAGAAGGTGTGCCAGATAATCGTGCCATGCTGCATGTTGCACCAGGTGCCTTTTCTGCAGGAGGATGGGCCTGATGTTGGTTTTGTGGCAGCTGTGGAGCCTGTGGACAGTGAAGAAGAGGAGGCAGAAGAAGAAGATATTGACAACCGAAACAACATCATCATGCAGTACTTCCAGTGAGACACAGGTAAGAGACTGGCACTGCTCATCTCATATCTGACTACTGTAGGACATTGTATAAGTCAGCCTCTTAACCTCTGTGTATGGACACTGACAGTTCACTTTGGCTTTCCATTTCACAGATCTGGGTACCTCATTCTGCCTTCTGCTATATTTACTGCTGCCCAACAAATGTCATACATTGGTATGTGCAAATGAACATTTACATTGATACTTGGGGAGGAAGTTGTAATTATACATTTGTGAAAGTACAGACTGACTCCAGAATGGTTTGTGATTTAAGGGTGTTTATTTAGGGGCTAATGTGTATAGGGGTATGTGGAAGGGGCTGGGGTGATAGTGGAGGAAGGTCCACAGTAGGATCCAGTCTCTCGGTATCACAGGTGCATTGTCCAATGAGGCATAGGAAGTGGAGCAATGTCAGTTAAAGGTGGACAGGGTGACAGAGTGGGACAGAAGGGTGACACTCAGGAGAGTCTTATTTCCTGGCGGGGGTCTTGGCAATGTTCTCTGTCTTCTGCCTGGATCGCAGGGATCATTTGTGGGGTGGTTCTCCTTCTGCAGGGGGTGGGGTGCTGGTGGCCTGTTGTTCCTGTTGCGGGGCCTCCTGTCCACTAGCGCCTGCGGACGTGGAAGGCTGATCATCGTTTGGGCTGGTGTGAGTGGCCCAGTGGTATGCCATTGTCTCCCTCATGGTGTTGGCCATGTCTGCCAGCACCCCTGCAATGGTGACCAGGGTGGTGTTAATGGCCTTCAAATCCTCCCTGATCCCCAGGTACTGTCCCTCCTGCAACCGCTGGGTCTCCTGAAACTTTGCCAGTACCGTGCCCATGGTCTCCTGGGAATGGTGGTATGCTACCATGATGTTTGAGAGTGCCTGGGCCGGTCCTCCCCCTGTCGCACAGCAGCCCTCTCAGCTTCCGTTATCCTGTGCCTCTGTCCCCTGAACCGTGTGCCCACTGCCACTGACCCCAGGTCCCGGATTGTCTTGGGTTAGTGGGTTTGCCTGGGGTCCCTGTAGTGGTGGACACACTGCTGAGTGACGTGTCCTGGGGACAGTGGCATGGGCCTGCTGGGTGGGTGCTGTGGTGGTGTTCCCTGAGGGGGGAGATTCTGTGGTGGTTTGGGACTGTGGCAGGGGAACTGAGTCTCCAGAGGTCACTGATGGGCCGGGCTGGTCATCTTGATCCAGGCGTGCAGAGCTGCTGTCGTCACTGTGGGCCTCTTCTGTGGGGGGACTGGATATGGCTGGCACCTCCTGTCCGGTGATGTTGTGTAGGGGTCCGGTTGGGGTGTAAATGCATTGTTATTGTATCTGTGTGTGCCATCCTAGTAATGGGTGTGTTTCCCTCTTATTACTGTGCTTGCAATATCGCCTTGGCCCTTCTGTGAGTGGTGATTGTGTGCCCTGGGTGAGTCTCTCCTTTGGACATGCTTTGGTGATGGGTGTCCAGGCAGGTCTGTGATGAGTGTCCATGCATTGGTGTAACATGCAGGGTTTGGTATTGGGATGGGTGGGTTGTGATAGTGGGGTATATGTGAGGTAGTGAAGTGATGGGTGTGAGGGTAGGGGTAGGTGTTTGTGGTGCCATGCAGGTAGGGTGGGGGATATAGTAGTAAAGATTTGGCTTACCAGAGTCCAGTCCTCCTGCTACTCCTGCAAGGCCCTCAGGATGCATTATTGCCAAGACTTGCTCCTCCCATGCTGTTAGTTGTGGTGGTGGAGGTGGGGGTCCACCGCCAGTCCTCTGTACGGCTACCTGGTGTCTGGATACCATGGAATGTACCTTCCCCCGTAGGTTGTTCCACCTCTTCCTGATGACATCCCATGTTCTTGGATGCTGTCCCACTGCAATGACCCTGTCAACAATTCTCCGCCATAGCTCCATCTTCCTAGCAATGGATGTCTGCTGCACCTGTGATCCGAATAGCTGTTGCTCTACCCGGATGATTTGCTCCACCATGACCCTGAGCACCTCCTCAGAAAACCTGGGGTGTCTTTGAGGTGCCATGATGTGGTGTATGTGATGTGATGTGTGGGGTGATGTTTTGGGGTGCGTGGTGTTTTGTGCGTGGATGGTGTATGAGTGATGGTGTTGTGTGCATCTGGATGCTGGTGTGGTCTTTGCTTTTCTGTCTCTCTGCATCTTCAAAACTTTTCGTTCTAAGGGGCTGTGGGTAATGTGGGTGTGTGTTTTATATTGGATTGGGTGTGTGGGTGTGGTGTGCGTATGTGTATCAGGTGTGTGTATTTTGAATTGTCCGATGTGGTTGTGTTTTGCAAGTGTGTGTGTATTTTGAGCAAAGCGGTGTGTACTGCCAATGGTTTACCGCAGTTGAATGACCGCCGTATTGATTTGTGGGTCATGATAGTGTGGGCGTATTCCTGTTGGCGTAACGGTGTGGGTTTTGGTACAGCCAATTTATCACTGACCTTTGGTGTGGCAGACTTTTGTGGGTGTCTGTATTGTGGAGGATTTCTAACTGTGGGTCATAATACCCGTAGCGGATTTCCGCCGCGGACACGGTATGTTGGCGACCGTCCGCATGGCGGTCAGCGTGAAGAACCAGAACCTTATGGGCCTGGCGGCGCAGGGTACGCCTGAAATCTCCTTGGATTCACCTGCCTCAACTAACAGAGACACGGGACACTCTGTCAGGCGTAAAAGATCAGATTTTATTAGCTGCAGCTAGTACAGTTGTCCAAGAAGTACACAAGGTATGTTCTCAGGAGACTGCCACTTTACTTTGTGGCGCACAATCTTATATACCGTATAAAAACCATTTATTAACTACATACACTCCCAGAACACATAGAAAGGAGCCAGTAAGAATAATGTAAAGATAGAACAGAGCCAATAGAAATGTCGGAAAACAAGACAGCACCAATAGAAGGAATTGGAAAACAAAGTATCAAGTGACTTAAGGTTGCCTCCCCTCCAGCTGTGTTTGTCACCCCTCCCTTGAACTAATTCATTAACCGATCCACAACGAAGTTGCATGTGGTGCGATAAGTTTGTGTGCGTTTGGAGGACAGTTGTGAAATGAGAGAATAGTAGCAAAGGACAGCGAAGGCCAGACGATAAGATAAGATCGGCGGAGAATAGTGTGAGCCTACAGATAGTTGAAACAAGGATTAGAAAACCAGACAGGGATTAGTGTACTCGGTCAGACCTTAATACCAGCCTTGTAAAGATAGAGGCAGAAAGCTGTTTTGAACACCATGTTGCAGAATAAGCAGAAAAGGCAGAATGGACTTCGTTCGCTGTGCTGCCTGAGTGAAGGCAACATAAAATGGCGGCGGGCCACAAAATGGCGGGTCGATACGATCGTATTAAAAATCGAATTTCCTCAGACCCTCCTTTTGCCAGAACTCAGGCAAGATACACAAACTCATGTTAATCTGAGTCGATGTCTATGGCCATGAGGTCATCAAGCTGTTGCTGTACCATCATTTTGATATTCTCTGCTCTTTGTGACTTGGGTTTGGGAATACATGCAGTAGCACATAGGTTGCAGATGGCAGGACCGCAGTGCATACAAAGACAACAAGAGAATATAAAAGCTAAAATTACTCCAAAGAATGTCAATACCTTCCAACCCCATTTGGACAGTAATCCCCAAAACCACTCTGAAAAGGACCAATCTCCTTCGTCCTGATGAATCGACTCGGAGATTATGTGTAACTTAGAGATAGCTTGGTATACTGTCGGAGCGTCATTAGGTATGAAAATACAGCAACTTGATCCGATCAATTTGCATACTCCACCACGGTCCGCAAGAACAAAGTCTAAGGCAACACGGTTCTGCAAGGTCATAAGACGATCAGCCTGTAGTTCAGCTGTAATGTTACTTAAAGCTCCTACAGTGATGTCTATGGTGGTTTCTACGACACAAGCCAATTGCCTTATATTTCTGCTGTTGGCCATTGGACCCCAGAAGGGAAGAAATCCTTTGAGGAAATCTCCTCCCTCTTGTCCTGCTGTGTCTTTCGAATCCACAATCCCTCTGCCATATCTATTTTTATGATGGTTCGCAGGAGCGGTGTATGTAGGGGGAAGAAGAAAGGCTATATAACAAGTACCAGAGAAATCAGCTGGCAACCATGTATAAGCCCTATCGTGGCAAACGAAGTATGTACCTTGAGATGGTACTAACGGCAGTGAATTCAGGGCTGAATAAACATATGTATGGGAACATAAACTTTCTCTTTGTCCGGTGTTTGGAGTTCTACCATTTATTTGCAGACAGAAATTTCCTTGTTGGGGTATGACCCGTATCGGAGGAGATTTTCCTTGCTTAACCTTATCATTGAGGCTGGAAATGTAATTAGTTATGTTCCAATTGGTATATGCTTTTCTTTCATCTATGGAAGCTTCACTTTTTTCCATGATTTTAGCCATAGCTACCATTCCCTTTATCAATAAACTATGACTGAAATTTGAACCAACACTATGTGAACTGACAGGTTGTTTAATTTTACTTTGATATGCATTATTGAAAATGACAAAATAAGCCCAAGCGGAACCTTCATAGGAGAATGGAAGAACTAAATATGGCATTCCTTTTTCTACCGTATGTGGTATGAGTCCACACACCCAACAGTCAGTTGTATTGATCACTAACTGATGTTGATGTAACAACTGGACGAAGGAATTGTTAAAGTATTCAGTTCTTCTGATGAGTTCATGCTGGGGAAGAGTGTGAAATAGGTGCGGAGAGATAGTAGAAGAAGATGTAGAGGTAGGAGAAGAGACAACTTTTTGCTGCAGAGTAATAATGATCCAGTTTACAGATGCCAAAAGAATACACGACAATATAATGACGCATAGAGCAATACTACAACGACTACATATTTCTTTACAATTATTCTTTACATTTTTACTTTCTCTTTTATCTAATGTAGCCTCCATCTTTCTAAGTGGATGCTCACGGCAATCTTCCTCAATCACTGTAGTCACGATTATCTACCGTCCTATGACACTGTGAGGTCCTGCAGGCCTATTGCCACTTACTCAGGTCGTAACTAAGACTCCTACCGTGACCCTGCAACCGGGATAGAGTACTACATAGGAGAGAAATTTACAAGTTCTTTGGTCTTGGTCTCAAATTATAGCGTTCCTGTCCAGAGGCAGTCTGGTTTTGAAACAATGTTCCTGGATTTGTCGTGTTCAAGCGACGATGCGATGGTATTGCTTCTTGAAGGATGTCGTCGTCCTCTTTCTCAGAAAGTGTTCCAATTAGACGCGCATCACTGAATGGTACAAATTGCGGAACTTTCTCACTTTCAGAGTCACTGATGCCTCTACGGACCCACTGATCGAAAGGCAAGGGCAAAGGCACTTTCTTGCAGTGCACGGCATGCACCCAGTTTTTCTTTCCTTCGACTTTAACTGCTGTTCTTGTGGTCAAAAGAACCAGGCGTGGCTCTCTCCATCTGGGCTCCAAATTTCTCTGTCGTTGGAAATTTTTCGTGCAGACCCAGTCACCTGGTCGGATGGAATGACCTGGGTCTGTGGAAGCCTCTGGTAGAGCACTCTGAACCTGTTGATGAAGAACACGCAATTTAGTTGTAAGGTCATGCAAGTAGTCAATCAACATCGGGTATGGCAAGTCTGAGTATTTCTTAGGGCGAGGAACTCCCCATACATTAGCTGGGCGACCAAATATCACTTCGTAAGGGCTAAGCCCCAAACGAGAGTGTACTGCTGTTCTGGTGGACAGAAGAGCCAATGGTAAAGCATCAGGCCAATTAAGTCCTGTGCTAGCTTGCACCTTAGCAATTTTAAGCTTCAAGGTTCCATTGTAGCATTCTACTAAACCAGCCGACTGTGGGTGATTCGCCGCGTGGAACTTCTGTTTTATGCCAAGACCTGCACAAACTTTTTGCATGACTTGACCCACAAATTCGCTCCCATTGTCACTCCAGACAATGCGCGGCAAACCAAACCTAGGGAAGAATTCCTTCAAAAGTATTTTGGCAGTTGATAAAGCAGTATTGTCCTTCAGAGGGTAGGCTTCTACCCATCTAGAAAAAGCACATACTACCACCAGAACATATTTGAGGTTGTTGCATCGTTCCATGTGAATATAATCGATCTGCAACACCTCAAATGGATATGTTGGAGGAGCAAAATGACCTGCTGGAGTTGGGGTTCCCTTTCCCGGATTGTACATCAAGCAAACAATACAATGTTTTACTACATTATTTGCACACTTTGGGATCCCCTCATTTTGCCACACTGGAGCCAGAAGTTTACATATTCCTTTTGCACTTAGGTGAGCTGGACCATGTGCCATAGTAACTACAGGTAGTACATAAGCATCTGGTAACAGCCAACGTTGATGTTCTGATAATTCAACCCAACATCCCATCTCATCTAACATTCCTGTACTTTCCTTCCACTTTCTCAACTCATTCTCCGTAGCCTCTCCTTGAATTGATTTCACACTCTCTACTGTATCTTCACACATTCCCTTTTCTCTTACGCAGTTTGCGGGACCTGCAACATACATTCGACTTGTGTTGTCTCTGGCTGTCTTTTTCGCTACCTCATCTGCAAATGCATTTCCTCGACCAACATCGTCCACAATCTTTTTGTGTGCACTACACTTCACGATTGCTATCTGAGTAGGCATTGTAAGTGACTCAAGAAGTTCAGTCACTAATTGACCATGTTGTATCTTAGTACCATGGGAAGTAAAGAATCCTCTTTCCTTCCATAAGCGCCCAAAGTTAAACGCTACACCAAAAGCGTATTGGCTATCAGTGTACACGTTTACTCTTTTTCCTTTGGATAACACACACGCTCTAGTTAAGGCTATCAATTCAGCTGCCTGAGCTGAATTATGTCTAATGCGTGCTGTCTCCACAATCGTATGCAAAGTAGTAATAGCGTAGGCTGAAACTGTATCTCCATTCGGGAGCTTGAAACAAGAACCATCTACCCATAGTGTTCCATCTGGATTCACTAATGGCGTGTCTTTTAGGTCAATTCTACCCTTAGTCTCTTCTTCAGTACGGAGAAAACAATCATGGTGTTCAGAGACATCTCTCTCTTCTGGAAGAGGCAACAAAGTAGCTGGATTCAGGGTATTACATCGTTTGATGTGTATGTGACTAGCCAAAAGCGTCAGCTCATATCCGGACAACCGAGCACTCGTAAGATGCTGCGTTTTTGTCCTATTTAGTAAAGTATCCACTGCATGTGGCACCATAACAATGAGAGTATTATCTAGCACTACTCCAGCAGACTGTCGAATAGAAATTGCTGCTGCCGCTGTCGCCTTAAGACAACTAGGCAATGCTTTAGCTACTGGATCTAACGTAGCTGAGAAATATGCGCATGGTCGCTGTTGATCTCCAAAACGCTGCGTTAAGACTGACAATGCACAACCCTCTCTTTCGTGGACATAGAGCGTAAAGGGCTTACTGTAATCAGGAGTACCCAATACAGGAGCAGAACACAAAGCAATAGGCAAATCAGTAAAACTCTTCTGACACTCGTCAGTCCACGGAAGAGGCTGAGGCGTATCTTTTAAAGTTAGCGCCAACAGCGGTTTAGCCAATAAAGAGAAACTCGGAATCCACTGTCTACAATAAGAAGTAATGCCCAAAAAGGCACGTACCTCTCTTTGTGTGGATGGCACTGACATTTGTGCAATTGCCTGAATTCGTTCGGGGGTCAATCGTCGTCCCTCCTTTGACAAGAGATGACCCAAATAAGTCACCTCGCGACAGACATATTGTAATTTAGAAGGAGAAACCTTGTGATTCAGATCAAACAAATGACGCAACAGTGCAACGGTCACGTTTTTGCAAATCTCCTTTGAATCAGCTGCAACTAATAAGTCATCCATGTACTGAATGAGAGCGGCACCGGACGGTAAGGAAAAGGCATCAAGATGACATTTTAGAGCTTGACTGTAAATAGAGGGACTTTCACAATAACCTTGAGGTGCGCGTTTAAACCGGAAGCTTCGGACTCCGAGGGAAAAACCAAAAATATCTCTACTCTCTTCGGCGATGGGAATACTAAAGAAAGCATTCTTTAGATCAATAACTGAAAACCAAGTCGCTGTAGAAGGTATCATCGTCAACAGAGCAGTGATATCTGGGACTACAGGAAACTGCGGTACGACAATCTTGTTTACCTCCCGAAGATCAATTACAAAACGATAAACAGGAGGCTGAGAAGGATCAGTGCGTTTAAGAACCGGAAGAACAGGACTGTTACATGTATTTCCTCTCGTTTCCTCAACCACACCCTTCTGAATCAAATCATGGACAATTTCCAGAAGTGCTTTCTCACCTTCAGTAGAGATTCTGTATTGCGGAATACGTGGCATTTCAGCATTGGGCTTAAGAGTAACAACATAAGGTGGGATCTCAAGACAACCAACGTCATTCGGACCCGTAGCCCAAAGCGTTTCGGGAAGAGAAAGCAATTCAGGTGGGAATTGATCTTTTGATAAGTACATTGGACTAGTCATTTTCTGTCCTAGAGTGAGGTATACACCAGAAGGTGAACAATATATCGTAGCATGCATTCTTTTTAATAGATCTAAACCCAACAGATTTTCACCACAACCATTCGTCAGAAGAAGCGGAGCTTCTAAATCATAAGGGCCTATTGAAACAGGCAAAGGGCAAGAAACTGGATTGCGAACAGGGGCGCCAGAAAATCCTACAGATACATTCGTTAAGCCAGACAAAGGTGCGCCAGGGAGTTTAGAATGAATGATAGAGCTTCTCATGGCACCAGTATCTAAAAGAAATGGCTCTGAAACACCCATTGTAGTGACATTAACATAAGGTCCATTCTGATCCACTGGAATTGACGTAACCCCCTTACTTTGTCCATGGCTGTCCTATTCAAAATGAAGACTTTCATTCCCTCCTTCAATATACTGATCCTCACTGTAATACTGTGTAGACCTAACATTTTGCTGGTCAAAGTAATTTCCGGAATTTGGAGGAACAAAAGAACGCTGCTCTTGGGTTAACACACCTCGACCTCTACCTCTATTTGCTGACTGAGGACCACCACGACCTCGTGAAGCAGATGTTGCTCCATTACGCTGCAACAATGCCGGACAACTGTTCTTAAAATGACCTTCCTCCCTACAATAAGCACATTGATTGGGACCTAGCAAAGGTCTTGGAATGAATGGTTCAGGCTTTTGATACAACCTCTGAAACTGCGGAGGCTGTTGAAACTGAGGCTGAACATAACGAGGAGGATAAGCCTGTTGCAAGAGAACTTTAGTTTTTAATTCTTTCGTCTTTTTCTCTTGTTTTTCCCTTTCTTCTTTGTCTCTATTTTCATAATATTGTGCAGTAGCCAATATCTGGGCGGAAGAAGAAACTGCCCATGAACTCTCGGAGTCTTTTAGCTTGTGTGATAGTTCAGGAAGCAAGTTATATACGAACTTATCCACAAATAATCGCTGTCCCCCTTCTGTAGCCATATCTTGACCACTGTGATCAATGAATGTCTCCTCGAATCGGGTAAAGAAATCGGAAACACTTTCATCTTTCTTTTGTTTACATGCTGCTAGCTTATCCCAATTAACTCTCAAAGCAGGCATCATTGTTTTCATTAATGTAATAATCCTACCAGGGAGTTCTGAGATCAAAGCGTCGGGCTTTGCACCACCTACTTGACCTCTATCTGCGGCAATAATAGCGTTCCAATCGCCGCCTAATTCTTGAGCGTGATCCTCTCTACGAATTTTAGCCCATATTGTCTGTGGAACTACATTTCCCATCAACATGTCAATATCTGCTAGATTCATAGTACATGCATCAACTGTTTGCGACAACTCTTTATAGTAACCAGCAGGATTTTTGCGTGAATCTGGTAGTGACTGTTTAAGTGCTAAAACTTCAGACCTTTTCCAGGGGACATGTATCCATATGCGCTGAAAATGCGCAGGAATAGCTGGATTAGCACCTGCTGCTGCAACTTCTTCCTTCCATATTGGAGAAACCTCTCTCATGGGATAGTTTTTCAGTGCTGTCCTAACTGAAGGATCAGAATCAGGAAAAGTCTGTGAGAACAATAGGGATCTGAAAGAAATAAGTGTTCTGACAGCGTTTTCAACCTTAGGACCCACAATAAGTCCTTTGTCAAAGTCAGCCTGAACATCTAACAGATCCTGTGGGACCGAACCCAAAT
This sequence comes from Pleurodeles waltl, assembly GCF_031143425.1. NCBI lineage: Eukaryota > Metazoa > Chordata > Amphibia > Caudata > Salamandridae > Pleurodeles > Pleurodeles waltl. Next base: position 676,158 of record NW_027149831.1, read on the forward strand.
TCATATCCTCCCATTCTTTAGCGAGAGTATCGCACATAACTTTAAAAACATATCTCTGCGTAGGTGCATTCCATTGCAGAAAGGTGGACATAATATCAGACGTACTATATTGGGGACCCTTCTTGATCCATCTACAAGCAAGTGAGTCCAATTTTTCTCGCTCTTCGGAGTCTGGGAATTGACTACGAGACTGTCTTCGAGAAAAAGCTGGAGACACATTTAAAGCTTCAAAGAAAGGTGATAAGAGACCAGAGACAGTATCTGCAAATCGCTTACGCATAGATGGAGAATTTGACATAAGGATAGGGGACAAGGTATTAGGTGAATTAACTAAAGGAGCATTAGGAATTGCCAAAGGAGCAGAAGGCAAAGGAGTTAAAGGCAAAGCTGGCATAGGCAATACTTGAGGAGGCAATTGTGGAAAAGCTGGAGCAGGCGGAAGCACAACTGGCGGCTGAACAGGCTGTAACATCGGGGGTGCATTAGCACCTTGTACATAGGGCGGAGGCAATTTCAATAAGTGGGACATTAAGGAATCTTCCTCAAAATCTTTTCTCTTATCAAGGGAAGAGATAGGCAACGTCGGATAGCATTTATCTATTGCCATTCGATGCTGTCTGTCTGAAATTTCCATTGCATTATCTATTTCATCATCTTTGAATTGCTGAGCAGCCTGTATAATCGTCATTCCCTGTGTTTTCCTATCTCGTTTCGCTTGTTTAATTTCTCTCTGTTTGGCTTCCTTACGCCAAAGGCGAAAAGAGTCAAACATTGCCGGCCGGGCTTTTCTTTTAAATAACGTTGCTTCTAAATTATCTAGCACATCAGTTTCGAAACTACCATTTTCTGGCCATTTTAAAACACCATCTTTCTTTGTATATCGGGTCCATGTCTTATTAAAGGCAATAGGACCAACACCATGTTTAGAATAGAGCTCATATGTGGGAGTTCCAACCGAAGGAATCGGACAGGAGTCCTCAAGCTGGGAGTCCCTATTACAACCAAAGCAACAAAGTTTTCCAAACTTAGTCAGACCAGACATCTCACGATTTTTACTGGCTGTTCACAAACATCAAGGGGGTAAAACTTTCAGTTTACACAGCACAAATGCACTTACCCCTAGGCTTTGGCCACTGCAATGGCCAAATCTAAGGACCTAAGGACAAAACAAAGACCAAAATTTGTGGGCGCGACCCACCAAATACTTAACTAAGGATGTCTTCTTACACCAACAGAGGCCCGTCTATCGTCTCGCTTTACCATACATCATCAAAGAAAGGGCCAAGGCAGGGCGGCAGTCAGGGCAGCAGTCGTCAGTAGCCGTCAGGAAGGAGTAACCGCGCTGAAAAAGACCTTCGGACCACTTCGACATACAGGGGTCGCTTGACGTGGCTCGCGATTCCTCCAGAATTTTCTTGCGGGGTTCCTCACGACCTTCAGGCAGAACCGGTACCGCTGAAGCCGCCCCACGTTGGGCGCCAGTTGAAGAACCAGAACCTTATGGGCCTGGCGGCGCAGGGTACGCCTGAAATCTCCTTGGATTCACCTGCCTCAACTAACAGAGACACAGGACACTCTGTCAGGCGTAAAAGATCAGATTTTATTAGCTGCAGCTAGTACAGTTGTCCAAGAAGTACACAAGGTATGTTCTCAGGAGACTGCCACTTTACTTTGTGGCGCACAATCTTATATACCGTATAAAAACCATTTATTAACTACATACACTCCCAGAACACATAGAAAGGAGCCAGTAAGAATAATGTAAAGATAGAACAGAGCCAATAGAAATGTCGGAAAACAAGACAGCACCAATAGAAGGAATTGGAAAACAAAGTATCAAGTGACTTAAGGTTGCCTCCCCTCCAGCTGTGTTTGTCACCCCTCCCTTGAACTAATTCATTAACCGATCCACAACGAAGTTGCATGTGGTGCGATAAGTTTGTGTGCGTTTGGAGGACAGTTGTGAAATGAGAGAATACTAGCAAAGGACAGCGAAGGCCAGACGATAAGATAAGATCGGCGGAGAATAGTGTGAGCCTACAGATAGTTGAAACAAGGATTAGAAAACCAGACAGGGATTAGTGTACTCGGTCAGACCTTAATACCAGCCTTGTAAAGATAGAGGCAGAAAGCTGTTTTGAACACCATGTTGCAGAATAAGCAGAAAAGGCAGAATGGACTTCGTTCGCTGTGCTGCCTGAGTGAAGGCAACATAAAATGGCGGCGGGCCACAAAATGGCGGGTCGATACGATCGTATTAAAAATCGAATTTCCTCAAGCGGACTTTACTGCCAGGGTTGTAATGAGGGCCATAAAGTCCACTTGTATGGACAAAACATGTTGGCTGTCGCTTGCTGTTGATTTCTGGTGTTTTTAAAGACATAAGGAAAATAAAGTGAAGAAATGGGCATAACTGAGAACTTGAAAAGGACTCTTTTATTGATAGGATGCACCTCTAATATGTATTATGTTAGGCTCCACAGCAAGGTTGCACCTTGGTAGCAGGTGTTCTTAGTGAGTGCACATGAATAGAAATTATCTCTTTGAGTATGAATTTTGAAAATGCAGAAGGGGAGATACGGAGAAAAGAAACCCTGCATCTCCAAGGGATCAGTCTTAAAAAAGATATAATCTAGAACTTAGATAAGAGGCCCTTTTTGAGTTCTGATTTTAGCACTTACAGGGATAGAGCCATTCTAATATGAATTGCTCCTGGGTCCCTAATCGTCAGGGTACTGAAACATAAAGACCTTTTGAGGGTGGTTGTCTTTATCAAATTAGGGGACTTGATGCAGCATCTCTCAACCTAAAGTTCTGTTCTTGCTGGATAGTTCAAGCCTTTGTGACGGGATCTGCTGGACCTGACATCCTTAGGGTGCTCTTACCCCAACATTTTGCCTACCTCCTCCATTTTTTCTGACCTCGTTTTTGCTGGTATTAGGAATGGCATGACGATTTTGGGTGATATCCAACTGGCATATTTAATTTACTTATAAGTCCCTAGTAAAGTGCACTACACATGCCCAGGGCCTGAAAATTAAATTCTACTACTGGCCCTGCGGTGCTGTTTGTACCACTGACTTAATTAGCCCTTTAACCATGTCTAGATGAATAGCCTCCTGATCTGAAGTCTCTGAGACATAAGACTTTCAACCACCCTGCTTCTGCACCTGAAGTCTGCCATCTGTGACCCTGCCCTGCCAAGTGGTACCACGCCAGTCCAGGACCTCTGGAAGTGGGCCTAAGGTGTTTGCGCCACTGCGACCGACGCGTACTCTGCTGTGGGAGCAGAACCAAAGCATCGTTGCTGTTGTGTGAAACAGAACTGGTGCATCATCATCACTGTGTGGGTCGGAACCAATGCAACAGACTTGCATTGCAGCATCTTGAGACCAGCACGACACCTTCAGAACCACACTGTGCAATGTTTTCCTCATATCCGTTGTTGCTGGCAGCCTCGACAATGACTCTACAGCTCTGCAACGCAGCCTCAGTGCTAATCAGAACTGATGCATCGCCTCAGAAGGGCCACTGGACTGTCGAAGACACTTGGTCCGAGCTCCTGTGTTCCAGGGACCACGCTCGTCAGGATGAGAGGGGACCCAGAGGACCGGTGATGCAGAAGTTTGGTCTCTGCGTTAGCAGGGGGAAGATTTTGTCGACCCACTGGAGATTTTTTCTTGGCTTCCAGTGCAGGGTGAAGGCAGACAGCCCTAAGAGCATGCACCACCAGGAAACAGTTGAGAAAGCCGGCAGGATGAGGCGCTACAATGTTGCTGGTAGTCTTCTTGCTACTTTGTTGCAGTTATGCAGGCGTCCTGGAGCAGTCAGCAGTCGATCCTTGGCAGAAGTCGAAGAGGGAAGTGCAGAGGAACCCGGGTGAGCTCCTGCATTCGTTATCTGGTGAGATACCCACAGGAGAGACCCTAAATAGCCAACAGAGGAGGATTGGCTACAGAGAAAGGCAAGCACCTATCAGGAGGGGTCTCTGACGTCACCTGGTGGCACTGGCCACTCAGAGCTGTCCATTGTGCCCTCACACCTTTGCATCCAAGATGGCAGAGGTCTGGGACACACTGAAGGAGCTCTGGGCACCTCCCCTGGGAGGTGCTGGCCAGGGGAGTGGCCACTCCCCTTTCCTTTGTCCAGTTTTGCGCCAGAGCAGGGCTGGGGGGGATCCCTGAACCGGTGTAGACTGGCTTATGCAAGGAGTGTACCATCTGTGCCCTTCAAAGCATTTCCAGAGGCCAGGAGAGGCTATTCCTCCCAGGCCCTTAACACCCATTTCCAAAGGGAGAGGGTGTAACACCCTCTCTCAGAGGCAATCCTTTGTTCTGCCTTCCTGGGACCAGGCTGCCCATGCCCCAGGGGGGCAGAAACCTGTCTGAGGGGTTGGCAGCAGCGGTAGCTGCAGTGGAGACCCCGGAAAGTTAGTTTGGCAGTACCCGGGCTCTATGCTGGAAACCCGGGGATGCATGGAATTGTCCCCCCAATACCAGAATGGTATTGGGGTGACAATTCCATGATCCTAGACATGTTACATGGCCATGTTCGGAGTTACCATGGTGACGCTACATATAGGTATTGACACTCACAAAGTCCGGGGAATTTGCCCTGAACAATGTGGAGGCACCTTGGCTAGTGCCAGGGTGCCCACACACTAAGTAACTTTGCACCTAACCTTCACTAAGTGAGGGTTAGACATATAGGTGACTTATAAGTTACTTAAGTGCAGTGTAAAATGGCTGTGAAATAACGTGGACGTTATTTCACTCAGGCTGCAGTGGCAGTCCTGTGTAAGAATTGTCTGAGCTCCCTATGGGTGGCAAAATAAATGCTGCAGCTCATAAGGATCACCTGGAACCCCAATACCCTGGCTACCTAGGTACCATATACTAGGGAATAAATAATAAGGGTGTTCCAGTGTGCCAATGAGAATTGGCAAAATTAGTCACTAGCCTGCAGTGACAATTTTAAAAGCAGAGAGAGCATAACCACTGAGGTTCTGGTTAGCAGAGCCTCAGTGAGACAGTTAGGCACCACACAGGGAACACATACATATAGGCCATAAACTTATGAGCACTGGGGTCCTGACTAGCAGGATCCCAGTGACACATATCAAACACACTGACAACATAGGGTTTCCACTATGAGAACTGGGGCCCTGGCTAGCAGGATCCAAGTGAGACAGTAAAAACACCCTGACATATACTCACAAACAGGCCAAAAGTGGGGGTAACAAGGCTAGAAAGAGGCTACCTTCCTACAGTGAGGTTATCCGTTATGTGCTGCTGTCGAGTACGCTGAGTGTGTGTAGAGATCAGGAGTTATGATTTGCTTTCAAACAGCGAGAAGAAAGGAAGAGCAGAAGATTATGGAGTCACCAATGGAAACGGTAAGTAATTGGTGGCAACAGCAAGAAAGTGAAGGAGAACAAGAGGAAAAAGCAGAGTGGAGAGATTAATAAACGAGGCGACAGCAACGGAGAATTTCAGCGAGGAGAAAAGAGGAGAAGTGGGGGAGGGGATTTAGGATGGCCCAGTGACAGGGAGAGGAAAAAAAGAGAGGAAAAAATGTAAGAGGGGAATATGTGAGAGCGAATAAAAGAATAAGAAAAAAGGCAGAAAGAAAGGTAACGGCTAGAGGTTGTAGAGGAGAACACGAAAAGGAAGATGAGCAAAGGGAACATGAAAAGTGATGAGATAAAAGCAAGAAAAGGGAGATGAGGAAAGGGAACATGAAAAGTGATGAGATAAAAGCAAGAAAAGGGAGATGAGGAAAGGGATCGTGTAAAGTGATGAGATAAAAGCAAGAAAAGGGAGATGAGGAAAGGGATCATGAAAAGTGATGAGATAAAAGCAAGAGAGCAGAAAGAGAAAGGAAATGAGAAAAGGAAGAGGAGAAAAGACCAAAAGCGGAGGAAAGGAAATTAAGAGAAAATGAGGGAGAGCAAATTAAGAGGAGACACAAATTAGAGAAGGTGAAAAGGGAAGAGGAGATGAGAAAGACAGGGAAAGGGGGACAGCAGAACGAAGGGGACGAGAGAAGAGGATGCAATGAAAAGATGTGGTCAAGTAAAGAATGTGAAGAAAGAGGACAGCAAACGAAAGGACAGGCATGAAAAGGAGAGAGAGGTACGGTAGAGATTAACAAAATGTGAAGAGCTGTAATGTAGAGGGGAAGACAACAAGAAGGAAAAGAGAATAAACAATTGGAGAAGAAAATAAAATAAGGGAATACAGAAGGGAAGAAAGGAAAGAGCAGAGCGGATGGGGAAAGGGACACACAAAAGCAAAGAGAGGGCATGAAAACATGAGGGGAGAGAAGGAAAGGGGAAAAGATAAGGAGAGGAAAAGTAAAAGAAGGAACAAAAGAAATCAAGTGTTATAGGAAGGTGAGAGGTAAAAAGACAAAGGCAAAGGGGAGAGAGGAAAGCAAGAAAGGGAAGAGGAGAAAGAAAAGAGCAATAAAGACAAAGAGGAAAGGGGAGCACAATGGCAGAACAAGGAACATGAAGGAAGAGAACAGAAAAAAGGAAAAAACAACATAAAGGGGGGAAAAGGAATAAGTGGAGAGGGAGCAACAAAGGGAAGGAAAGTGCTGGTCAGAGGAAATGTGGACTTTTTTTTGGATGCCTGACGCTTTGCAGATATTGTTTAGGAGATGCACTAACCCACTTATGCTTCTGAATGAGATAAGAACCTGTCAGCAGCACACTCCCCCTAGCATGACCTACACTGAGGCCTCCTATCCTTCTGAATGAGATAATAACATGTCAGCAGCACCCCCCCGAGCATGACCTCCCGCTGAGGCCTCCTATCCTTCTGAATGAGATACGAACCAGTCAGCAGCACCCCCCTCCCCCTAGCATGACCTCCCGCTGAGGCCTCCTATCCTTCTGAATGAGATAAAAACCAGTCAGCACCCCCCCGAGCATGACCTCCTGCTGAGGCCTCCTATCCTTCTGAATGAGATAAGAACCAGTCAGCAGCACCCTCCCCTAGCATGACCTCCCGCTGAGGCCTCCTATCCTTCTGAATGAGATAAGAACCAGTCCGCAGCACCCTCCCCTAGCATCACCTCCGCTGAGGCCTCCTATCCTTCTGAATGAGATAAGAACCAGTCAGCAGCACCCGACCCCTAGCATCACCTCCGCTGAGGCCTCTTACCTCTGGCAATGTTTGTTTCTGTGAGGCGCTGTCAGAAAGGTTTTGTGTGGGGTCGAGGAACGCTTGAAACGTTCTCCGTAGCTTCCTGGGAAGTTCTGATCATTTGGACCTAGACTACACTCACTGCCTCCCGTGACAGGTAGCATGACCACAAGGACATGTTTTAAATGTATACTGACACATTTTTGTACAATGTCACGCATACATACACTCACATATACATGCACTGGTGCAGGCTCATAGACACTCACATAAACAGTATAGACACGCTCCCCCTCATACACACGAGGTTAAACTTACGTGGGGTAGTCCTCAACATGAAAGTCATGATTCCCAACTATTGCAAATATAAAGTACAAGAGGCACTCATTATAACATGAAAAATAATAGTACTCATGAGTCAGTATACATAGGCAATGTTTTGTCATATATTTCTGAACATTAATAGGATTATTTCCAACATAATCCCCAATTACAGTATCACTGTCCAAATCCAAATAGTAGAATTCATTGATCTGTTGTTCCAAGATTGCTATGATCCAAAGTCCAAGTCCAAAACATTGCCTATGTATACTGACTCATAAGTACTATTATTTTTAATGTTATAATGAGTGCCTCTTGTACTTTATATTTGCAATAGTGTTTTTAGCATCTATCAAGACCTTTTGGGTGTGGTCTTTCAAGAGTGCACCATTTTGAGATTCGACATTCTTCGTTGATATTCACCTCGCTACCCATAGCGCCTAATTTTCTCCCAGTACAATACACCCACACGTAGTTAGAGTATGATTCCCAACTAGCAACTGCCCAGATTCACTAAACAGGGCACCAGAGCGAGGCACAACCCCTTATGCCCAATCAGAAGCTCAGATAGGACATGAGGCTGTCTTTTTCCATTATCGTGACTTCTGATGGGGCATAAGGGCGCATGATGGACAGGCCCCAAATTGCCATTATCAGACAAGCTGCCTGACGCTAGTGCAGTATGTCAGATGTGTATTGTGTATGTGTAAGGATGGGCTGTAACAGCTCACGCCTGACACATGCCCAGTACAGCCAAAGGAGCCATCTTGTGACACAAGATGATATTACACTTTTATATGTAAACAAATGATCAGTGAGATTGTTTGTTTTAATGTAAAAGCTGTGATGTGTTAGTAATGAGATGCAGAGTGAGGCATGATGGTCTGGGGGGTCGCCGCCCTTTTGTCCCCTATAAAGGAGCTGCCACTGCATCACACGCCTCGTTGGAACCGTTGCAACGGAGTGATGCATCGGTGGTTCGGGCCCACGCCCCTACAACTAGGATTTAAAGGTTCTTTCGTTCAGCAGGCCTAGCTAGGTTCCTGTAGCCAACCCGTGCTCCATAGCGGTCAGCCTGAAAGTTTTGAGTTTGTCCTGGTCCAGGGTGACCAGATATTCCTGGTTGGTGCTTCTTGCCACTAAACGCTATTTTACAGTTTACTCTTTAAAAACAGAGGGAGCTTTTGCCAATCCAGAACATCTGCTCCAAGTCAGTCCTGTTGTGGATACAGGTTCCTCTTGAGGAACTCAGTTGGGTCCCTCGTAACGAGGATTCCCAGATACGAGAACCCCTCAGCGCTCACCGGGGCCAAGCATTGCGCCGGCAGAGAGATGTCCTCGGCTGTCAGAGGAAAGACCAGGGACTTGTCCCAGTTGATCTGATACACGGAGAAGGTACCAAAGACCTGAAAAATGTGCAGTAGTCTATCTATGGACCGGCGGGGCCTTGTGATGTACAAGAGAATATCATCAGCGTATAAGGATATTCGGGCTTCTCCCCAGTGCCCCTCGTGTATGCCCCATACCAGGGTATCCTGGTGTACCCATGTGGCCAGCAGTTCCAGTGCCAGGGCATACAACCATGGCGACAGGGGGCAACCCTTCCTAGTTCCTCTATGAAGCATAAATGGGTGGGACAATACCCCATTCACCCTAACCTGTGCCCGAGGAACAGTGTAGAGCAGCTGGACCCAAGCACGGAATCCGGGTCCAAACCCCAACCTGGTTAGGACAGCATGAATATAAGGCCATACGATGATTTCAAAAGCTATTCTGGAGTCCAGCGAGAGCACCACTGCCTCCTCTGCCCCCGGGATCCCTGTAGTGCTCAGGATCCCATACAGGCACCTCAGATTCAACCTAGTGCTTTTATGTGACATAAAGCCAGTTTGATCCTTATGTATTAGTTTAGTCATGTCGGGACGCAGTCTGTTGACCAGAATCTTTGCTAAAACCTTGACTTCTGGGTTCAAAAGGGAGATGGGATGGTCAGAGCCACAGAATGTCGGGGCTTGCCCTCTTTATGTAGGACCACAATGGTGGCGAGTCTCTGGAAGAACTCCCTCCTTCCTAGCTGCCTGAAACATTTCCAGCATATGGGGAGCAAGAATATCTCTCATGCCCCTAAAGAGCTCCACTGGGAGTCCAATAGGGCCTACTGCCTTGCAAGATGCAATCTCCCTAAACGCATGTTGCACTTCTTCCACTGTCAGTTCCTGATCTAACAGCTCCCTATCGGACCTTGACAACTCCTCCAGCTGGAGATCTTGCAATAGTTCCTCACATCCTCTCAGATAGTGGTCGTCTGGGAAGAGTATATACGTTCATAATAGGTGGCAAAGGACTCTACTATGTCTTCACTCTTTGAGCACCTTATTCCCCCTTCATCACAGATCTCCGCAACCCAGTTCCTGCTGCTATCCCTTATTTCTAGCCACGCGAATAGCTCACTTGCTTTGTCTTCGACTTCATAGATCCGCCTTTGCATAGTTTGTTCATGGGCCCATGCCTCATTGGTTCCCAAGTCTTGCGTTTCTTTTTGTTTATGTCGGAGCCTGTGACACTTGTGTGGGTCAACTACCCCTCCCTCAAGTGTTGCCGCTTCAGGGTTGGAAACTTCCCCTTACAGAGCCACATACCTACTATGTCGCTCCTTTTTGTGGCCCTCTACCAATGCCTGGGCATGCCCCATGAGTACCATCTTAAATGCTTCCCAGAGAGTACTAGCCGAATGTACTGTCCCACAGTTTTCAGAGAAATATCGCTTTGCCCCCTTCCTGGTCGGAGGACCCTTCCTCTTTTGTCGAGTCCCACGAGGCTCCCCTTAACATAGCCTCCACCGGAGAATGATCGGAAATTCCCCTCCCCAGATGTGTCGTCCCGTGGAAGCTACCTACCCAGGAGTGGTGTGTGAATAGATAATCGAGGCGTGAGAAGCTTTGGTGACATGCAGACAAGTAGGTATACAGGGAGTGCAGAATTATTAGGCAAGTTGTATTTTTGAGGATTAATTTTATTATTGAACAACAACCATGTTCTCAATGAACCCAAAAAACTCATTAATATCAAAGCTGAATATTTTTGGAAGTAGTTTTTAGTTTGTTTTTAGTTTTAGCTATGTTAGGGGGATATCTGTGTGTGCAGGTGACTATTACTGTGCATAATTATTAGGCAACTTAACAAAAAACAAATATATACCCATTTCAATTATTTATTATTACCAGTGAAACCAATATAACATCTCAACATTCACAAATATACATTTCTGACATTCAAAAACAAAACAAAAACAAATCAGTGACTGATATAGCCACCTTTCTTTGCAAGGACACTCAAAAGCCTGCCATCCATGGATTCTGTCAGTGTTTTGATCTGTTCACCATCAACATTGCGTGCAGCAGCAACCACAGCCTCCCAGACACTGTTCAGAGAGGTGTACTGTTTTCCCTCCTTGTAAATCTCACATTTGATGATGGACCACAGGTTCTCAATGGGGTTCAGATCAGGTGAACAAGGAGGCCATGTCATTTGATTTCCTTCTTTTATACCCTTTCTTGCCAGCCACGCTGTGGAGTACTTGGACGCGTGTGATGGAGCATTGTCCTGCATGAAAATCATGTTTTTCTTGAGGGATGCAGACTTCTTCCTGTACCACTGCTTGAAGAAGGTGTCTTCCAGGAACTGGCAGTAGGACTGGGAGTTGAGCTTGACTCCATCCTCAACCCGAAAAGGCCCCACAAGCTCATCTTTGATGATACCAGCCCAAACCAGTACTCCACCTCCACCTTGCTGGCGTCTGAGTCGGACTGGAGCTCTCTGCCCTTTACCAATCCAGCCACGGGCCCATCCATCTGGCCCATCAAGACTCACTCTCATTTCATCAGTCCATAAAACCTTAGAAAAATCAGTCTTGAGATATTTCTTGGCCCAGTCTTGACGTTTCAGCTTGTGTGTCTTGTTCAGTGGTGGTCGTCTTTCAGCCTTTCTTACCTTGGCCATGTCTCTGAGTATTGCACACCTTGTGCTTTTGGGCACTCCAGTGATGTTGCAGCTCTGAAATATGGCCAAACTGGTGGCAAGTGGCATCGTGGCAGCTGCACGCTTGACTTTTCTCAGTTCATGGGCAGTTATTTTGCGCCTTGGTTTTTCCACACGCTTCTTGCGACCCTGTTGACTATTTTGAATGAAACGCTTGATTGTTCGATGATCACGCTTCAGAAGCTTTGCAATTTTAAGAGTGCTGCATCCCTCTGCAAGATATCTCACTATTTTTGACTTTTCTGAGCCTGTCAAGTCCTTCTTTTGACCCATTTTGCCAAAGGAAAGGAAGTTGCCTAATAATTATGCACACCTGATATAGGGTGTTGATGTCATTAGACCACACCCCTTCTCATTACAGAGATGCACATCACCTAATATGCTTAATTGGTAGTAGGCTTTCGAGCCTATACAGCTTGGAGTAAGACAACATGCATAAAGAGGATGATGTGGTCAAAATACTCATTTGCCTAATAATTCTGCACTCCCTGTATTGCTTTGCACCTGGGTTATGGGCTCTCCACAGATCTGTTAGACCCATTGAGTCAGTAAAGGATTTCAGTAAGGTCTCTCCCCCAGCCCCTCCCATCTGAGTTGACCGGTCCAGCATCGGGTCTATTGTATCATCATGTCCCCCCTAAAATTAAAGTCCCCGGGGGCAGCTGCAGCAGCAGTGCCCCAAGGGCCGGAAAAGTATCTGAGTGCAGCACAGGGGGAATGTATACAGAGCACAAGTTGATGACCCACCCATGGCAAGTTCCAGATCGGGCCACAAACCTGCCCAGTGGGTCGGTCCATATGGGACTGGGAATAAACGCCACTGCCTTCCTTAGTAGGATTCCTGCGCCTCTCGAAGCGGCCGTGAAGCCGGAGTGTGCCAACATGTAATACCCCATTCTGTCCATGGCCTTATGGTGATTTCCCTTCAAATGCGTTTCTTGCATGAAAACTACATCTGGTGTATGTCTCTTGATGTACTGTAGGACTAGAGTGCGTTTAATTTTATTGCCGATGCCATTTATGTTCCACGTCATGACCTTTAGTGACAACACCTTAGTGTCTGTCATGGCGGATCCAGTGTATTCGCGACTCATAACCAGTGGTCCCTGTAGACTAATCTCCTTCCTAAACCTCCCTGCTAAGGCTATTACTTTTCTCCTGAGTACCAGTAGATAAACATTAACAATTGTGAAATAGCTAACCCCCCCAGTTCCCAAACTCGATCCTCCCCTCCTACTACCCTGCATAGTAGGCTCAGAACTGCCCACCCTCAACTTGCAGAGTGCCTGTCTCAGCAAATGTAACAAGAAATGTGTTAAAGGCTGGCTGGCCCAGCTCAGATATGCTAAACGGGGGCCAGATAAATCTTATCCTGTCGGTTTAATCAGTCAGTTTACTTTGCAACATCCTTCCCGCTGCCCTCGGTATCCTAGCCTGGTGGTCTGTCCCTCTCCGTTTCCCCAGATTACCCTGGTCTTGGGGCAGTCCAGGAGCGCTAGCTTGTCATTGAGTTCTCGTGGGCTCTCCTTACCCTTTCTCCCGGATTCAACGGACTCTCTGATGCCAGCCTTCGAGCCAGTCCCACGCGTCTGCTGGCGAGGTAAAATAAGAGGATTTGCCCTCCGCTAGCACCCGGAGCCTTGCCAGAAAGAGCATCATATATTTGAGTTCCTTGGCATGCAGCGCTTTTTTAACTTCGTCAAAGCTGTGGCGCTGTTTCTGCACTTGAAGTGTGTAGTCCGGAAAGAACCTAATAATCACATTTTCGTAGTGCAGGTCCCCATGGGTGTGAGCCACCTGTAGAATGGCATCCCGATCTCGGTGGTTGAAAATTCTGGCAATGATTGTTCTTGGAGGTGCCCCCGGTCTCGGGGTCAGCCCAGTGTCCAATGCACCCTCTCCACCGAGAAGAAGTTCGACAGTCTCTTGGGGCAGAGGATTTTTAATATAAGATCTTCCAAAAAGAGGTCCACACTTGCTCCCTCTGCACCTTCCGGTACTCCGACTACCATGATATTGCTCTGTCTTGCGCTGCCTTCCTGGTCCTCCAGCCTGGTCCACATTGTTGCACGTTGCGCAGTAAGGGTTCGCACTTGTTCTTCCAAGCTCTTGGAAGTTGACCTAAGTGTCTGTATGTCGGATTCTGCTATGGACATCTTGTCCGCCATCTTCTGTAGATCCACGCGCAGCAGGGAGACATCCACCATCACTGTGTCCAACTTAGGCTCCAGGGTGGACTTGAGATCTGAGATTGCTGCCTTTATAGCTCCCAGCGAAGGTTCCGTTGCACCAAGTTCAGCTGAGTCTTACCCCGACGAGGTCGAGGCTTGCTTGGTTATTGCATAGTTGTCCATTTTGTTCGATTGCTGGTGGCCGTGGGTTTTCGGCTTCACCATGATCTATGGCAAAGCGGACCTCTGTCCCGCCTCTCCGTGATGACTATTTGCCCCCATTTGCCTGCTACGTCTTTCAGACTCTCATGAGCCTCCATGCTTACTCTTCTATTTTGAAGTTTCTCCGCTGTGGAGGCCGCAGTCGATCGTGCACCCCTGTAAGGAAATGCCTCCTTGGCATGGTTACCCCCTGACTTTTTGCCTTTGCTGATGCTATGTTTTGAATTGAAAGTGTGCTGAGGCCTGCTAACCAGGCCCCAGCACCAGTGTTCTTTCCCTAACCTGTACCTTTGTATCCACAATTGGCACACCCTGGCATCCAGATAAGTCCCTTGTAACTGGTACCCCTGGTACCAAGGGCCCTGATGCCAGGGAAGGTCTCTAAGGGCTGCAGCATGTCTTATGCCACCCTAGAGACCCCTCACTCAGCACAGACACACTGCTTGCCAGCTTGTGTGTGCTAGTGAGAACAAAATGAGTAAGTCGACATGGCACTCCCCTAAGGGTGCCATGCCAGCCTCTCACTGCCTATGCAGTATAGGTAAGACACCCCTCTAGCAGGCCTTACAGCCCTAAGGCAGGGTGCACTATACCATAGGTGAGGGCACCAGTGCATGAGCACTGTGCCCCTACAGTGTCTAAACCAAACCTTAGACATTGTAAGTGCAGGGTAGCCATAAGAGTATATGGTCTGGGAGTCTGTCAAACACGAACTCCACAGCACCATAATGGCTACACTGAAAACTGGGAAGTTTGGTATCAAACTTCTCAGCACAATAAATGCACACTGATGCCAGTGTACATTTTATTGTAAAACACACCCCAGAGGGCACCTTAGAGGTGCCCCCTGAAATTGTATCCAACTATCTGTGTAGGCTGACTGGTTCCAGCAGCCTGCCACACTAGAGACATGTTGCTGGCCCCATGGGGAGAGTGCCTTTGTCACTCTGAGGCCAGTAACAAAGCCTGCACTGGGTGGAGATGCTAACATCTCCCCCAGGGAGGAGCTGTAACACCTGGCGGTGAGCCTCAAAGGCTCACCCCTTTGTTACAGCTCCGCAGGACACTCCAGCTAGTGGAGTTGCCCGCCCCCTCCGGCCACGGCCCCCACTTTTTGGTGGCAAGGACGGAGGAAACAAAGAAAACAACAAGGAGGAGTCACTGGCCAGTCAGGACAGCCCCTAAGGTGTCCTGAGCTGAAGTGACTCTAACTTTTAGAAATCCTCCATCTTGCAGATGGAGGATTCCCCCAATAGGATTAGGGATGTGACCCCCTCCCCTTGGGAGGAGGCACAAAGAGGGTGTACTCACCCTCAGGGCTAGTAGCCATTGGCTACTAACCCCCCAGACCTAAGCACGCCCTTAAATTTAGTATTTAAGGGCTCCCCTGAACCTAAGATTTAGATTTCCTGCAACTTACCTGAAGAAGAGGACTGCTGAGCTGAAAACCCCTGCAGAAAGAAGAAAGAAGACACCAACTGCTTTGGCCCCAGTCCTACCGGCCTGTCTCCTGCCTTCCAAAAGAAACCTGCTCCAGCGACGCTTTCCTAAGGACCAGTGACCCCTGAATCCTCAGAGGACTGCCCTGCTTCAAGAAAAGACAAGAAACTCCTGAGGACAGCGGCACTGCTCCAAAAGAACTGCAACTTTGTTACAGAGGAGCAGATTTAAAGACCCCTGCAAATCCCCGCAAGAAGCGTGAGACTTGCAACACTGCACCCGGCGACCCCGACTCGACTGGTGGAGAACAAACAGCTCAGGGAGGACCCTCCGGCGACTCCGAGACCGTGAGTAACCAAAGTTGTCCCCCCTGAGCCCCCACAGCGACGCCTGCAGAGGGAATCCCGAGGCACCCCCTGACCGCGACTGCCTGAAACTCCATTTCCCGACGGCTGGAAAAGGCCCTGCACCCGCAGCCCCCAGCACCTAAAGGAACGGAACTCCTGTGCAGGAGTGACCCCCAGGAGGCCCTCTCCCTTGCCCAGGTGGTGGCTACCCCGAGGAGCCCCCCCTTGCCTGCATCGCTGAAGAGACCTCTTGGTCTCCCATTGAAATCTATAGAAAACCCGACGCTTGTTTGCACACTGCACCCGGCCGCCCCCGCGCTGCTGAGGGTGTACTTTTTGTGTGGACTTGTGTCCCCCACGGTGCCCTACAAAACCCCCCTGGTCTGCCCTCCGAAGACGCGGGTACTTACCTGCTGGCAGACTGGAACCAGGGCACCCTCTTACCTCCATTGAAGCCTATGTGTTTTGGGCACCTCTTTGACCTTTGCACCTGACCGGCCCTGAGCTGCTGGTGTGATAACTTTGGGGTTGCTCTGAACCCCCAACGGTGGGCTACCTTGGACCAAAAACTGAAACCTGTAAGTGACTTACTTACCTGTGAAATCTAACAAAACTTTACCTCCCCCAGGAACTGTGAAAATTGCACTGTGTCCACTTTTAAAACAGCTATTTGTGTTTTATGTAAAAAGTATACATGCTAAAGTAATGATTCAAAGTTCCTAGAGTACTTACCTGCAATACCTTTCAAATGAGATATTACATGTAAAATGTGAACCTGTGGTTCTTAAAATAAACTAAGAAACGATATTTTTCTATAACAAAACCTATTGGCTGGATTTGTCTCTGAGTGTGTGTTCCTCATTTATTGCCTGTGTGTATGTACAACAAATGCTTAACACTACTCCTTTGATAAGCCTACTGCTCGACCACACTACCACAAAATAGAGCATTAGTATTATCTCTTTTTGCCACTATCTTACCTCTAAGGGGAACCCTTGGACTATGTGCATGCTATTCCTTACTTTGAAATAGCACATACAGAGCCAACTTCCTACAACCCCCCTATAGGCTCCTCTGTTACAGACTGTTCTTTCCAGGGAGGCCCGGACATAGGACTTCTAGACTCCCTCACTGCACCTTTCATCCACTACCAATAGTGCCCGTCAGCAGCACCCAGACGAGGGGGCGCAAGCACATCACTTCCCTCTGTCCCCGCTTCGGGCTTGCTCTCCTCTCTGCTTACCCTAGATGGTCGCCCTGCTCACACTCTCTCCCGGCAGCCAGGACATTGCACTTGTCTCACAGGCCTCTTCAACTCCTCTACTCCTCCCAGGCCGCAACACGCTTGGTGCCTCCCCCGTGGGTCCAGCCGAGCCCCTTCGAATTCTCATCCCCCAGCCCCGGGACTCTCCTCTTCTCGCTGTTGGCTTCCCTCTGCCTGCTCTGCCGATCACAGCCCCTCCGCCAGCGGCACAGGCTCTCACACTGCTTCGCTCCCAGGACGCGATGCACCTCCTCTCTCGACGGGGCCTCCCAGGCTGTTTTCGAGCCCCCACAGGGTCCCGCACAGCAGTCGCACACTCAGCGTTTCGCGCACTTTGTCGTAGGGCAGGATATCGCCGGATTATGTCTGGATTATAGGAGTTTTAATTTGCAGAGCTCGCTTAAATGGCGGCCATCTTCGCATGCACCAAGCCACGCCCCCCTGGCAGTCTACTGTTGATATAAATACACAAAGTGAATCTCCGGAAGCTGGCAGTCTAATGTTTAAATAAATATACAAAGTAAATCTCCAGAAGCTACAATCTACTATTTGTATAAATTTACAGAGTGAATCCTCAGAAGCTAGCCGTTTACTGTTTATATAAATATACAAAGTGAATCCCTGGAAGCTGGCAGTCTCCTGTTTATATAAATAAACAAAGTTAGTCTCCAGAAGCTGTGAGTCTGCTCTTTATATAAATATACAAAGTTACTTTCCAGAAGCTGGCAGTCTACTGTTTATATAAATATACAAAGTGAATCCTCAGAAGTTAGCAGTCTACTGTTTATATAAATATACGAAGTGAACCTCCGGAAGTTAGCTGTCTACTGTTTATATAAATATACAAAGTGAATTTCCGGAAGCCGGCTGTCTACTGTTTATATAAATATACAAAGTGAATCTCCAGAAGCTAGCAGTCTACAGTTTATATAAATACACAAAGTGAATCTCCAGAAGCCGGCAGTCTACTGTTTACATAAATATATAAAGTGAATCTCCACAAGCTGGCAGACTCCTGTTTATATAAATATAAAAAGTGAATCTCCAGAAGCCAGCAGTCTACTGTTTATATAAATATAAAAAGTGAATCTCCCATAGTTAGCAGTTTGGTAATAGGTAATTTGTGTTATAGAAAGACTGTCTTTCAGAAAAAATCAATATCTAACTGTTTATTCATGTCTTAACTTCTGTTCAGGTGTCACAGTAAAGAGCAGCGTCAGGTGGAAAGATTAATTCTCCTGCAAAAGCCTCAAAGTGAAGTAAAGTAGAAAGGTGGTTGTCTTCTGTTAACATTACTTACTTTGTGAGTAAAATGCAGTGCAATGTGCAGAAATTCCCTAATTTAATTAAAACCACTTCAGTGTCTGTGAAAACTGATTCAGTTCATAAATGTTTCCACAGTAAATGCCCCTCGTAGTGTGAGTAAAAAGCCGTGCACAGATGTTCTCTACTCTAATCACTCCTTTTAATGTGAGTAAACATCAGTACACCTTACAGATCTGTAAGTACCTCTCAAAATGTAGTAATAAGCAGGGTTTTGCACACAGACATTCTCTTTTGTAAACACCCCTCACTATGTTGTAAAAAGGCAGTGCAGTGTGCCCGGTTTTCCTCCGTAAATGTCTCTGATAATGTGGTAAACAGCAATGCACTGTACACAGATTTCCTCCTGTTATGGCCCTCATAGTATAGTTAAACGCAGTGCAGTGCACAGATTCCTTACAGTGCATGACGATGTAGTGCAGTGTACGCATTCCTCACAGTGCAGTAGGAGCAATGGCACAGATTCCTCACAGTGCAGTAAGATCCAATGAGCACAGATTCCTCTGTACAGTAATATGCAGTGCACAGATTCCTCACAGTGCAGTAAGATGCAGTGCAGTGCAGATTCCTCACAGTACAATAAGATGCAGTGCACAGATTCCTCATAGTGCAGTATGGTGCAGTGTACAGATCCCCTCTTTAACACAAATGATGACCACAAACACCCCCAGGGCCGGAAGGAAAGCCCCCCAGAGGCCCCCGGATAGAAGAGCCCAGCTCAGCCCGGCTCCTGGCAGAGATTTCCTCCAGGATTATTCAGTCTATTTCTACAAACACCGCAGAAGGTGCTGACAATCTCCTACCTGAGCAGAAACCTGTGCAGACATTTCCAGGCTCTCTCCTCCTCCTCCTGGGGCTGGGGGGGGCAGGTGCAGATTTGGGGTCTGAGGTGGCGGGGGCTTTGAGGGTCTGAAGATTAACTGAACAGACCCTCTGGGGCTCTTCCTCCCCTGCAGGAGGCTGGAAACAGAGGAGGCTGAGACCCGCTGCTTGTGCTGCCTCTGCCGCCGCTGACCCGGATACTATTACGTTCCCTCTGCTGAGAGGAGCTCATCAGCTCCCGCTGCTTGTTCTGCCTCTACCGCGGCTGACCCGGACGTTATATTCCTCGGAGGCCTCACCGGGTTCTGTTGGTTTTCTGCCTCTGCTGAGAGCGGCTCCTCAGACCTCCCCACCAGCTGCTGGTGCTGTTGCTGCCTCCGGTCACCCGGAAGTAAAACTCTTCAGCACTTCCTCCCAGAGGAAGAAGTGGGAGCTTCGAGGTGACACAGGAGGTGAGGCCTGGGGGGCCGGGGCGGGGGAGAGCGGCCGGTGGGCTTTAAGGGGGCAGTCAAGACAAAGAGTAGAGAGTTTCCCTTTCATATATATTTAAATATAATATCCAAGTATTCTTCTTGTGAAATCTCTCACGCTTGTTTGGCCTCATGGTAGTTCTCTCAGTGATGGGGGAGCTTCTAAGGCAGAAGAATGATGCCCTGAATATGAGCCTTCAGTCCTCTTGTATCTCAGCTGCGGTTCAGTTTTACACCCACTGGTGAAGGTGACAATAAAAAGCCTCTTGTCCCTGCGTTACACTGTAGGAGGCTGGACTGGCTTGTAGTGAGTACCAAGGGGTACTTGCACCTTGCACCAGGCCCAGTTATCCCTTATTAGTGTATAGGGTGTCTAGCAGCATAGGCTGATAGATAATGGTAGCTTAGCCGAGCAGCTTAGGCTGAACTAGGAGACATGCAAAGCTCCTACTATACCACTGGTGTCATATGCACAATATCATAAGAAAACACAATACACAGATATACTAAAAGTAAAGGTACTTTATTTTTATGACAATATGCCAAAAGTATCTTAGTGAGTACCCTCAGTATGAGGATAGCAAATATACACAAGATATATGTACACAATACCAAAAATATGCAGTATAGTCTTAGAAAACAGTGCAAACAAAATGCAGTGCACAGATTTCTCACAGTGCAGTAAGATGCAGTGCACTGATGCCTCACAGTGCAGTAAGATGCAGTGCACAGACTCCTCACAGTGCAGTAAGATGCAGTGCACAGATTCCTCACAGTGCAGTAAGGTGCAGTGTGTACAGATTCCTCACAGTGCAGTAAGGTGCAGTACAGCATGAACAGACCCCTCACAGTGCAGTAAGATGCAGTGCACAGATTCCTTACTTACAGTCCAGTAAGAAGCAGTGCACAGATTCCTCACAGTGCAGTAAGATGCAGTGCACAGATTCCTCACAGTGCAGTAAGATGCCGTGCAGTACGGATTCCTCATACTGCAGTAAGATGCAGTGCACAGATTCATCACATCGCAGTAAGATGCAGTGCAGCATGCACAGATTCCTCAGTGCAGTAAGATATAGTGCAGTGTGCACAGGTCCTTTAGTGCAGTAATATGCAGTGCACAGATTCCTCACAGTACATTAAGATGCAGTGGACAGATTCCTCACAGTGCAGTAAGATACAGCACAGTGCATATTTCTCACAGTGCAGTAAAGTGCAGTGCACAGATCCCTCACAGTGCAGTAGGGTGCAGTGCACAGATTCCTTACAGTACAGTAGGATGCAGTGCACAAATCCCTCAGTGCAGTAAGACGCAGTGCACAGATTCCACAGTGCAGTAAGATGCAGTGCACAGAGTCCTCGGTGCAGTAAGATGCAGTGCAGTGCACAGATCTCCTCTTTAACACAAATGATGCCCACAAACACCCCCAGAACCGGAAGGAAAGCCCCCCCAGAGGTCCCCGGATAGAAGAGCCCAGCTCAGCCCGGCTCCTGGCAGAGATTTCCTCCAGGATTATTCAGTCTATTTCTACAAACACAGCAGAAGGTGCTGACAATCTCCTACCTGAGCAGAAACCAGTGCAGACATTTCCAGGCTCTCTCCTCCTCCTGGGGCTGCGGGACAGGTGCAGATTTGGGGTCCGAGCTGGGGGGTCTGTGAGGGTCTGAAGATTAACTGGAGGCTGGAAACACAGGAGGCTGAGACCCGCTGCTTGTGCTGACTCTGCCGCCGCTAACCCGGATACTATTACATTCCCTCTGCTGAGAGGAGCTCATCAGCTTCCGCTGCTTGTTCTGTCTCTACTGCGGCTGACCCAGAAGTTATATAACTCAGAGGCCTCACCGGTTTCTGTTGCTTTTCTGCCTCTGCTGAGAGCTGCTCATCAGACCTCCCCACCAGCTGCTGGTGCTGTCGCTGCCTCCGGTCACCCGGAAGTAAAACTTCAGCACTTCCTCACAGAAAACAAAGTGGGCGAGGGAGAGCGGCCGGTGGGCTTTAAGGGGACAGTCAAGTCAAAGAGTAGAGAGTTTCCCTTTCATATATATATATCTCTCTAAATATAATTTCCAAGTATTCTTCTTGTAAAATATCTAACGCTTGTTTGGCCTCATGGTAGTTCTCTCAGTGATGGAGGAGCTTCTAAGGCAGAAGAATGATACCCTGAATATGAGCCTTTAGTCCTCTTGTATCTCAGCTGTGGTTCAGTTTTACACCCAGCAGCAAAGGTGGCAATAAAATGCCTCTCGTCCCTGTGTTACACCCCCCGGTGAGAGCTGCTATCCTAAGTGTTGTGAGGCAGTACAGGGTTGCTGCACTAAAGTTCCCACAGAGAGGTACTTCCACCTCAGGGAGTACAGCTGTGCCAGCTGATGATTCCCTTGGTACAGGTGCCACCCCAGGAGAGGTTTCTCCCACCACAGGAATGGTATCCTGAATAGTAGGGTGGTTAGGGGATACTTTGATGCCCTTTTCACCTGTTGTTGGAGGAGGATCCTGAGTTTTCAGGCCTTTTTCTCTCCTTTGCTTTTTCATTTCAGCTGAAATGAGAGGAAGCCTCAGGGATACCCAGCATGGCTGCATGGGTATTAAACTCTACCTCAGCCCAACCTGAGGCCTCTAGGTCATTATTTAAGAGACAGTCTACAGGTAAGCTAGGTGACACTACCACCTGCTTAGGGCCAGTAACTCCGCCCCAACTAAACTGAATTATAGCTAAGGGAAGGAACTTAGTGGAGTTATGGACATCAATAATCTTGTACTGTTGTCCAATGATGTGTTGTGCAGGAGACACTAGGTTTTCAGTCACCAAAGTGATACTGACACCTGTGTCCCTGTAGGCTAAGGCCTCAACACCATTTATTGAAACTGTCTGCCTGTACTTATCCATTGTAAGGGGACAAGCAGCCAGTGTGGCAAGGCCAATGCCACCAGGTGTGACAGAAACTGTCCTGGGACTGACTACCCCAGTTTCTATTATGGACCCAAAAGTGAACCCAACTACACCCTTATTTTGACTGTTGCCAGCAGTCCCACCACTATTACCACTACTGTTAGGGGCACTAGAGTTTGATGTATCAGTGGTGGTAGGCCCAGGGGGTTTACCTGGGCAGGACTTATCCCCTGGCCTATGGCCTTTATATTTACACACAAATCACCGTGGCCTTTTAATGTGTGTATGTTGTGAAGAAGAGGAAGAAGTTGATTTATCTCCACCCCCTGAAGAGCGTTTAGGTTTTGAAGAAGGACCTTTATTTTTACCCTTATCCCCATGCTTATCCTGAGATTTCTCACCATCTTTCTTCTTGCCATCCTCTTGTATGAACTTTTCTGTTCACTCTTGTTCTGACCCACTTGTCTGCCTTCTTTCCCAATTCTTGGGAAGAAGTCAGATCAGAGTCTACTAGGTATTGGTGCAACAAATCAGACACACAATTGTTAAGAATATGCTCTCTCAGAATAAGATTATACAGGCTTTCATAGTCAGAAACTTTACTGCCATGAAACCAACCTTCCAAGGCCTTCCCTGAACAGTCCACAAAATCTGTCCAGTCTTGAGGGGACTCTTTTCTGGTGTCTCTGAACTTAATCCTGTATTGTTCAGTGGTTAAGCCAAATCTATCCAAGAGTGCATCCTTCAAAACTTTAAAATTGTTGGCATCACTTTCTCTGACAGTAAGGAGCCTATCCCTACCCTTTCCAGTGAAAGATAGCCACAAGATAGCAGCCCACTGCCTTTGAGGGATCAACTGTACCATACAGGCCCCCTCAAGTGCAGCAAGCCACTTACTGATGTCATCCCCCTCCTTATAAGGGGGGACTATCTGCAGATTCCTGGAATCTTGCTCTCTAACAGGATTGCTATAAGAAATACTGCTGCTACCACCATGGGGAACTAACCCCAACCTCTGTCTTTCCCTCTCTATGTCTAGGGATTCCCTATCCAAGGTCAGCTGCTGCTGTTTAAGCTTCAGTCTGGTCTCTTCTACCCTCAGCTTTCTGAGTTCCCTTTCCATCAAGTTATCCTCAGGGTGGGTGGGTTTGGAATGTTTAGACACAGAGGAAATATGGGATGTTTCAGAGGGAGACCTGTCCCTAACTGTCTGGACCCTAGTAACCTGACCTCTAGGAGTGAAAGATGTTGTACTGATGTGTGACTCTCTAACAGTACCAGTGTCACTAGGTGCCCTGCTAGGGGGCAGGACTTTGTAAGAACCCTCCTAGGCTTCTTCAGGGAACTCCTCTGAGTCTGACTGGGAAGCTTCCCCTTTTCCTAACCTCTCCTGAGATGGGCCAGACTGGTTCTGGTCATCTACAATGAGCATGTTAAAGAGGAAATCTTTTGTAGGATTCTTACCTATACTCAAACCTCTATCCAGGCAGAGACCCCACAAACGTTTGTAGTTTAAACTCTCATATGTTGCATTAACAGTCTTGGGAGTGGTTTCTACTACAGACATGATAGTAAAGGTTTAAGGATAGTGAGAGAAAAACGTTTTAGAACTTTAGAAAGCACAGAGAAAAAACTTTTTCAAACTTTTGGGAAACTTTAAAACGTTTTCAGAACTTTTCAGAAACTTAGTAAAAAGTTTTAGAGCAGAAAAGTAAGCTGTTTTGGTTCTATGTACATATACTGAACTATTTGGTATATGATTTTCTTATGAAAAGCACCAAATGACAAAGTGGTTAAGCAGTTACAAGTACTTATCCCACCGCTGCACCTCCAATGTAGGAGGCTGGTCTGGCTTATAGTGGGTAACAAGTGGTACTTACACCTTGTGCCAGGTCTAGTTATCTCTTATTAGTAGATTAGAGATGTTCTAGCAGCTTAGGCTGATAGAGGTAGCTATAGCAGTGCAGCTTAGGCTGAACTAGGAGACATGCAAAGCTCCTACTATATGTAAATGTAAACCACAACACAGGCAGAGGTCAAGGCATTACCGGACACAGTGGAATTCACAACAGGACCACCATTTGTTGGTCTCTGCAAACTATTGGGCTTTGCCTACGTAACCCTGAGGTAGGCAAGGAATCGCTTCGGGTGCAGGCACTAGAGTACGCACCACCGGGATTCTGACAGTTTCCAAGCATCTGGGAATGTTGTGAAAGAGGTGGAAGCATCGCAAATGGGTGTGGGCGTGGCACTTATGGGTTGCAGTGCTCTGGAGTAGGTGTGTTGTGGGCAAGGGGTCCGATGGGGCCCCTGACAGGATGAACTTCATGGTGTTGGTTTCTTCTTCTGGGGTGATGACGGGCCAGCATTGGTTCTTTGGATAAGAATGAGAGGTGTTTGACAAGGTCTGTCTCTGCAGTTGTCTGATGGAAATTCTGGTGTTATCACTTCTTGTGCAGATGGATGAAGGGAAATGAGTGTTCTTGCTTGGTTCCTTTTGACAGTTTTAGCAGAAAACTGGACGTTCACTGTGGCCTGTCGTCTGTTTTCGGCACCAGCTTTGTATGCATCCGAGGCATCGCTGCTTGAGGTATCCCTTGTGTGAGTAGAAAGCGAGCACCAGGCCATGACCTCCGCAGTTGCCCATTTGAGTAGGTACCTCAACCAGAACAGTATGTTGGGATGTTGCTTTCTATGCAGATGGATAAATTTGTGAATTAAAAACAAAACATGTTTTTTTAAAGAATAAATCATTAAAATAATGTGTACATTAATAAAATGCTGTTCACAAAAACGGGACAGAGACAAAGCACTTCACAGCATCCTAAAAATGCTTTTGTGTTTGAGTGTTTGGCTTTTGCCTGGTCACTGCAGACGTGGCACTTGGAATCTTATGAGTAACCTTCTACAGCCAAGATCCTCGCACTGTTCATGGAAGCCTTGTTCATGCCTTGTTCAATGTGTGTGGTCAGCACATTGCCTCCCACACTGACTATCTAAATAAACTCATTGCCACCTCTTAACAAAGGCTCGAGTTATCCACCAAGAACAGAATTCTAGGAAATAAGTTGCTGTCTCAAGTCCCCTCATATAATAAAGTTTTCGACTCTCAAAAAAGCCCTTTGTTGCCAAAGCCCGGAGGCTTTTGGACCCACTACCAGTATTGACATATTGACCCTGTAATGTTGTGTTGTACTGGTGATGGTGAGTAGGTACCTCAACCACAACAGTATGTCGGGGGCATCTGCTGTCTTCGAGGCCATCTCTGTGTGCCTTTTAACTAGTATAAAAGCTAGGTCAATAAATTTCAACACATATTTGTTTTTGCATGTACGTGCAAGAACTCCTGATATGCACTCTGGAGGGGTGGGGGTCATGGAGTCCAGGGAGCCCATCCCATGATCTCTGTTAACAGTGATAGCGCCTTTGCCCCAAAACACCCTGTGACAGGGCAGATCCACGCTATGTGGTAAAATTCCACCATAAGGCACAGGCAAAGGGGGCAATTGGGGGCGGATTCCAGGGAAAATGCGGTGTAAATGCACAGGTGTGAGATACTTCTGGTGTAGGTAGTGGAACTGAGTGTATTTTAGGCAGGGGTTCCTGGAGACCTTACAGACATATCCCACTGTTGTGGACCATTGTTTTTCTGTGATGTCTTAATCCTCACTGCTGGCCCATTTCTCTTTCTGTGCAGGAATGTTCATAGTGCTGGAGTCTGTGATCGCTCATCTGTCATTCCCAAGTGCTAATAGTTCCTTCAAGGGAGGGTGAGCCTCTGGTTACAAGTCAGAATTCACCCCCAATCTATATCGTATTGTTCTCCAAGTTCCTGGAAGTCTTGTGTGTGTACAGGTCTCCCAGGCAGCCCGACCTGCTTCAGTCCGCAGGCCAACCTTATGATGTTCCATTAGGGTGTGAAGATCCGAGAGTGTCCACATGGGTAGAGCTGATGAGTACAGCATATGAGCATGCTTAAGTTGGATGTATGTCCACCAGTAGAACTCGGCTGTTTTGGCCTTGAGGCCAATGCAGGAGGGATCTTGATAGTGGTCCAGGAGCCAGTCCACTATAGGGCAGCCCTTAAGTTACGGAAAAGAACTGACCGCTAAGAGCTGGGGGATCCGGCAGGCTGTGTGTCGCCCACTGCAATTGGGCTGCGGCGCAGTAGAGTTCGAAGTTGGAGGCACCCAGTCCCCCCGTTAAAGTGGAGTATATAGTTTGTGCTTTCTTCTGCTCTGATCCCCAAATCAGACTGATGAGGGTAGAATTAAGGTTTTGATAGAAGCATTTTGGTAACTGGAATGGCAGTGCTGAAAAATGGTATAATAGCTTGAGTAATACTAGCAGTTTCGCTGTCATCATTCTGCCCATGATAGAGAGAGGGGCAATGATCCCCAGAATGTCGAGGAGTTGTGTGTGCCAGCCAGCACTCCAACAGGTACCCTTGTACTAGATCTGCCTCAGATTGATATGTATATAGCCTCAAATATCTGAATATGTTGCACTACCATCCCAGAGCCAGGAGATGCAGCCCTGCTCTCTTGTGTAAGACTACGCAACGAGAACAAGCAGGATTTAGTCCAATTCAGTTTCAAGCCCGGCATGGTTCTGAAATCTTCAAGCTTTTCCTTTGCCTGTGGGAATGTTCCTTGGGGTTCGTGGAGGTGCACCAGGCAATCAACCGCATCCAGCAAAATAGCCTCCCTGGTGCCACCGCTTAGTTTCCCCCACTCCGGACCCTGTAAACGCACTATGATCGCCAATGGTTTTATCGCCAGGGCAGATATGATCGGTAATGATAGAAATCCTTGCCTGGTGCCCTGGTGTATACTGAACACGTCAGAAATCTCACCTCATGTATGGACCCGAGCTACTGGGTTGGTATATAATACGCCTATCTAAAGTAGTATTTCTGGGCCAAAGCCCATTTTCTCTAGCACTGCAGTCTGGTAGGGCCATCCTAAGGTGTCAAAAGCCTTCTCTATATCAAGAGATGAGGCTGTAGGGAACAGACCTGTGCACTCAGATTCTTCCATGATTTGGAAGAGATGCAGTAGGTTTAAGAAAGTATTCCTTTTTGGTATGAAGGCATTTTGATCTGTGTGTACCAACATGGGAAGCAGTGGTAATAATCTTTTAGCTATAACCTTCCCCCAAAATTTTGCAGTCTGTTTGAGGAGAGCAGTCTGTAAGAACGCGCCTCTAACAGGTCTCCGCCAGATCTGGGGTGGACGGTGATCAATGCTATGCACATAGTCGCTACTAGGGTGCCCAATTCCCTCACCTGGTTCTACAGTTGTAAGAGTTTTGGGTTGAATGTAGCTCCATAGAACGTTGCAGTGGGTCAAGCTGTGGTACATGGATGCCATCTTAGTAATCTTGTAGGGGAGGACGGTCCCCGCATGTCCCTTGGTGTAGCACTCTACAGTAATCCCAAAGGATTTATTATTGTTGTCTTGTGTGTTCAGTTGTACCCCTGTTGGGGACTTATTCACAGTCACTAAGGGGATTCAGAGAACAGTGCATTTGACCGTGACCTGGCCTGGCTTGAAAGGCCTGTGCAGTCTTCCCCGCTGTATTGCCATGTAGTGAGGAGATGACCCTGTCAAATGTGGTGTTGTGGACTGCATGGAAGTCCCCGTTCCAAATACTTGGCGCTTGTAGGTCCTGGACTAATGTAGGGGGGATATTCATCAGTGGTGTGAGAGGAGGCCGCTTTTTGCATGGTTAACCCCCTCCTTTTGCCTGATGTTGCTGTGCCCTAGAAGTTGTAGTGCCCAGGGCCCCTGCTAACCAGGTTCCCTGGACCAGAGCTCTTTCCCTAAATCTGTTGTGATGCTTGGCACAATTGGATACCCTCTTGCATATCACTGTAAGACCCTAGTAAATGGAAACCCCAGTACCCAGGGCTTGGGATAGTATGAGTAGGCCCATGAGGGCAGCAGCACTGATTGTGCCACCCTTTAGGGCCCGGCACCCAGATGCACCCAGCATTGCCAGTGCAGACTGAGTGTACTGGGGCAAACCTAAAAAGGCAAACTCGACATGGCACACTCCCTGTGTGCCCTATCCACCCTACACTGCATATGATATGGGTAAGTCACCCCTCTGGTAGGCCTTACAGCCCTAAGGCAGGGTGCACCATACTATATGTGAGGGTATAATTGCATGAGCAAAAAGCCCCTGCTGTGTCCTTGCCAAACATGGGACATAGTGAGTGAACAGAGCAGCCATTTTAAGTGCATGTACTGGACACTGGTCAAACACAAGTTCCCCAGCTACATGATGGCCACTCTGCACCCTGGGTTGTTTGGTATCAAACAGCTCAGGATGATAAATTCAAACTGGTACCATTATTGGATTTAACCCCAAAAGTACCCAGGAGTCACCTTTGAGGTGCCCCCAGCAAAAGCTAATCTAACTGGCATAGATGCAGACTGGTTCCATCTAGCCTGCCACTTCGAGACAGCCAATATAGAAACCTGGGGGAGAGCCATGGCTCTCTAGTTTGTAAAACAATGCCCTTCCTGGGTGAAGGAGCTAACACCCCCTCCATCAGGAATGTGCACCTTCCTGGCGGTGAGCTTCAAAGGGCTACTGCCCTTGAAACTCGACCCCCCGGCCTGCTGCTAGCAGGAGATGGCCTCCCCCTTTGCAAACCCCCACTTTTGGCGGGAGCAAAGGTGGGAAACCACACAAAGGGTAGAAGGAGTGGTCTCCTAGGGGCTTGCAGGCGAAGTGGACCCCCCATTTCATTTTCCTCCATGTTGGATGGCAGGAAAATATCCAATGAGGTTTAGGGAAGTGACCCTTCCCACAGGACACTACCAGGTTCCCCCTAAAACACCCACTAAATTCAGTATTTAGTGGGCTCCCCTAGACCAAGAACTTAGGGCCAGATGTAGGAAACTGTTTGCGACTCGCAAACGGCAAAATTTGCCGTTTGCGAGTCGCAAACCGGAGTTTCTAATGCAGAAATGCATTTTGCGAGTCAGGACCGACTCGCAAAATGCATTTCCGAATCGCAAATAGGAAGGGGTGTTTCCTTCCTATTTGGTGTCGCAGTTACCATCCACTTGAAGTGGATGGTAACCCACTCGCAAATTGGAAGGGGTCCCCATGGGACCCCTTCCCCTTTGTGAATGGACCACTACCTGCCCTGAAAAAATTCAGAAACTAAAGGTTTCGTATTTTTTTTTTAAGTGCAGCTCGTTTTCCTTTAAGGAAAACGGGCTACACTTGAAAAAAAAATTGCTTTATTGATAAAGCAGTCACGAACATGGAGGTCTGCTGACTACAGCAGGCCTCCATGTTAGCGAGTGCCCATAGTCGCTATGGGGCCGCAATTTGCGACCCACCTCATTAATATTAATGAGGTGGGTCTTTGCGACCCCATAGCGACTCGCAGACGGTGTCTGAGACACCGTTCTGCATTGCAAATTGCGAGTTGCAATTTGCGACTCGGAGGGACTCGCAAATTGCAACTCGCAATTTGCAATATTGCTACATCTGGCCCTTAGATTCATCTGGAAGAAAAGAAGACAGCACCAAAGAACCTGACAGCACGAGAACAGAGGACCTGCTGCAGCAGAAGATGCTCCAAGACCCCTGCTTGCTGCACCAGAGTACTGACAATCGCCGCTGCGGAGGAGCTGACCACTGGACCAACCTCAGAAGACCCAGATTACCTCCAGGCTTCTCAAATAGCCCAAGAACTCCTTCCTGAGTAGAGGCACCACTCAGGAAACCAAAGGCACTGCAAGGAACCAGCAAACCGGTGAGGGTCACTTCACCGATCGGGTGATATCTTGGTAAGCGGAAGTCGCAGTCAGACCTCACGATACACCAACGACAGCCCAGACGAGACCTGCAAGTGTGCCACCTTTGGTGGCACAGCGTCCTGCCTTGGCCGAGTTATGCCAATACCCCAAGTACTGGTCAGTGCACGTCGGACAACCCCAAAAGCATCTCACGCAGAGCTGCAACTGGACCAGGAGAAAGCCCCAGTCGAGGGACTTTAGTGACACCCTGGACCTCCCACGAGAGTGCCAGGGTTGTCCTGCAGGACCCACGGAAGAAGACTTACCTCCAGCTCTAGAGGGTCCCTTTAACTCAGCATCCAAGTCCTTTAAATCGCCCTCCACCCGGCCGCCCTGAGCCTTACATCACGGGATCTGCTGTGTTCCCCAGATCCCTAACCCCTTGCGATCTCAACAGCTCAAGATGGCCCCAAGGCACCATCTTTAAATTTGCAAACCATCTCCTTTTCCAAGTGGCCCCTCCACGTGGCCATGTGCCTGTGCCAAGAGGGTTTCCAATGCTGCTCCCGCCGGAACCAGGAGTCACCAGAGGCTGGCCCAGTGTGCCCACCAACTACTTCAACCACCCTGCAAAAGAAGCGACTGGTAACATAACTGTATGATTTTTAATACATTTTTAAAGTTGACTGCGTAGTGTGGCTTTTGGTGCGTGATTACGCACAGAAAGACTAACTTTATTAAAACTTCAAAAAGTTATATCTCTAAAAGTACTCAATGTTTATTAAAGATCTTGGTCTTAAGAGTTATATAAAAGTCTGAAGTATTTTTTTTAAATTCTGGTTGTGAGATATTCATTGAGTATGTGTGATGCATGCTTGGATTTGTGAGTACAACAAATGCTTAGCACATCTCCTGGATTAGCCTAACTGCTCGGGAAGCTACCTTAAAAATTGGAGCATTAGGTGGTCTAAATTGTACCTCTGGAAACCAAAGTGTGGTTGCCTGGACCCCCTGCACAGTGTGCCTAGTTTTGCCTCCTACAATCAGGAATTGTGGTTGGTTGCAATTGGGCGCTTATATCATGATCAGGATGATTAGTGCCCCATCCAGTTACCTCTCCCACCATATATCATCCTTTGGGGTCTCTCAGTGTGCAGGCTATCACCAGGGGCACCATAGGGACCAACCAGATGTTCACCTTCCTGGCATAAGCCTCCAGGAGCACCATCTCCCCTTCCCAGGAACTCTGCAACATCCTGGCTGACTACTTCCACAACAAGGTATCCACCATCTACAGCAACTTCAAACCCCATCTCACCAACCTCTACAGCCTCTGCACACCAACTGATGCCACCCACAACCATCCACTCACCACATGGAAACCACTCACCAGACAGAGCACCACAGCCATCATGAACTCCATCCACTATGGAGCACCCATGGACCCCTGCCCCACCACTTCTTCAATCATGGGAGCAAGAAAATCAGTTGTGCACCTCAATAGTCAATGCATCCATCACCACAGCCACCTTTCAAGATCAATGAAAACAAGCATAGGTCAGACTCCTCCACAAGAAACCCTCCACCAACCCCAGTGATCTTAAGAACTATCACCACCCTATCTCTCTGCTCCCCTTCCCCACCTAATTTCCAGAGAAGGCCATCAACTACCAACTCACCAAACAACTGGAGAGCAACAATCTGCTGGACACCTCCCAAACAGGCTTGCATGCCAACCACAGCACCGAGACTGCCCTGATCACTGCCACTGACATCAGGTCCTTCCTTAACCACAGAACTGATCTCCCTTGACCTCTCAGCAGTGTTCAACACTGTATCACACCAGACCCTCATCCAAATATTTTGCCACATCGGGATACAGGGAGACACCCTTAAATGGATTGCATCCTTCCTCACAGGACGAGCCCAAAAGATCTGCCTGCCACCCTTCGCTCCAGAGCCTAAGGACATCATTTACGGCATTCATCAAAGGCTCATCCCTTCAACCCCACCCTGTTCAACACGTACATTACACCCCCAGATGACATCATCAAACCATCATATCCTCTAAGTGCATCCTCTCGTTCTCAGAAGACCCCGCTACCACTAGGACCAACTTCCACAGCTGCAGGACCAACATCACTGACTGGATGAAGACCAACTACCTGAAGCTCAACACAGACAAGATGGAAGTGTTTATTTTTGGGAACAACACCTCACTGTGTAATGACACCTGGTAGCCCTCAGAACTCAGACCCACGCCGACAGATCACACCCGCAACCTTGGAATCATACTGGACAGCAAACTCCCCTTAAAATGAAGGATCATCGCAGTCTCTTTGGCCTGCTTCCACACCCTTCACATGCCCGAAAGATCTTCAGAATGTCCCTGTCAACACCAGGAAAGCTGTCACTCAAGCCCTAGTCACCAGCCGAATGGCCTACAGCAGTGCCCTCTACGCAGGACTCACCTCCCAACTCCTGAAGAGACTCCAGACGATACTGAACTCAGCCCTCAGACTCACTCTCAAACAGACCCAAACAGACCCAATTCACCCCCCACCTTAGGAACCTTCAGTGGCTCCACATCCAGAAATGATGCCAATTCAAGATGTTGGCACATGCCTACAAAGTCCTCTGTGATCAAGGACCAGCATACATCAACCACTGTCTGAACTTTGAGCAACCCTCTAGACACCTGCGCTCCGCCTCCCTCGCTATGATACCCACATCCTATGAAGAAACGGTGTTGCCAGGTCCTGGACAACCTCCCCCTACACCTCCGAACACCATTCTCTCTCCCTGAATTCAGAAAAGGACTCAAGACTTCGCTCTTTGGCTGATCCCAGCAAGAACACTGTGCTTGGATATCCCTGCAAATCTGAGTTGACTGATTGATTGATAGGCCAAATGAGTTTGCCCCTAGTTGGCCCTCACTGTCTTTGCAGTATAATGAGTTCCCTAGCTGTCAGATTTGTTTCCTTCTTCAAAAGTACAAATAAATTAAGTAACTGCATCCATGCTTGGCCACTGCCCAGATATTTCAAGTCACCATGTATTATGTGGGCGTAAATGTAGTGTGACGCATCAGCATGTCAGTGCCTAGGTTGATCTTCTGCCCTCCTCCAGGCTCGTAATTCTACTGGCTGTGAACTCAGCCGTTCCCTGACCTGTGTGTATAGAGTAATGCAATATGTCCACGAACAAAAACATAAAACAATGATCCTTACTGTGATCAAATGTGGCCATGACCAAAGGAAAACTAAAAAAGGAAATCAGACAAGAGGAACATGTTCGATCTGGATCCAGAAGATTACAGTCTTTTGGGTTGCCAAAGGAAGAGATGCACAATCCGTAATTTAATGGTGGTGCCCATTTTTCATCTCCCTATGCCCCAGCTGTGACCAGGAGGAATATGGCCTTCTCAAAATGTGCTCTGAGAGGCCCCTCCACTCCAAAACAGGACACAGTTTGTGGTGTCATGTAACTTGGTTAGACATAATTGGTATTAATTACCAGCCCTGTACATAATTCCGCCGAAATGAGGTCCAAATTATAGATCATCTCTGGGTCGGGGTGGGGGAAGGGGACCTACGGAAGGCCATTGTTTGACTGTGGCACAATTCAACCTCTGCTACAACCATGGCACATTCTTGCTCCACCTGCTTGCTAAAGGTCTTGCTCCTGGGTAACCGGTGCCTGTGCGGTTGTGATCTGGAAGGTTTCCAGTCTGTATCCCGTTGAACATCGTGGGGCAATGGCGACACCCCCCTTGTCTCCAGCCCGCCTCGGGCATCTGTCAATGTTGTGAAAAATAGTGTGGCTTGAGAGTCCACCAACGCAATTTGGCTGTGTACATAAGAGAATATTTGGCCGAGTTGCTTGGGCTTCTGTTTGACCAGCAAGAATGAGTACTGTAGTCTGGATACATGTTCATTGAGGCCTTGAAGATTCGTCAGGGATCCTTGGACCCAACAACTTGCAGTATGTGGCTGTGGTCCCAGTAGTTAAAGAGACACATCACCCCTCGCTGGGGAGTAACAAGTCCCTGTGGACTTGTTCCAGTGAGAAGATATGGTACTTTTAACACCAAGGACTGTATGAAATAGCCAGTCCTCAAGTAAAAGTTTCTTATTGGGGCCTTCTCTGCCTTTCGGAAGGCCCACCACTCTTATATTGTTCAGGCGAGATTGGCCTTCGGCATGCTCTGCCCTGGCACATAGTTGTGATACCTCTATCTGGAGAGCCTTGATGTGGGACTGCATCTCCATCAACGAAGAGTGCATTCCGGCCAGCACCTATTTGTTCACATCTATTCTGTCCCTGAGGATGGCTTAATCTGCTCGTAGGAGCCCCATATCAATCACTTTGAAGTCCAGTTTAGTTTTCTGAGTAGTTTTCTCATTCCCTTGTGTCTGGTATACACAAGGTAAAGACAGGAGTTGGCACCTGAGCTGATCCAATGTGAACAGGAAAGCATTAAAGTATTTGAATGCAGCAACCTTTGTGATATACTTCTAGGGTAGTTAACTTTGTTATACACTTCAGTACAGTGCAGTAACCTTTGTTACATATTTCCAGAGGAGTTAACTTTTTTATACACTTCCTGAAACTGAAGAAGCAGCAGTACATCCTGCTCCTTCTGTTTAACAATCTGTTTATGTTTAAATGAAGAGGTGTTTATAGCCAGTTAAATATTGTGTATTCACATTCTGTTACACTTACATGTCCTAATTTTAAATCTCTTTACATCCAACAGAAAACAAGCCTTGAATGCATGAAATGTTTATGAATAACAACAATGGTTCAGTAAATCAACACAAAATAGTCAGAAATAATCAGAGACTGAGGACCCTGAACATAGACTGATAGATGCTGGAAGAAGCTCTGAAGGACAATTCAGTGGATGTAAGAGTCTGAGCTGTGCACCTTCACTCCACAAGACTGAGAAATGACCTTTAGACAATTAAGGCAACAACACTGACAAACCACCTCCTGAATAAACAGGTGACTAACACCAGCTTTGATAGTGGGATCTGTATGATTTGACAACCACAGTGCTCTGATTCCTAAAAGCCCTAGGTGTATTGTAAACTCACCCTGGTTACATCACACCAATCAGAGAAAACAACTTAAGGGTAAAGGAAAGAGGAGTTCGCCTGTCTACAATACAACGGACTGTCCTATTTTGCACCGAGCAAGAGGTGAAGGATTAATCCTTACCCACAAAGCGTTGAAACCTGTTACCCAATCTAAAGACATAGGCCCTCATTCCAACCCTGGCGGTCGGTGTTAAAGCCGCGACCATACCGCCGACAGGCTGGCGGTCCAAAAAATGGAATTCTGACCCTGGCGGTTCCCGCCAACAGAGACCGCCGCTTCAACACTCCGACCGCCACGGCGGTACAAACAAACAGCCTGCCGGTCACCGCCAACAGCCCGGCGGGAGACAATGTACCGCCTACCCGATAACGACCCACCAATCCGCCACCTTTTCCGGGGCGGGAGCCCCGCCGATAAAAACACGGCGGAAACAGACTACGAACGGGAAAACGCTCACCTCCACATACTCCACACGAGATTCCGGCAGTATGGAACCCGAGTTACAGGTCATCCCCGCACTCCTATACCTGCTCCTGTACCAGGAGCACGCCCGGCGGCGCGGAAGACATCGGTGAGTACTGCACCTACGACACATGGGAGGGAAAAGATTACCGGCACACACCCACCCACCCACACCCACTACAACACACACATCAATGCATTCCCACAGATCACTGTCACAACCCACAAACCCCTCCCTCCGAAATAATGCAAAGACCAAAAGAAGAGATCTTAAACGGGCAGATATATTGAAAAATGGACAGCAGTAATCCAAATAAATAAATAAACTATGTACAAAATATATACATCTACTATATGTAGTCCAACCACTGTCCGTGGACCACAGGGGTCCTGAGCAAAGGGGCAAGGCCCCGTCCCACGACAAGAACTCCACGGAGAGAACACTGCAGGGGCATCGGAAAGAAAAAAGGACAGGCACCTCAGGGGGAACGGAAGGGGGGGCACCTCAGCCACTTGAGTACACGACGCCAGATCCACGAGGGGACTCCATGACCACTGGGCCATCCTGGGGAGAGCAAAGCCACAGTCCATACAGTCCATACAGTGGGTGGCCTGCCCACTGGGCCATCCTGGGGAGTGCAAAGCCACAGTCCATACAGTCCATACAGTGGGTGGCCTGCCCACTGGGCCATCCTGGGGAGTGCAAAGCCACAGTCCATACAGTCCATACAGTGGGTAGCCTGCCCACTGGGCCATCCTGGGGAGTGCAAAGCCACAGTCCATACAGTGGGTGGCCTGCCCACTGGGCCATCCTGGGGAGTGCAAAGCCACAGTCCATACAGTCCATACAGTGGGTGGCCTGCCCACTGGGCCATCCTGGGGAGTGCAAAGCCACAGTCCATACAGTCCATATAGTGGGTAGCCTGCCCACTGGGCCATCCTGAGGAGTGCAAAGCCACAGTCCAAACAGTCCATAACAGACTCCACTGCCACTGGAGGAGGCATGTTGGCTAGAGGACATCCTGCAGCCCTGCCCGAGACAGATCCTGCCCTGCCACGTCTGCCAAAGGGCCAGCGGTTCTTGCCTTGAAGGGCCCAGTTCAGCGGTTCTTGAGACGGCGGTCCCCAGCGGAGCGGTGCTGGAGACGGCGGGGCCCAGTTCAGCAGTTCTTGCCTTGAAGGGCCCAGTTCAGCGGTTCTTGCCTTGAAGGGCCCAGTTCAGCGGTTCTTGCCTTGA
Source organism: Pleurodeles waltl (assembly GCF_031143425.1). Classification (NCBI taxonomy): domain Eukaryota; kingdom Metazoa; phylum Chordata; class Amphibia; order Caudata; family Salamandridae; genus Pleurodeles; species Pleurodeles waltl. The sequence goes on from NW_027149831.1 coordinate 713,180, forward strand.
AGGGCCCAGTTCAGCGGTTCTTGAGACGGCGGTCCCCAGCGGAGCGGTGCTGGAGACGGCGGGGCCCAGTTCAGCGGTTCTTGCCTTGAAGGGCCCAGTTCAGCGGTTCTTGCCTTGAAGGGCCCAGTTCAGCGGTTCTTGCCTTGAAGGGCCCAGTTCAGCGGTTCTTGAGACGGCGGTCCCCAGCGGAGCGGTGCTGGAGACGGCGGGGCCCAGTTCAGCGGTTCTTGCCTTGAAGGGCCCAGTTCAGCGGTTCTTGCCTTGAAGGGCCCAGTTCAGCGGTTCTTGAGACGGCGGTCCCCAGCGGAGCGGTGCTGGAGACGGCGGGGCCCAGTTCAGCGGTTCTTGCCTTGAAGGGCCCAGTTCAGCGGTTCTTGCCTTGAAGGGCCCAGTTCAGCGGTTCTTGCCTTGAAGGGCCCAGTTCAGCGGTTCTTGCCTTGAAGGGCCCAGTTCAGCGGTTCTTGAGACGGCGGTCCCCAGCGGAGCGGTGCTGGAGACGGCGGCCAATCTATGGCCAACTGCTCATTGCCTGGTGGTGCCCTCCTGGGCAGCGGGGATGGTGCTCCTTCAATGCCCACCTGGGCTGTGGGTGGTGGGGCCCTCCTGGCCAGCTGGGCTAGGTCCTCCCTGGGCAGCGGCTATGGGGGTGGTGGGCTCTCCCTGGGCAGCTGTGACGGTTCCTCCCTGGGCAGCGGCTATGGGGGTTGTGGGCTCCTCCTGGGCAGCTGTGACGGGTCCTCCATGGGCAGCAGGCCTGCTGCCTGACTTCTCCGCCTTGCTGCCCTTGCCCTCCTTAGTCGGGAGTCTGTGGCCCTTTCCTCCCTTTGGAGCTGTGGCTGGTGACGGTGGCTGGGTAGTGTCCTTGGGGGTGGGCTGGCTGTCCCCTTGCTGCTGGGCGAGGATCCGGACCTGTGGGCTGGTGGACTCCAATACCCCTGCACCTTTGTCAAGGGTGCTGCAGGGCTGGTGGTGGCTGAGGTGCTCTTTTTACCCCGACGAGATGGAGGGGGGGGCTCAGGGTCAGGAAAGAAGTTAGCAGTAGCGAGAAAGATTTTCTTGGGACAATGGAGAGTGGTAGGTACAGTGGGAATGGGAGTGGAGGGAGAGGATGTGTTGTAGGTGAGTCACGTTTGCTGTCTTTGGGTGCAGGTGCAGGAGGGATAGGCTGTCGTGAGGTGGGTGGCTGTTGGGTGGGTGGGTGGGTGCGTTTGTGTGGTGTGGAAGAGGGGGTGACAGACACAGTGGGAGAGGACACAGGGGACGTGTAAATGGCAGTGGGGGTGGTGACTGCACGTGTGCGGACTGTACTGGAGGGTGTGCTGGTGATGGAAACACTGGCTGATGGTGAGGTGAATGAAGGTGTGAGTGTAGACGTCACAGGGAGGGAGGAGGGAGACGAGGAGGTGGGGGTCATAGAGGTGGTAGTGACTGTTGGCATGTCTGCATCGGAATGTTGCTCGTGTGAATGTCTGCGTGATCTGTGGTGCTTATGTTTGGATGACCTGCTCTTGGGTGTTGAGGTGTGTGCAGGCTGGTCTGATGGTGTGGGTGGGACAGGCAGAGGAACAGGAGACTGGGAGGAGGGAGTTAGTAGAGGGAGGCAGGAGACAGGGACAATGGCTGCCGTCAGTGCTGAGGCCAGAGCCTGGAACGATCACTGATGGGCAGCCTGACCCGAATGAATGCCCTCCAGGTACGCATTGCTGCGATGAACCTCCCTCTCCACCCCCTGGATGGCATTCAAAAGGGTAGACTGCCCAACAATGAGCGTCCGGAGGAGGTCAATGACCTCCTCACTGAGGGCAGCGGGGGTAACAGGGGCAGGGCCTGAGGTGCCTGGGGCGAAGGAGATGCCCGGCTTCCTGGCAGAGCGGGCACGGGGCGAACGCTGAGGGGCTGCTGGGAGGGCGGAGATGGTGCGCCTGGTGGCGGCTGTACCTGTAATGGCGGGGGGCACGGATGGTGCCACCCCCGCAAGGGAGCTCCCTTCCGAGGACGTGTCCGTGTCGCTGCAGGGTCCAGTCGTCCCCGTTGTGGAGCTCCCCTCGCCCTCCGTCTCACTGGTCCAGTCAGACTCTGTGGCATGGCCCTCCTGGGCCATGTGAGATGCAGCTCCCTCCTGCCCCGATGCCACTTCTCCTCCGCCTGATGATGCTGATGCACACAAGCACAGAAAGACAAACAAAAAGGGGGGGGAGAGAGAAATAAAGAGATTTTGAGTACATGGATCACTGGTACAGTTAGCGGACATGACAGACACAGATGCCCCCTGCACTAAGTTGCGCACTTGGGGTCCGCTACGCATTCCGTGGAACATGCCCTACACGCCTAGAGTTGACAACTGCACCCATGGATGACACGGCCCAGGGATGGCTGTACTGGCACACTACTGAGGGTGGTGGCTGGGGACACAGGGGCTTACGGGGGGGCCCAGCCTACAGATATCGCCCTGGCCTAGGGGGACCCACAGCCCTCCTCCCCACCCAGACACCTCCACTGCGCGACAACAGAGTAGATTATGCTTGTACTCACCCCCTTGTGTCTGCTGTGCTGCCCTCACGCGCCCATCCAAATCAGGGTAGGCCACCGCCAGGATCCGGAACATCAGGGGGGTCAGTTGACGGCAGGCACCCCGCCTACGTTGGGAGGCCATCCCCAGCAGAGACTCAGCGGTCTTCTTGGTCCCGCGGCGGATGTCCTCCCACCTCTTGCGGCAGTGGGTGCCCCGTCGATGGTGGACCCCCAGGGTCCGGACTTCCTTGGCGATGGCACGCCAAATCCCGATCTTCTCATGGGCGCGGACCTATGTGACACGTACAGGGAGGGAGAAATACCACGTTCAAGTTTGTCTGCATTTTCGTTGCCAGTGGCCCAACGCCCCCCATCCCCGCCATGCCCCCCGCCAGGCCCCCAGCCAGGCCCAACATGCCCCCCATCCCCGCCATGCCCCCCGCCAGGCCCCCCGCCAGGCCCAACATGCCCCCCATCCCCGCCATGCCCCCCGCCAGGCCCCACGCCAGGCCCAACATGCCCCCCATCCCCGCCATGCCCCCCGCCAGGCCCCCCGCCAGGCCCAACATGCCCCCCATCCCCGCCATGCCCCCCGCCAGGCCCAACATGCCCCCCATCCCCGCCATGCCCCCCGCCATGCCCCCCCGCCAGGCCCAACATGCCCCCCATCCCCGCCATGCCCCCCGCCATGCCCCCGCCAGGCCCAACATGCCCCCCATCCCCGCCATGCCCCCCGCCAGGCCCCCCACCAGGCCCAACATGCCCCCCATCCCCGCCATGCCCCCCGCCAGGCCCAACATGCCCCCCATCCCCGCCAGGCCCCCCGCCAGGCCCCCAAGCCAGCCAGTGGCCCCAAATCCATATTGAATTAAACTCACTTGTTGGTCTGGAGGACCGTAGAGTAGCGCATACTGGGGGAGGACCCCATCCACAAGTTTCTCCAACTCTTCTCCAGTGAAGGCAGGGGCCCTTTCCCCAGGCGCAGCAGCCATTGTCCCTTCCAGACCGAGGTCACAGCAACACTTGCAGTATAGGTCCTCTCCTGTGAAAGTTCAAGTCGCAAGTGAATAAGTAGATAGAAAATGGCGGTCACGCCCGCGGCGGTGCGTACCGCGGCGGTGCGTACCGCCGGCGCCCTTCGCCATTGGCTCCTGAAACCCATAGGCTTCAATGTTAACCAATGCGGCTTCGCGCCGCGGTCTTCGACCGCCGACCGCCGCAGTGTGCCACGCCAGCGCATTGACCTCACATCCCATTGTCACACTTCACAGGTCAGGCAGCCGCCATTTCGAGGGTCCACATGGCTCAATTTCAACTGCGTCACACAGGCCTAGGCCTTGCATAGCCACTCATACACGCCATTCACTGCATAGAGAATCGTTTACTGTGCAAGCTGTGAGTACGTACCTGTGGGTTGCTTGACTGTGTGCTCCATGTTGTCCTTCCTAGGCACCGTCCGCTGGGTTTGGCGAGGAGAAGGAGGAATCCTCCCGTGTACAGACCGCTGGTGGACCTGTCGACAATGGAAGCACGCCACATTATCCTGACCTACCGGCTTGACCGTGCCACTATACATGAACTGTGTGCCCAGCTGGAGCCCGACCTGATGTCCCCCATCCGCCAACCCACAGGGATTCCCCCTCTGGTGCAGGTCCTGTCAGTACTCCATTTCTTGGCAAGTGGGTCATTTCAGACAACAGTGGGAATTGCTTCTGGGATGTCTCAGCCCATGTTTTCGAAGGTGTTATCCAGAGTGTTGTCTGCCCTGATGAAATACATGAGGAGCTACATCCTTTTCCCTGAGGTGGGCGAATTGGCTACAGTGAAGGGTGATTTCTATGCCCTTGGACATATTCCCAACGTCATTGATGCCATTGATGGGACCCATGTGGCTTTGGTTCCCCCAAGAGACAGGGAGCAGGTGTACAGGAACAGAAAAAGTTACCATTCCATGAACATCCAGGTGGTGTGTTTGGCTGACCAGTACATCTCGCATGTAAATGCCAATTTCCCTGGGTCAGTGCATGACGCCTACATCCTAAGGAATAGCAGCATCCCTTACGTGATGGAACAGCTAGAGAGACACCGTGTATGGCTATTGGGGGACTCTGGGTACCCCAACCTGTCGTGGCTACTGACCCCAGTAAGGAATCCCCGGACCAGGGCAGAGGAACGGTACAATGAGGCCCATGGGCGTACTAGGAGGGTGATCGAACGCACCTTCGGCCTCCTAAAGGCCAGGTTTCGGTGCCTGCATATGACAGGTGGATCCCTAATGTACTCACCTAAGAAGGTGTGTCACATCATCGTGGCCTGCTGCATGCTTCACAACCTGGCTTTGCGCCGCCAGGTGCCTTTCCTGCAGGAGGATGGTCGAGACGGTGGTGTTGTGGCAGCTGTGGAACCTGTGGAGAGTGACGAGGAGGAAGACGACGGGGCTGAAACAGACAACAGGGACAGAATCATTGAACAGTACTTCCAATAGGACACAGGTAACAATTCAAACATAATTTAGTAAATGTAAACTACTCTCCTGCATCTCTGCTGCCTGTCTATTTGCCCCAGTGTATGATGACTGAGTTGTGGCTTTTCCCTCCCTATTTCAGATCTGGGGTCCCCACTACGAGTCCTGTGCTTCGTTTCCCCATGGACTACAGCTTTGTGGCAGCTGTTTGTTGACTTCACTATGTACAAGGACATATTTGCACTGTCATGTCAATTACAATATTTTGAAATCACAGCCAGACTCCAGATGGTTTTGTGCAAAATAGGTGTTTATTTCAGTGCTCAAAATGGGATGGGTGGTTTCAAGTGGGTGGGGGCTATGGTGAAGGAATGTCCAATGCAGAGTCCAGAGTAACAGTCACACAGGTGCATTGTCCATAGGCCTGTGGAGAGATGGAGCATGGGCAGTTCAAGGATGGACAGGGTGACAATGTGGGACAGTGGGATGACATCAGGTGGTATCCTTTGCTGGCGGGGGTCTTGACATCCTACTCTGTCTTCTTGCGAGATCTCAGGGCCCTCTTGCGGGGTGGTTCTTCTCCTGCAGGAGGTGGGGGTCTGGTGGGCTGCTGTTGTGCGGGGGCCTCCTGTCCACTAGCGCCGGCGGAGGTGGTTGGCTGTTCTTGGTCCAGGCTAGTGGCAGGGGCCCTTTGTTGTTGTTGAGTGTCCGTCCTGGTGTTGATGAGTTCCTGCAGCAGCCCTACCATGGTAACCAGGGTGGAGGTGAGGGCTCTGATGTCCTCCCTGTACCCCCGATAGTGTTCCTCCTGCAGTACCTGGATCTCGGTGAACCTGGCCAGTACCGTCGCCATCGTCTCCTGGGAGCGGTTGTATGCTCCCATGATGGTGGTGAGGGCCTCGTGGAGAGTGGGTTCCCTGGGCCCGTCCCCCCCCTGTCGCACAGCTGCCCTCCCAGTTCCCCTGTTTCCCTGGGCCTCTGCCCCCTGGCCGGTGTGCCCACTACCACTGCCCCCAGGTCCCTGTTGTTGTTGGGGTGGTGGGTTATCCTGGGTGCCCTGTAGTGGTAGACACACCGCTGATCGACGCGCCCTGGAGACAGAGGCATGGGCCCGCTGGGTGGGAGCTGTGCTGGTGTTCCCGGAGGGGTTTGGGTCTGTAGTGGCCTGTGGCTGTCTGAGGGGAACCGACTGTCCAGAGGTCCCCGATAGTCCGGGCTGGTCATCAGTGTCCAGGTCGACAGAGCTGCTGTCATCGCTGACGGCCTCTTGGGTGGGGGGTGTGGAGAATTCTGGGCCCTCCGTGGCGGTGTGTTGGCGGTCGGGTCCTGCAGGGGTATAGAGGTATGGTTATAGTTTCAATGTGTGCCATATGGGTGTATCTGTGGGTTCCCGTGTCCCCAAGTGCTGGCATTCGTGTGTGGGGGCTTTGGTGAGGGTGGCTTGTGGGGGGGATGTGTATATGCATTGGGCATGCTTTGGTGATGGGTGTCCATGCTTAGTGGACGCATGCAGGCCTAGGTTTTGGGATGTGTGGGTTGTGATGGTGAGACATTGGCAGGGAATAGGTGTGCTGGGGGTGGGGGTGAGGATGGTGGTGGGGGTGAGGATGGTGGTGGGGGTGAGGATGGGGGTGGGGGTGAGGGTGGGGTTCGAGGATGGGGGTGAGGGTTGGGGTATGATTTGGCATGCAGGTGGGGGGGAAGCAGTATTGAAGCTTCAACTTACCAGAATCCATTCCTCCGCCGACTCCTGCGAGGCCGTCAGGATGCAGGATGTTCAAGACTTCCTCCTCCCATGTTGTAAATTGTGGGGGTTGAGGTGGGGGTCCTCCGCCAGTCTTCTGCACGGCGATGTTGTGCCTAGATACCATGGAACGCACCTTCCCCCGTAGGTCGTTCCATCGCTTCCTGATGTCTTCCCGATTTCTGGGGTGCTGTCCCACAGCGTTGACCCTGTCGACAATCCTCTGCCATAGCTCCGTCCTCCGGGCAATGCTGGTGTATTGGACCTGTGTGCCGAAGAGCTGGGGCTCTACCCGAACGATTTCCTCCACCATGACCCTGAGTTCTTCGTCTGAGAAGCGGGGGTGTCTTTGGGGTGCCATGGAGTGGTGTGTATGATGTGTGGGGTGGAGTATGTGTAGTTAAGTGTGTTGAGTGTGGTGGTGTGTGTTGTTTTGTGTGTGGATATTGTGTGGGTGATGGTGTAGTGTGCCTCTGTGTGATGGTGTTCTATGATCGCTGCTGTGTCTCTCAGTGCTTCTTTTTGGATTCTGGTCGAAGGGGTTTGTGGGTGATGTGGGTGTGTGTTTTATATTGTATTGTGTGTGTGGGAGTGGTGTGTGTATGTGTATCAGGTGTGTGGAATTCAAATCGTCCAATGTTGCTGAGTTTTGTTCGTTTGTGTGTATTCTGACCGCGGCGGTGTGTACCGCCAATGGAAAACCGCAATTGAAAGACCGCCGCGTGGATTCGTGGGTCAGAATGGCATGGGCGTATTTCTGTTGGCGTGACGGTGGAGGTTTGGTCACCTCCACTTTTCCGCCGACCGCTGGTCTGGCGGTCTGTTGTGGCTGTCGGATTTTCGGCGGTTTGGCTGCTGTGGGTCAGAATGACCGTGGCGGGTTACCGCGACCGCGGCGGGATTATGGAGGATTTCTGACCGGCGGTAAGCGCCTTTTACCGCCGAGGTCAGAATGACCCCCATAATCTCTCGTAAGGAAGCCTTGCTCATATTGTGAGTGTGGCAAGTATTTAGTGACCATTGTACTTTATTTTTAAATGGGAAATCAAATGTCCTAAGTACCAACAAATACAAGGAATGTGAGAATATTGTAAGTGTTTTAAAACCATGTTGGCCCATCAGGAAGCACAGTCATGTGATGTAGAAAAATATAGACCCGACCCAGAGGCACTAACCAAGAAAGAAGAATCATACACATGCAGTGAGAGCTGTAGTTTGTCATCACTAGTAAAGCAACATCAGCAAACACACAGAGGAGGAAAGCCATTCGGATGCTGTGAATGTGTGAACAGTTTTAGTCGATTATCAAACCTGCAAAGACATCAGCAAACACACACAGGGGAGAAACCATACCATTGCAGTGAATGTGTGAAGGGCTTCAATCGGTTATCACACCTACGAATACATCAGAAAACACACACAGGGGAGACACCATATCATTGCAGTGAATGTGTGAAGAGCTTCAGACGGTTATCACACCTACAAATACATCAGCGAACACACACAGGAGAGAAACCATACCATTGCAGTGAATGTGTGAAGAGCTTCAATCAATTATCACAACTACGAATACATCAGCGAACACACACAGGGGAGAAACCATACCATTGCAGTGAATGTGTGAAGAGCTTTAGCCACTTATCAACCCTAGAACAACATCAGCGAACACACACGGGTAAAACCATATCATTGCAGTGAGTGTGGAAAGAGTTTCAGTCGGTTATCACACCTACGAATACATCAGCAAACACACACAGGGGAGAAACCATACCATTGCACTGAATGTGAGAAGAGCTTTAGTCACTTATTAACCCTACAAATACATCAGCGAACACACACCGGGGAAAAACCATACCATTGCAGTGAGTGTGGAAAGAGCTTTAGTCTGTTATCAAACCTCCAAAGACATCACCGAACACACATGAGGAGAAACCATACCATTGCAATGAATGTGTGAAGAGCTTCAGTCGTTTGACATACTTCGAAATACATCAGCAATCACACAAAGGTGTAAAAACCATACCATTGCAATGAATGTGTGAAGAGCTGCAGTTATTTTTCAGATCTCCAAAAACATTAGCAATCACACACAGTGGAAAAACTGTACCATTGCAATGAATGTGGAAGTAGTTTTAGTGATTCCCCAAATCCCAGGATTCATCAGCAAACACACAGAGAAGAAAGCCCATTCAAGTGCACTGAGTGTATGAAGAGCTTTAGTCAATTATCAGTCCTAAAACAGCATCAACGAACACACACTGGGGAAAGACCATTCAAGTGCAGTGCATGTGGAAGTAATTTTAGTGAATCTTCAACATTAAGGAAATATCAGTGAATAAGCACAGGGGAAAAGCCATTTGAGTGCACTAAATTTGTGAAGTGTTTTAATCGATTATCAGCTCTCCAAAGCCATCAGCAAATACACACTGGGTCAAACTAATCAAGTGCAGCAAATGTGTGAAGAGTTACAGTCGCTTAGCACACCTCCAAAGACATTATCAAAAACACACAAGGGAAAAAACATACAACTGCACTGAATGTGTGAAGAGCTGTAGTCTGTTATCTCACCTCCAAAACCATCTTCGAACACACAAAGGTTTATTCAAAATCAGTGAATAAGAGAACAGCTTTAGTCAATACCAAGCCTACATAGCCATCAGCAAATTACAGAAGATGACAACATTTTAATTTTGTGGGACATTCAAATGCCAGATGCCAAAACTGTTGATGATAGAAGCCCGACTAGTCAGAAAAGAAGAAACACCCACCTATTTGTAGAATTATAAAAGTCTGTTGTCAGTGATTGATTATTTCATTTCTTTATATATATAAAAAAAGAAAAGAAGATGCAAGCAACACAATAAGACATCAGCAGAGTGCAGAATAAAAGAAAAGAAACAGTGTTTTCCCTCTGATGAAGTAGAGCTATAAAGAAAAACATCCAAGCACACCTGATCATGCTACGTGTAAAAGCAACACTGTGAACAGTGCTTGGACTAACAAGTTTATTTTCAGCTTTAGGTATCAGTTCTAAAACCTATAAACCCAACACACTTGAACTGATTTAACAAGCACAAACTGGAGAATATTCAGAGCTGATTGTGGTGTTTGGGCGCTGTATGCAACATTGATGATTCTGTGACATCGGTCAGAGAACATTGCCCAGAAGCACAAGAAGTGAAAGACGGAAACATGAACTGTAACTCTCAGGGTTAGTGCTTGGAGTGCACAACATTTACCTCCCAAGAGCTAACTCTGGAGAAGTGATGCTCATTTCCATCATCACATGCATCTGTAAATGCTTCCACCATAGCGTTTCTTCCCCAGTGGTGTTCAACAACTGTATCCTTGAGAGATTGGACGGCTCACCACGGTCTATGTAAATTATTCATTGCTAGATTAATTGTATGTAAATACATTTTATGGGTTTTTTATTTGCAGAGAATCATTCAACCAAATCCTGAATGGATTGGCACATGTGGACCCTGCAGTGGTGCCTGTGCGGGCAGTGGCTATAGTACGGGGGAGATCTGTCGGTCCCCATCATAATCTCCCTCAGTCCTGCAACAGGAGTAGTTCAGAGGGGGAATGAGGTGAACATGAATTGCAAGATGGCCTTTGCTCCCCCTTCAGCCATGGCTACTCTAGTCACTAATGCTTCCACTTTGGGGTGAGGAGCTTGCCTAAGGGATCTGGTGATCAGAGGCCTTTTCGAACAGAACCTGTTGTTCCGGAAAGCACTGTGGGCATTGTGGTGGGCACTCAAGGCCTCCTTCTACTCCATCCAAGGTTGGTCTGTCCAGATCCTGGCCGACAACTCTGCAGCATTGTGTTATGTCAATACGCTCGGAGGAATAGGGTCTCATCTCATTTGCCTGTAAGCTTTAATACTGGTCTTTGGCACACCTCCAAGGGATTTGGATGACGACCGACCACCTAGCAAAGTGTCCCTGAATATCAAAGCCAACAGCCTCAGCTGGCGTTATCTTGCCGATCATGAGTGGTGTCTGCTATGGATATTAGCCCAGGGCATCTTTACCCGGTGGGGTGCTCCTTCGATAGACTTGTTTGCCTTTTCTGTAAATGCTCAGTTCCAGCAGTTCTGTGCCCTCCAGTGCCCATTCATGGGAGCCTTGGGAGACATGTTTCAGTCGAGGTGGAACTTTGAACTACGCTTTTCCTTTTATTTCTTGAGTTCTGCAGAAGTTACACCAAGACCGGTCACATGTCATTCTCATTGCCCCAGAGTGAGGTATGAAGACCCTCAGCACTTCTCTACAGGCCCCCTTCGGAAGCTGCCTTGCAAATTACACCTTCTTTCCCAGTCAAAGGGAATGATGCTGTATCCTAGTTTCCAAGGCCTTCTCCTTCATGCCTAGAGACTGAGCGTGGAAATCTGAACTCCATGCAGCTGCCCCGAAGGTGGTAGACTTTGTCTTGTTAGCATGGCGACCCTCAAGCAAGTCCATCAGAACAAGAGGTTACTTACCTGCTGTAACAATATTTCTCAGGTATACTCCATCTACCTGCAGATTCCTCATTGACCTCCCTACCTCCCCATTTGATGGATGTGTTATAGGGATAGTTAATAAGAGCTTTGAAGTTTCCGGATCCAGAATGGTGCCTGGGATTATTCTACAGGTGACGAATCTCCAGGCAGATAAGAGTATCCACCAAAAAGTTCTTTACCACAGGTAGGAAACTTTTACCTTCCTACCCTCATTCCTTCCTGTCTGCGTGACATGGTGGGAGTTCACTGAAAATCGTCTTCTCCACCTGGGCTGAGGACAGTAGGGATGTCTGATTAATTAAATGGTTGATTGATAAGAAATCTGTCCCTAACTTACAGTGCAGACGTGCAGAACAAGGAGCTGCATATAGTTGCTCTGACACCGAATTGTGTAATTTTAAGGCGCCAGATAACAGGGAAACAGAATTTCATTTTTCAAGCTGTGCTTGTCAATGTATTGTTGTCCTTAAAATGAAAATAACCATCTTTAAAAAAAAAAAAAAAACTAATGTAAGAAGCTGTAAATACGTTATAACTTTCCTCCTAATATCATATGACCCAGGTGTTCTGTAATAACTGGCCAAAGGTATGAACCATACTGAAACTACAGAGGAATTGTCTAAGTATGTGAGTTTTAGCTCATAAATTGACATCAATAGCCTAACAATTTATGTCCTCCATATGTTGGAGGAAGCTGCTGGTTCATACTTCTGCAAGTTTGATTCAGCCACTGGTGTTCTAAACTATGGATTCCATTAAGTTAGTATTTAAACAATAGATGTATGTTATACTTCTGGTGCAGCAGTTCTCTGTTTCTTGAGTACTGTTTATGAATTGATTAGCTAAAGATTAATATGCATTTTTGTAATTTGTGTATTCTTCTTTACTATTGATGTATCGTTTCATTAATGCATATTAATTCTCAAATAAATCTTGATTGATTCATTCACTCACTTTCTCTCGACTCTTCAGTGATTTTCTTATTGATGAAGAGAGAATACTGAAATATATGCCTGGGACTGTGATTCCTAATACTGTTGTCCACGTAACCGGAGGGAGGGGTCTGTCAAGCTGTCACGTAGATTCTCATTATTCTAATGAGACTACTGGATTTTAAGTGGCAGAATTGCTCGCGGCGTGGTAGACTGAGTCTGACCCACTGCAGGTGACACCTGTTGTTCCAATCCGGGTTTTGCTCCAGCCAACTAGCAGTGCCTCATCCCTACCCGAGGGCAGGGATGACTGGGCAGCCGAGCGCATGACATAATTGGTTTCTCAGGGTAGCCGTGGTCACTCAGGTCTCACCCGTTTCTCTCAGTTATCTTAGTCTCATATATAAAATGACAAACAGAGGCAGTATATGTTTCAATAATGATTTTAATTAAACAACTGCATCCTAGATAGCAAAGCGTGAGCTGCAATAACAAGGACGAAACAGCATGACAGTATTAAAATTGTGACAAGGAGAGTGAAGCATAGAAATAGAGCTATCATATTGTCACTACGGTCAATAGACTAACTCCTATGTAGGCTATGATAGAGCACAGTGTGTTAAGCTCTAATTCTGCCCTTCAGGTTCCCCTGGGAAGACATAATTCTCCATATCTGAGCAAAGGCCTGTAGTCTGCGTTAGCAACTGTAACTAAGCATTCGGCAAACAGCATACAGTAGTGGTTCTCTGGCTGGAATCTCCCTCTAACGTTTAAGGGAAAGGGAAGTGTTTTTATAACAAAACAGCTGATGTTCTGAGAAAACGGCCCGATTTAAGGATGTGTGTTTTCTACGAATGTCGGAGACTATAATTATACCACGTTCACCGGCAATGCTGTTGCCTTGGAAGAAGCACAGAGTGAGCAAGAATGTCTTGTTTGAGAACAGAGTGCTGGCCTAGGCAAAAACAGTTAGATAAACAGAAAATAAAACAAGACTGTAAAAGTGGCTATTGTAACAATAATAAAATAAAGCTGAATAAAATATATCTAGGTTAGAGTGCACAGCAGCTTGGCCTAGTGTGTTAAAATAACGTGCATGGAGCTATAGCTAAAATGGCTACACAACAAAGCCTTCTTAAGGGGTCCATAACTGCTTGGAAAATTCAAAAGTGAAGAGATTAATAAAGTGTACGTAAGAAAAGACGCAGAATGTACAAGTGAACTTTTTTAAAAACATTCTTTAAGTGTGAATGGATTTGAAATTAGAGCCTGAAAACTAAGTTGCTATCCCCAGATTGATTTGTGGGAGCAGTGCAAGTGCATCAAACAAAATATAGTATGGACGATGAGTGGCCTCAATTGAATTTGAAAAGCGCCAAGCTTCCTATTAAAATTTAAATGTTGATTTTTCATATTTTTTGCACATTAAATAAAATATTTATTTGTTTCTGTATTTGCTTGCTAAATGTTTTTTTTTTTTTTTTTGACATAGTTTTGTTGTCTGGTTGAAAAGATCAAAAATGCTCAGGCCAGGTTCCCCGGCTTCCACTAATCACTCAGTATCGGTCTCCAGGTTCCAATAATGACACAGGGGTCCATGGAAGTCAAAAGGTTAAAAACCACTGGTCTTGGGTCTTTCACATTGTAGGAAAGTACCATCTTGCCTGGCATGTTATATATGTTTGTTTTTGCCTGTGTCACTGGGATCCTGCTAGCCAGGACCCCAGTGCTCATAAAGTGTGCCTTGTATGTGTTCCCTGTGTGGTGCCTAACTGTATCACTGAGGCTCTGCTAATCAGAACCTCAGTGTTTATGCTCTCTCTGCTTTTAAATTTGTCACTGCAGGCTAGTGACTAATTTGACCAATTCTGATTGGCACACCGGAACACCCTTATAATTCCCTAGTATATGGTACCTAGGTACCCAGGGTATTGGGGTTCCAGGAGATCCCTATGGGCTGCAGCATTTCTTTTGCCACCCATAGGGAGCTCAGACAATTCTTACACAGGACTGCCACTGCAGCCTGAGTGAAATAACGTCCATGTTATTTCACAGCCATTTTACAATGCACTTAAGTAACTTTTAAGTCACCTATATGTCTATCCTTCATTTAGTGAAAGTTAGGTGCAAAGTTACTTAGTGTGAGGGCACCCTGGCACTAGCCAAGGTGCCCCCACATTGTTCAGGGCAATTTCCCCAGACTTTGTGTCAATACCTATATGTTGCGTCACCATGGTAACTCCGAACATGGCCATGTAACATGTCTAGGATCATGGAATTGTCACCCCAATACCATTCTGGTATTGGGGGGACAATTCCATGCATCACTGGGGCTCCAGCATAGAGCCCGGGTACTGCCAAACTAAATTGCTGGGGTTTTCTCTGCAGCTACCGCTGCTGCCAACCCTCAGACAGGTTTCTGCCCCCCTGGGGCCTGGGCAGCCCAGTCCCAGGAAGGCAGAACACAGGATTTCCTCTGAGAGAGGGTGTTATACCCTCTCCCTTTGGAAATAGGCCTCTCCTGGCCTCTGGAAATGCTTTGAAGGGCACAGATGGTGCCCTCCTTGCATAAGCCAGTCTACACCGGTTCAGGGATCCCCCCAGCCCTGCTCTGGTGCGAAACTGGACAAAGGAAAGGGGAGTGACCACTCCCCTGACCAGCACCTCCCAGGGGAGGTGCCAAGAGCACCTCCAGTGTGTCCCAGACCCCTGCAATCTTGGATGCAGAGGTGTGGTGGCAAAATGGACACCTCTGAGTGGCCAGTGCCAGCAGGTGACGTCAGAGACCCCTCCTGATACGTGCTTACCTATCTCTGTAGCCAATCCTCCTCTGAGGGCTATTTAGAGTCTCTCCTGTAGGTATCTCAGCAGATAACGAATGCAAGAGCTCACCAGAGTTCCTCTGCACTTCCCTCTTCGACTTCTGCCAAGAACCGACCGCTGACTGCTCCAGGATGCCTGCAAAACCGCAACAAAGTAGCAAGAAGACTACCAGCAACATTGTAGCACCTCATCCTGCCGGCTTTCTTGACTGTTTCCTGGTGGTGCATGCTCTGAGGGCTGTCTGCCTTCACCCTGCACTGGAAGCCAAGAAGAAATCTCCCGTGGGTTGGCAGAATCTTCCCCCTGCCAACCCAGGCACCAAACCTCTGGGTCCCCTCTCATCTTGATGAGCGTGGTCCCTGGAACACAGGAGCTGGATCCAAGTGTCCCCGACATTCCAGTGGCCCTGCTGTCCAAATTTGGTAGAGGTAAGTCCTTGCCTCCCCACGCCAGACAATAATGCTGTGTACTGCAGCTGCTAGGGCTTCTGTGCACTTTTGCAAGACTTCCTTCGTGCACAGCCTAGCCCAGGTCCAAAGCACTCCATCCTGCATTGCCCAACTCGCTGAGTTTTGCTGAGTCGACCGTTGTGCTCAGATCTTCTGGACGCCTGTTCAGGTGCTTCTGCGGGTGCTGCCTGCTTCTGCGTGGGCTCTCTGTGTTGATGAGCGCCCCCTCTGTCTCCTCCTCCAAGGGGCGACCTGGTCCTTCCTGGGCCCTGGCAGCACCCAAAGCCTTCAACCGCAACTCTTGCAGCTAGCAAGACTTGCTTGCGGTCTTTCTGCGTGGAAACAACTCTGTATCCTCCAGCACGCCGTGGGACGTCTTCTGACCAAACGAGAAGTTCCTGGCACATTCCGTTGTTGCAGAATCTTCGGCTTCTTCCACCCTGAGGCAGCCCTTTTGCACCTTCATCCGGGGTTTAGTGAGCTCCTGCCCCCCTAAACACTTGCGTGACTCTTCGACTTGGTCCCCTTCCTTTGCAGGTCTTCAGGTCCAGGAATCCATCTTAAGTGCTTAGCAGTCAGTTGTTGTCTTTGCAGAATCACCTATCTCGACTTTATTGTCTTTCTAGGGTAGTAGGGTAACTTTACTCCTACTTTTCAGGGTGTTGGGGTGGGGTATCTTGGACACCCTTAGTGTTTTCTTACACTCCCAGCGACCCTCTACACACTACACTAGGCCTGGGGTCCATTCGTGGTTCGCATTCCACTTTTGGAGTATATGGTTTATGTTGCCCCCA
Organism: Pleurodeles waltl; assembly: GCF_031143425.1. Classification (NCBI taxonomy): domain Eukaryota; kingdom Metazoa; phylum Chordata; class Amphibia; order Caudata; family Salamandridae; genus Pleurodeles; species Pleurodeles waltl. The sequence continues at coordinate 729,407 of NW_027149831.1, forward strand.
GGCCTATTGTCTCCTATTGCATTCTATTGTATTCTACAGTGTTTGCACTACTTTTCTAACTGTTTACTTACCTGATTTCGTTTGTGTGTATATTTTGTGTATATTACTTACCTCCTAAGGGAGTATATCCTCTGAGATACGTTTGGCATATTGTCACTAAAATAAAGTACCTTTATTTTTAGTAACTCTGAGTATTGTGTTTTCTTATGATATAGTGCTAAGTGATATAAGTGGTATGGTAGGAGCTTTGCATGTCTGCTAGTTCAGCCTAAGCTGCTCTGCTATAGCTACCTCTATCAGCCTAAGTTGCTAGAACACTTCTAATCTACTAATAAGGGATAACTGGACCTTGCACAAGGTGTAAGTACCATCAGGTACCCACTATAAGCCAGGCCAGCTTCCTACACACATGAAGGATCAAAAAGCCTGATTTAACATTGTTGTTCAGTCACAGATTAAGGTGGAGGCACAGGCTCATAGCCAGAGGATTCCATTCTCAAACCTGCGGATCACCTCTTACTCATCCTCATTGATAGCTGTAGGTGAACTGGATCAGGTCCCCTCCTCCCTTGTTCAGATGGACCACTAGCAGGCTGAGTTCATCATGCATTTCAAAATCAAGATTTCACAATGTAAAGATTAAAGGCCAGACAGTCATGTAAGCATTGAGAAGGACGGTTGGGGCAACACCAACTCCTGTGTGACTTTCCCCAGTCAAGTACTGCGTACAGGAGTGCGATAATTTATATGCTAAGGGTGACCCTTCATGAGTATCTCTCTGACTCCGTCAAACCTAACCTATTCTTCACTTTGTCCAGCAGCACATCTAGATGGTTTGAGGGTGAACACAAGAATCTCTCTTTCAAACAAAAACTATTCTACACCCACTCCAGCAGCACCTATAGGAGGCTTGTGGGTGAACACCAGAAGCTTTCTATGTCAGACCCAACCTATTCTGTACTTTCTCCTGCACTTCTTGTACAGTGTAGAAGACTCATATGTGAACACTTCAGGCAGATATGAAACAACTAAGACTGTTGACTGACCCGATCACTGGCCCTGAGTGACTGGTCCTAGAGATCGACCAGGACTAGTTTGGTCCCACGTGTGGATGGAAACTTCACTGGTTCCTATCCAGAAATGCTGAGTGTTCACAGGGACAGAGACCTTGTTCTGGGAGGGCATGGCTGCTGACAGCTTATGAGTGGGAGTGACCCGGTAAATAATTGATACACTTCAGATCACTAGTAGACCGGCTGTTGTCAGACTCCTTAAGGTGGAAGAGGAACCTTCTTTAGGCAGCTGTATTTACAGCTGACCCAGGGAAAACTCCCAAACTTCAAGCAGCTTGGTTTCCACTGGATCTTCTGGTAGATCATTAGAAGATCCTCCATTAGCTGGATCTGCTCTCATGCACCAGTATGGAAGAGATCTTGCAGAAATATCTGGCAATAGGTGTGGAGTTCAATGTAAGTTATTACAAGGGTAACCAGATGACTCCATGTCACTGGGAGTGAACCTTCCTGTGTTTTAGTTTAACCTATCAGTGCATTTATGTAGAATATGGAGGTTATTTTTCAAGTCTACCTTTTAAATGTTAATTTATTTCAGGAAGTTCCAATATTTATGTGTTTTATGTGGTGATACTATGATTTTAATGATTGTAATGGTTTTTGTTAACTATACAATAAAGATTTATTCATTCATTTATATCAGTACATTCTGGGAGTTTTACTTTTGATTCAATTTAATTTGACTAATTGGACCAACTCTCCTGATAATGATATGTAAAAGCAAAGTGAAGACATGAGAAGTGGTGTCCAGGGGTCGTGAAACCATCTGGTTTCCTTAAATATGATAGGATACTTTTAGACAGCATACTTCATATCCTGGTAGAGCTGTTAAAAGAATACATTTGCATGTATAGGTAGGGCAGGTAGAATCAGGACTACCACATAAATAAGATTCTAGCAAGCTGTGTAGTCAAGATGTGACCCAAGAAAGATTTATAGCTCCTAGAAACTAATCTCCATACCATAGACTGGTTGCTGGCTGTTCATGACTGGGATTTGGGTTCCTCTGTGTATGAGTATCCCTACATTTCTAGGGTGCTTCATAGGGTTACCATTAGTGTTGGGTTGGGAAGGTCCTGTGCATGGTGTCCACTTGTGTTCCCTTGCCCTGGGTGGCTAACTAGGACAATCTGGTGTCCTGGTTTTTCATTTGCCCCCAATGTCACACTGATCTGGTTTGTGTGTGTGAAGGTATAGGCTTGCTTGTCCCTTGACCTGCACCTGGAGGGGCAACCCAAGCATGCCCTAATTTGTTGCACAACAGACTAAAATCCTGGTCATGGTTTTATCATGTAGAGGGGTGGTGGCAGCGTACAGAGTGTTGTGAATCAGAAGTTTTGAACAGACCTTTTTATCTGTGTCACCTGAATAGAGGCCTACTGGCCCACTCATGTAACGTTCTGCTTCTATGCGCTAACCCACGTCATAGTGCTAACTTCCTGTGCATGTTATGTGCGAGCGTCCGTGTCTTACCTGTATGGGACATTCATTGTGGGTTTGAGTGAACCAGAGAAATGGAGACCAGTGGGTTTCATTTTGGAAGTGCCTGGCCTGGCCGAGTGTACAAGATGGGGTTGCTTTTTTCCCCAGAAAGTGGTCGTGTTTTCATGACGTTCCTGAAGCTAGAGGGAGGAGGCCTGCACCATGAAGTGGTAGAGGAGACATTCAATATGCTCCTTTTGTTGTGAGTGTATGTGACTTGTCTTCATGAGTACTGTCATTCGGAAGATGGTGAGGGTGAAGGGTGGGTCAGCAGTCTCTGTTCAGGGTGTGAAGGTTCCTTTAGCTGAGGCCAGTCTTTTGTGTGTTTCTTGATCACTGTGGTGTGTGGCTGTTGATAGCCAGGTGCAGAAAACTCACAGCTCTTTGTTCCTCAGTTATGGGTGGTGCAAACTGGAAACAACCCTGCTGTGAAGAGCATCACTGTGTCTGGAAGACAGCCTTCAGAGGACACTTCAAAAAAAGAACAAACTCTAACTGGTTCTGGGGGTGTAGACAGAAAGCCCACATTCTTGTCGGCCTTGACTGCATGGGAGCTGTTGACCCACTTGCTGTTTTAGTTCCATGTTGTCTGTGACTGAGGTAGGGAGTGATCTACAGAGTACTTAGAGGTGTGCTATGAACCAGAGCTGTTGTCTGCTTGTCATCCAGCTTCACAGGAGTCAGGGGATGTCACCTGGAGTCAGCCCTGGAAGCAAGAGTTGTCTTGTTGTCGTGCAGCTGCTGAAAGAGGGAGAGTGCACAAACATGCAGGACGTGCGATCGTCCAGAGTGAGCAGAAGCAGTGGACCTCAGAGTTGAGGGTCCATGTACCTGGAGAGCTAATTCCATGCTCCTAGGACCAGAGCACAGTTTCTTGTGCTCAAGTGGCCTGTATTGTAGCACTGTCTTACAGCTGTTCCTGAGCAGATCAGACACCCAAGTGGCAGGTGTGCCAATCACCGTGTGGTGCAAGCTGAATCCCCAGACACCCAAGTGGAGCAGGAGTGCCAGTCACTATGTGGTACAGGCTGAATCTGTGACATCCTAGTGGAGCAGGTGTGCCAGTCTCCATGTGGGACAAGCAGGTATGCGAGTCACTGTGTGATGCCGGCTGACTCCTCAGACATCCACAAACAAGTGTTTGCCTAATTTGTTCCTGTAGGAGGCTGGCCTGGTTTGTTGTGGGTACCTTGGGTACTTACACCTTATAACAGGTCCAGTTATCCCTTATTAGTGAAGTAGTAGTGTTCTAGCAGCTTAGGCTGATACAGGTAGCTATAGCAGAGCTGCTTAGGCTGAACTAGGAGACATGCAAAGCTCAAGCAATACCACTTATATTTACACAGTACATATACACAAGTAAAGACAACACTCTGTGTTACCAAAAATAAAGGTATTTATTTGGGGTGACACAGTACCAAAAATATCTTAGAGGCAATACTCCTTCTGGAGGTAAGTATTATACACAATATATACACTAGACACCAAAATTAGACAAGTAAATAGTCATAGAACAATGCAAACAGTAGTAAATCCTATAGAATGCAATGGGAGAAAATAGGTCTAGGGGCAACACAAACCATATACTAAAAAAGTGGAATGTGAATCACGAATTCCCCCCTAGACAAGTGTAGTGTGTGCAGAATCGCTGGGAGAGTAAGAATACAGTAAAGGTAAGTAAATGACCCCACCCAGAGCCCAGAAAAGCAGGAGTAAAGTACTGCAAGTTTCCTTAGGATGCACTACACCTCGTGTTTGGGATTTTGCAGCAGCGAACCAAGTCTGCAAAGAACAACTGCTGGATTATTGGACCTGAAGACCTGCCAAGGTAGGGGACCAAGACCAAAAATTGAAAGAAGTTCCAGGAAGGACAGGGGCCCCTGCCAACCCAGAAAAGAGTGCAAAAGAAGAGTCCCTGGTTAGTTGAAAAATACAGAAATGCTCCCTAGGAAGATCGTTGCAGACAAGATTTTGTGTTGGAAGGCGCCATCAAGACTTGGCTACGACAAAAGTATGTTTTTCGTCAAAATGCCGCTGGATGGACCAAGGAGGGACCTGGGGGCCTCAACTATGTGTGAGGAGGAAGAGGGGGCTCTCAGCACTTTAGGGAGCCCTCAGGAAGCCAGCCAGCTCCCCCAGAAGCCGCAGGATCTGGGTTCAAAGGAGGTGCAAAACGCGGTTGATGCAGCACAACAAAAGAAGGTCCCACCCCACCAGAGAACAACTCAGCGAGTTGAGTGTCGCAGGGTGGAGTGCTTGGGACCTGGGCCAGGCTGTGCATGAAGGAATTTTGCAAAGAGTGCATAGAGGCCTCAGGAGGTGAAGAAGACACAGAACACAGGGATACCGTCATTCTTGGGGAAGGCAAGGTCTTAACTCCTCCAAATTGCGTCAGCAGGACCTCAGGACAGTCTATGTCGATGATGTCCACCCTCTCTGTCCTTAGGAGCACGCTCGTTGTTGTGAGAGGAGTCCCAGTGTACCAATCGTAGTCTTGGAAGGTGCCTGCTTGGAGCAGGGGAGTGACTCCGTCACTCCACAGGAGATTTCTTCGGTTCTGGTGCAGGATGAAGACAGGGAGTCCCCAGAGCGTGCACACCGTGGAAACTGTTGAAGTTGCTGACTTGGGGCTGAGGTTGCTGAAGAAAAGTGTCTCTTGTAGACACTTTGTTGCAGTTACAGCGTTTCTTGGAGCAGGCTGCAGTTGATCTGAGGTCAGAAGTGTCTGAAGTTGTTGCAGAGGATTCCTGAAGGAAACTTGCAAGCAGAATCTGGGGAGAACCTACAGGAGAGACCCTAAATAGCCCTGAGAGGGGGATTGGCCAACTTATCAGGTATGGATCTATCAGGAGGAGTCTCTGACGTCACCTGCTGGCACTGGCCACTCAGAGCACTCCAGAGTGCCCCCACACCTTCCAAAGCAAGATGGCTTAAGTCTGGGACACACTGGAAGAGCTCTGGGCACCACCCCTGGGTTGGTGATGGACAGGGGAGTGGTCACTCCCCTTTCCTTTTTCCAGTTTCCCGCCAGAGCAGAGGAGAAGGGGTCCCTGAACTGGTGTAGACTGGTTTATGCAAGGAGGGCACCATCTGTGCCCTTCAAAGCATTTCCAGAGGCTGGAGAAGGCTACCTCTCCCCAGCCTATAACACCTATTTCCAAAGGGAAAGGGTGTAACACCCTGCTCTCAGAGGAACTGCTTTGTCCTGCCTTCCTGGGACTGGGCTGCCCAGACCCCAGGAGGGCAAAACCCTGTCTGTGAGGTGGCAGCAGCTGTAGCTGCAGTGCAAGCCTCAGAGAGCTGGTTTGGCAGTACTGGGGGTCCATGGTGGAGCCGCAAGGATGCATGGAATTGGCTCCCCAATACCAGATTGGGAATGGGGGACAATTCCATGATCTTAGACATGTTACATGGCCGTATTCGGAGTTACCATTGTGAAGCTACATATAGGTATTGACCTATATGTACTGCACACGTGTAATGGCGTCCCCGCACTCACAAAGTCTGGGGAAATGGCCCTGAACTATGTAGAGGGCACCTTTGCTAGTGCAAGGATGCCCTCACACTTAGTAACTTTGCACCTTACCTTCAGCAAGTGAAGGTCAGACATATACGTGACTTATAAGTTACTTAAGTGCAGTGAAAATGGCTGTGAAATAGTGTGTGCACTATTTCTCGCAGCCTGCAATAGCAGTCCTGTGTAAGGGTTTGTTTGAGCTCCCTATGGGTGGCAAAATAAATGCTGCAGCCCATATGGATCTCCTGGAACCCCAATACCCTGGGTACCTAGGCATCATATACTAGGGACTTATAAGGGGGGTCCAGTATGCCTATTGAAATTGGTAAATGCAGTCACTGGCCTACAGTGACAAATTTAAAAGCAGAGAGAGCATAAACACTGAGGTTCTGGTTAGCAGAGCCTCAGTGACACAGTTAGGCACTACACAGGCATACACATTAGGCCATAATTTATGAGCACTGGGGTCCTGACTTGCAGGATCCCAGTAAGACAGGCAAAAACATACTGACATACATGTGAAAAATCGGGGTAACATGCAAAGGGAGATGGTACTTTCCTCCTACACAACCCCCCCCCAAACGAAGGACAATAAGACTAGCCATGACCTGATGAGTCTTCATTGTCTAAGTGGAAATATCTGGAGAGTCCATCTGCATTGGAGTGGGTACTCCCAGGTCTATGTTCCACTGTATAGTCCATCCCCTGTAGGGATATGGACCACCTCAACAATTTAGGATTTTCACCTTTCATTTGTTTTAGCCAAAGTAGAGGTTTGTGGTCTGTCTGAACAATGAAGTGAGTGCCAAACAGGTATGGCCTCAACTTCTTCAGTTCCCAGACCACAGCAAAGGCCTCCCTCTCTATGGCAGACCAACGCTTTCCTCTAGGGTTCAACCTCCTGTTGATAAAAGCAACAGGTTGATCCTGGCCCTCAGTGTTAAGCTGTGATAGAACTGCCCCTACCCCAATTCAGAAGCATCTGTTTGGACAATGAATTTTTTGGAGTAGTTTGGGCACTTTAAGACAGGTGCAGAGCACATGGCCTGCTGCTTAAGCTCCTCAAAGGCTTTTTGACAGCTAGCTGTCCACAATACCTTTTTAGGTATTTTCTTGCTGGTGAGGTCTTTAAGAAGTGCTGCAATGGAGCCACAGTTCTTAACCCTTTTGCCGCCATGGACACAATGGTTACTTCCCTGGCTGCACCTGTGTGGCACCATGAACGTAACCATTGCGTCCGTATACCGGCCCTCTGGGGAAGCGCTAGCGCTCCCCCCAAGGGCCGCCCCCCTGTTCAGGGCAGGAAGGGGAATCACTTCCCCTTCCACCCGACCCCCTGACTCCCCATTGACGTCTGATGATGTTAGCACATGAAAGCGTGCTGACCTCATCAGAGGTCACCTCCCATCGCGCTGAAAGCATGCTTCCAGTGCGATTGCGGCAGAGAAATGCTCAGCATTTCTCTTCCGCTCGGGAGGAGGTGGCCAGCAGAGACATGAAAGGAAAGGAAAGGCCTTTCCTTTCATGTCTCTGCAAGCATTTCTGCTGCGATCGGGCAGCAGAAATGCCCACTAGACACCAGGGATTTTTTTGTGTGTGAAATTAACATGAGGGGAGCGGCCTCTTGGGCAAGGGGAGCTCCACAGGGGGGCAAATACTTTTTAGGCCATTTCTGCGCCCCCTAGGGCCAGATCAGCCTAATATAATTAACAGAAAACCCCATAGACACAAGGGATTTTTTTTTTCTTTTATGTTTAGAGAGCGACCGGTGGGGCCAAATTGTTTCTAGGCCATTTCAGCCTAATATAATTTGCTGAAAATCACATATTTTTCCCACAGTTCTGTGATGGAACCTTCCAGAATCTGCAGGAATCCACAAAATTCCTACCACCCAACATTGTCCCATCTATACCAATACAAATTCTGCTGCACTTGTTAGCCTAAAAATGTTTTTTTTTCAAACTGCCCTTTTGGACCCACTTAGGTTCCCCCTCAATTTTGACATGTTTTTGGCTCTTTCCTGTCACAGGCACTTGGCTCACCTACACAAGTGAGGTATCATTTTTGCTGGGAGACTGAGGGGAACGTTGGGTGGTAGCAAATTTGTCCCTGTGCGGTGATCCCACCCAGAAATGTGGGAAAAAGTGATTTCTTAGCTAAATTTGAGGTTTGCTGAGGATTCTGGGTAAGAAATCATTGGGGGATCCACACAAGTCACACCTACCTGGACTCCCTAGGGTGTCTAGTTTTCAGAAATGCCTGGGTTTGGTAGGTTTCCCTAGATTGCTGCTGAGCCCAGGACCAAAAACGCAGGTTGCCCTGCCTCCCCCTCCCCCCAAAAACAGGTAGTTTCGTATTTGATAATTTTGATGTGCCCAGATAGTGTTTTGGGGCATTTCCTGTCGCGGGCACTAGACCTACCCACACAAGTGAGGTATCATTTTTATCAGGAGACTTAGGGGAACTCTGGGAGGAAGGAAATGTGTGGTTCCTCTCAGATTCCAGAACTTTCTGTCACTGAAATGTGAGGAGAAAGTGTTTTTGTAGCCAAATTTTGAGGTTTGTAAATGATTCTGGGTAACAAAACCTGGCGAGAGCCCCACAAGTCACCCCATCTTGGATTCCCCTAGGTCTCTAGTTTAAAAAAATGCACAGGTTTGGTAGGTTTCCCTAGGTGCCAGCTGAGCTAGAGGCCAAAATCCACAGGTAGGCACTTTGCAAAAAACACCTCTGTTTTCTTTGGGAAAATTTGATGTGTCCATGTTGTGTTTTGGGGCATTTCCTGTTGCGGGCACTAGGCCTACCCACACAAGTGAGGTATCATTTTTATCGGGAGGCGTGGGGGAACGCTGGGTGGAAGGAAATTTGTGGCTCCTCTCAGATTCCAGAGCTTTCTGTCACTGAAATTTGAGGAGAAAGTGTTTTATTTAGCCAAATTTTGAGGTTTGCAAAGGATTCTGGGTAACAAAACCTGGTGAGAGCCCCACAAGTCACCCCATCTTGGATTCCCGTAGGTGTCTCGTTTTAAAAAATGCACAGGTTTGCTAGGTTTCCCTAGGTGCCGGCTGAGCTAGAGGCCAAAATCTACAGCTAGGCACTTTGAAAAAAACACATCAGATTTCAATGTGAAAATGTGATGTGTCCATGTTGCATTTCCTGTTGCGAGCATCAGGCCTACCCACGCAAGTGAGGTACCATTTTTATTGGGAGACTTGGGGGAACACAGAATAGCAACACAAGTGTTATTGCCCCTTGTCCTTCTCTTCCTTTTTTCCTTCCAAATGTAAGACAGTGTGTAAAAAAGACGTGTAATTGAGAAATGCCCTGTAATTCACATGCTAGTATTGACACCCCAGAATTCATAGCTGTGCAAATAACCACTGTTTTTCAACACCTTATCTTGTGCCCATTTTGGAAATACAAAGGTTTTCTTGATACCTATTTTTCACTCTTTATATTTCAGCAAATGAATTGCTGTATATCCGGTATAGAATACAAACCCATTGCAAGGTGCAGCTCATTTATTGGCTCTGGGTACCTAGGGTTCTTGATGAACCTACAAGTCGTATATATCCTCGTAACCAGAAGAGTCCAGCAGACGTAACAGTATATTGCTTTAAAAAATCTGACATTGCAGGAAAAAGTTACAGGGTAAAATGTAGAGAAAAATGGCTGTTTTTTTTTACCTCAATATCAATATTTTTTTATTTCAGTTGTTATTTTCTGTAGAAAACCCTTGTAGGATCTACACAAATTACCCATTGCTGAATTCAGAACTTTGTCTTTGTTTCAGAAATGTTTGGGTTTCAGGCATCCAGCATTGGTTTCACATCCATTTCTGTCACTGACTGGAAGGAGGCTGAAAGCACAAAAAATCGTAAAAATGGGATATGTCCTAGTAAAATACCGAAATTGTGTTGAAAAATTGGGTTTTCTTATTCAAGTCTGCCTGTTCATGAAAGCTGGGAAGCTGGTGATTTTAGCACCGCAAACCCTTTGTTGATGCCATTTTCAGGGGAAAAAACCACAAGCCTTCTTCTGTAGCCCTTTTTCCCTTTTTGAAAAAAATGAAATTTTCACTGTGTTTTGGACAAAGTCTGGGTACCTCTAGAATCCCTAGGATTTTGGAAAAAAAGGACGCAAATTTGGTGTGGGTAGCTTATGTGGACAAAAGGTTATGAGGGCCTAAGTGCGAACTGCCCCAAATAGCAGGAAAAAAAAAGGCTTGGCACCTTAGGGGGAAAAGGCCTGGCAGCGAAGGGGTTAATGAACCTCCTGTAATACCCAGTGAGACCTAAGAAGGCTCTGACCTGGGTTTGAGTTGTAGGGGGAGCCCAGTCCATAATGGTCTGAATCTTCCCCTGAAGTGGTGCAATCTGTTCTCCACCTACCTTGTGGCCCAGATAAACCACTTTCCCTTGCCCTATCTGGCACTTTGAAGCCTTGATAGGTAGGCCTGCCTTTTGCAGGGCCTCCAAAACTTTCCAGAGGTGGACCAGGTGATCATCCCAGGTGGAGCTAAAGACAGCAATATAGTCCAAATATGCTGCACTAAAAGCTTCCAAACCTTGGAGGACTGTATTCACCAGTCTCTTCGGAGGCGTGGGTTCCAATCCCACTGCTGCCACCAATGTAGGAGGGTGGCCTGGTTTGTAGTGGGTACCTTGGGTACTTATACCAGGCCCATTTATACCTTATTAGTAAAGTAGTAGTGTTCTAGCAGCTCAGGCTGATAAAGTTAGCTATAGCAGAGCAGCTTAGGCTGAACTAGGAGATATGCAAAGCTCATGCAATAACACTTATAGTTACACAGTACTTATACACAAGTAAAGACAATACACAGTGTTAACAAAAATAAAGGTATTTATTTGGGGTGACTCAGTACCAAAAATATCTTAGAGGCAATACTCCTTCTGGAGGTAAGTATTATACACAATATATACACTAGACACCAAAATTAGTCAAGTAAATAGGCATAGAACAAAGCAAACAGTAGTAAATCCTATAGAATGCAATGGGAGAGAATAGGTCTAGGGGCAACACAAACCATATACTAAAAAAGTGGAATGTGAATCATGAATTCCCCCCTAGAAAAGTGTAGTGTGTGCAGAATCGCTGAGAGAATAAGAATACAGTAAAGGTAAGTAAATGACCCCGCCCCAGAGCCCAGAAAAGCAGGAGTAAAGTACTGCAAGTTTCCTTAGGACACACTACACCTCGTTTTTGGGATTTTGCAACAGCCAACCAAGTCTGCAAAGAACAACTGCGGGAATATTGGACCTGAAGACCTGCAAAGGAAGGGGACCAAGTCCAGAAGTCGAAAGAAGTTCCAGGAAGGACAGGAGCCCCTGCCAACCCATAAGAGGGTGCAAAAGAAGAATCCCCTTGTTAGTCGAAGACTGCAGAAATGCACCCTAGGAAGATGCCAGCAGGTTCCTGCATGATGTAAAAGATGTCTCATGGAGTGAAGATCGTTGCAGACAAGATTTTGTGATGGAAGGCGCCAACAAGCCTTGGTTATGACAAAAGTGCGTTTTTTGTCAAAATGGCGCTGGATGGAACCAGGAGAGACTTGGGGGCCTTAACCCTGTGTGAGGAGGAAGAGGGGGCTCTCAGCACTTTAGAGAGCCCTCGGGATGCCAGCCAGCTCCCCCAGAAGCAGCAGGATCCGGTTTCAAAGGAGGTGCAAAACACGGTTGATGAAGCACAACAAAAGAAGGTCCCACGCTGCCGGAGAACAACTCAGCGAGTTGAGCGTCGCAGGGTGGAGTGCTGGGGACCTGGGCCAGGCTGTGCATGAAGGATTTTTGCAAAGAGTGCACAGAGGCCTCAGGAGGTGAAGAAGACACAGTACACAGGGGTACCGTCGTTCTCGGGGAAGGCAAGGTCTTACCTCCTCCAAATTGCGTCAGCAGGACCTCAGGACAGTCTATGTTGATGATGTCCAACCTCTGTGTCCTTAGAAGCATGCTCCTTGTTGTGAGACGAGTCCCAGGTCGTCATCTTGAAAGGTGCCTGCTTGGAGCAGGGGAGTGACTCCGTCAATCCACGGGAGATTTCTTCGGTTCTTCTGGTGCAGGATGATGACAGGGAGTCCCCAGAGCATGCACACAGTGAAAACTGTTGCAGATGCTGACTTGGAGCAGAGGTTGCTGAAGAAAAGTGTCTCTTGTAGACACTTTGTTGCACTTACAGCATTTCTTGGAGCAGGCTGCGGTTGATCTGAGGTCAGAAGAGTCTGAAGTTGTTGCAGACGATTCCTGAAGGAAACTTGCAAGCAGAATCTGAAGAAAACCCACAGGAGAGACCCTAAATAGCCCTGAGAGGGGACCTTATCAGGTATGGACCTATCAGGAGGGGTCTCTGTTGTGACCTGCTGTCACTGGTCAGTCAGAGCCCTCCAGAGTGCTCCCATACTTTGCAAAGCAAGTTGGCTGAAGTATGGGACACACTGGAGGAGCTCTGGGCACCACCCTTGCCACGCGCACAGCAACACCCATTGCACAGTGCTGCGTGTGAAGGGGCCGTATTTACAAGGTGGCATTAAGCCACAAAAATGGTTTAATGCCAGCTTGTAAATACGGTGCTGGGCATAGCGCCACCGGAGCGTCACGTAAAGTGACGCTCCAGTGGCACTAGGGGCCCCTAAGTGTCAGTATGTAGCACCTTGAAGTCACCATCCTCAGATACTCCCTGCACTACAGTGCAAGCCACAGAATAGTTTTGCTCAATGCCAGTTACAGGCTCTTTGCCCTTCTGGTGCTGTGATGAATGCTTCTCCAAAGGGATGAAAGCTGTCTCAGGATTGGGTGCCACTTCCACTCTGAGGCAGTCATGAATCTCAGAGTGAACATAGAGCCATCATTATCCATGAAAGAACATGTCCTTTGTGCAACTTCGGCGAGCACCGTTTCACGCATCCTCGTAGTGCCTATTTCTGGCACTTCTCCGGGTGCTACCTGCTTCAGTGAGGGCTCTTTGTCTTGCTCGACGTCCCCTCTCTCTTCAGGTCCAATTTGCGACCTCCTGGTCCCTCCTGGGCCCCAGCAGCGTCCAAAAACGCCAAACGCACGATTTGCGACTAGCAAGGCTTGTTGGCGTCCTTTCGGCAGGAAAACACTTCTGCACGACTCTCCAAGGCGAGAGGGATCCGTCCACCAAAGGGGAAGTCTCTAGCCCTTTTCGTTCCTGCAGAAACCTCAGCTTCTTCTGTCCAGTAGAAGCTTCTTTGCACCCGCAGCTGGCATTTCCTGGGCATCTGCCCATCTCCGACTTGCTTGTGACTTTTGGACTTGGTCCCCTTGTTCCACAGGTACCCTAGATTGGAAATCCACAGTTGTTGCATTGCTGGTTTGTGTCTTTCCTGCATTATTCCTCTAACACGACTTCTTTGTCCTTAGGGGAACTTTAGTGCACTTTGCACTCACTTTTCAGGGTCTTGGGGAGGGTTATTTTTCTAACTCTCACTACTTTCTAATAGTCCCAGCGACCCTCTACAAGGTCACATAGGTTTGGGGTCCATTCGTGGTTCGCATTCCACTTTTGGAGTATATGGTTTGTGTTGCCCCTATCCCTATGTTTCCCCATTGCATCCTATTGTAACTATACATTGTTTGCACTGTTTTCTAAGACTATACTGCATATTTTTGCTATTGTGTATATATATCTTGTGTATATTTCCTATCCTCTCACTGAGGGTACACTCTAAGATACTTTGGCATATTGTCATAAAAACAAAGTACCTTTATTTTTAGTATAACTGTGTATTGTGTTTTCTTATGATATTGTGCATATGACACTAAGTGGTACTGTAGTAGCTTCACCCGTCTCCTAGTTCAGCCTAAGCTGCTCTGCTAAGCTACCATTATCTATCAGCCTAAGCTGCTAGACACCCTATACACTAATAAGGGATAACTGGGCCTGGTGCAAGGTGCAAGTACCCCTTGGTACTCACTACAAGCCAGTCCAGCCTCCTACATTGGTTGTGCAGTGGTGGGATAAGTGCTTTGAGACTACTTACCATTCTTGTCATTGTACTTTTCATAAGAGAAAAATATACAAAACAAGGTCAGTGTATATACACATAGCCAAAAAGTTTTGCATTTCCTCTTTTCACTCTTTTCTAAGTGCTGAAAAGTACTTCTAACTTTCTAAAAAGTTCTAAAAAGTTTAAAAAGTTTTTTTTTCTCTGTCTTTCTAAAAGCTCTGACAAACTTTTTATCTTTTACTATCACTTTAACTCTCTCTAAAAATGTCTGGCACAGGCCAAAATGTTGATCTGTCCAAACTTGCATATGACAACCTTAGCTGGAAAAGAGCAAGGAGTCTCTGTATAGAGAGAGGTTTGAGTGTAGGGAAGAATCCTTCCTTGGAACTGTTACTTAACATGCTTAGAGAACAAGATAAGGCCATAGGTGCCTCATCTGTTGAAAAAGTACCTAATAGTTCTCAATCTGATTCAGGGACTCCCCCAGGAAAAGATTCAGGAAAGAAACTTCCTAACCTGCCCATTACTAGACAGTCTAGCATAGTTGGTAATGATGATGAGCCACACCATACAAATAGTGTTGTCTCACATCATAGCAAAAGCATTTATTCTCACCATACTGGTAGTAATGTTTCTGTTAACCAAGCTGTTAGGGTGGCTTCTGTAAGGGACAGGTCTCCTTCTGTCCATTCTCACCATACTTCTGTTTCAAGGCATGTCCCTCCCACCCACCCTGATGACAGATTGTTAGAAAGGGAGCTCAATAGATTGAGAGTGGAACAAACCAGACTGAAGCTCAAGAAGCAACAGCTGGATTTGGATAGACAGACTTTAGAAGTAGAGAAGGAGAGACAGAAACTGGGTTTAGAAACCCATGGTGGCAGCAGCAGTATTCCCCATAGTCATCCTGCAAAAGAGCATGATTCCAGGAATCTGCACAAGATAGTTCCCCCTTATAAGGAGGGGGATGACATTAACAAGTGGTTTGCTGCACTTGAGAGGGCCTGTGTTGTACAGGATGTCCCTCAAAGGCAGTGGGCTGCTATCCTATGGCTATCATTTAGTGGAAAAGGTAGGGATAGGCTCCTTACTGTGAAAGAAAATGATGCTAATAATTTCCAAGTTCTTAAGAATGCACTCCTGGATGGTTATGGCTTAACCACTGAACAGTACAGGATAAAGTTCAGAGAGACCAAAAAGGAGTCTTCACAAGACTGGGTTGATTTCATTGACCATTCAGTGAAGGCCTTGGAGGGGTGGTTACATGGCAGTAAAGTTACTGATTATGACAGCCTGTATAACTTAATCCTGAGAGAGCATATTCTTAATAATTGTGTGTCTGATTTGTTGCACCAGTACTTGGTGGACTCTGATCTGACCTCTCCCCAAGAATTGGGAAAGAAGGCAGACAAATGGGTCAGAAAAAGAGTGAACAGAAAAGTTCATACAGGGGGTGACAAAGGTGGCAACAAAAAGAAGGATGGTAAGTCTTCAGACAAGGGTGGGGACAAATCTAAAAATGAGTCTCCATCAGGCCCACAAAAACACTCTGGTGGGGGTGGTGGGTCCAAATCCTCCTTTAATCAGAACAAGGAAAAGAAACCATGGTGCTATTTATGTAAAATAAAAGGCCATTGGACAACAGATCCCAGTTGTCCAAAGAAAGGCACCAATGCTCCTACCACTACAACCCCTACTGCTACCCCTAGTGTCCCTACTAATAGCAGTGGTGGTGGGAGCAAACCTACTAATAGCCAATCCAAGGGAGTAGCTGGGCTCACTTTTGGTAATTTAGTTGGGGTTGGCCTTGTTAGGGAGGCCACAGAGGCTGTGTTAGTCTCTGAGGGGGCTATTGATTTAGCCACCTTAGTTGCTTGTCCCCTTAATATGGATAAGTACAAGCAGCTACCCCTAATAAATGGTGTTGAGGTTCAGGCCTACAGGGACACTGGTGCCAGTGTGACTATGGTCATAGAGAAACTGGTCCACCCTGAACAACACCTACTTGGTCACCAGTACCAAGTAACCGATGCTCACAACAACACACTTAGCCACCCCATGGCTGTTGTAAATCTCAACTGGGGGGGGGTTACTGGTCCAAAGAAAGTTGTGGTAGCTTCAGATTTACCTGTAGACTGTCTATTAGGGAATGATTTGGAGACATCAGCTTGGTCAGATGTGGAGTTGGAGGCCCATGCAGCAATGCTGGGCATCCCAGGGCATATTTTTGCTTTGACAAGGGCTCAGGCCAAAAAGCAAAAAGGACAGGGAAGCTTGGATCCTGGAAGAATGGACCAAGTGCTCCCTAAAGCTAGGGCTAGTAGAAGCAAACCACTTCCTACTATCCCTCCCTCTACAGTGGATTCTACTTCTGAGGAAGAAGAATTCCCTCCCTGTGCAGAACCTACACCAGAGGAGCTGGAAGCAGACACTGCTGAGATTTTGGGTGAAGGGGGGCCTGCCAGAGAGGAGCTGAGTGTGGCACAGCAAACCTGTCCCACATTAGAGGGTCTCAGACAGCAAGCTGTCAAACAGGCTAATGGGGATGTCAGTGACTCTCACAGAGTTTACTGGGAGGACAACCTCTTGTACACTGAGCATAGGGATCCTAAACCTGGAGCTGCCAGGAGATTAGTGATTCCTCAGGAGTACAGAAAGTTCCTCCTAACACTGGCACATGACATTCCCTTAGCTGGGCATCTAGGACAAATGAAAACTTGGGACAGGCTTGTTCACCTGTTTCATTGGCCTAGGATGACTGAGGACATAAAGGAATTTTGTAAGTCCTGTGAAACCTGTCAAGCCAGTGGCAAGACAGGTGGCACCCCAAAGGCACCCCTTATTCCACTACCTGTGGTTGGGGTTCCCTTTGAAAGGGTAGGGGTTGACATAGTTGGCCCCCTTGACCCTCCTACTGCTTCAGGCAATAGGTTTATCTTGGTGGTAGTGGACCATGCCACAAGATATCCTGAAGCTATTCCTTTAAGGACCACTACAGCACCTGCAGTGGCAAAGGCCCTCCTGGGAATATTTTCCAGGGTGGGCTTCCCAAAGGAAGTGGTATCAGACAGAGGAAGCAATTTCATGTCTGCATACTTAAAGGCCATGTGGAAGGAGTGTGGTGTAACGTACAAGTTCACAACACCCTATCATCCACAAACAAATGGACTGGTGGAGAGATTTAATAAAACTCTCAAAGGCATGATTATGGGTCTCCCTGAAAAACTCCGCAGGAGATGGGATATCCTTCTACCATGCCTCCTTTTTGCCTACAGGGAGGTACCCCAGAAAGGAGTGGGCTTCAGCCCCTTTGAACTTCTTTTTGGACACCCTGTTAGGGGTCCACTCACACTTGTAAAGGAGGGTTGGGAACAACCTTTAAAAGCTCCTAAGCAGGATATTGTGGATTATGTACTTGGCCTCAGATCAAGGATGGCTGAGTACATGAAAAAGGGCAGTAAAAACCTTCAGGCCAGCCAAGAGCTCCAGAAGCAATGGCATGATCAGAAGGCTGTTTTGGTTCCGTACCAACCAGGGCAGAAAGTGTGGGTCTTGGAGCCTGTGGCCCCAAGAGCACTCCAAGATAAATGGAGTGGTCCCCACACAATTGTTGAAAAGAAGGGAGAAGTCACCTATTTAGTTGACTTAGGCACTGCCAGGAGTCCCCTTAGGGTGCTCCATGTCAACCGCCTGAAACCCTACTATGACAGGGCTGATCTCACCCTGCTCATGGCAACAGATGAGGGACAGGAAGAAGACAGTGATCCTCTACCTGATCTCTTCTCTTCCACAGATCAAGATGCTCTTGTGGAAGGTGTAGTTTTGGCTGATTGTCTTACTGCTGAGCAGAAAGATAATTGCATAAATCTCCTAGATCAATTCTCTGAACTCTTCTCTACTGTGCCAGGTACCACTTCTTGGTGTGAGCACACTATAGATACTGGAGACAGTTTACCTGTCAAAAGTAAGATCTATAGGCAGCCTGACCATGTCAGGGACTGCATAAAGCAAGAGGTCCAGAAAATGTTAGAACTAGGAGTAGTTGAGCACTCTGACAGTCCATGGGCTTCTCCTGTGGTACTGGTACCAAAACCCCATTCCAAAGATGGAAAGAAGGAAATGCGGTTTTGTGTAGACTATAGAGGTCTCAACTTGGTAACCAAAACTGATGCTCACCCTATACCCAGGGCAGATGAGCTCATAGATACACTGGCATCTGCCAAGTATCTAAGCGCTTTTGATTTGACTGCAGGGTATTGGCAGATCAAATTATCAGAAGATGCTAAACCTAAGACTGCATTTTCTACCATTGGAGGACATTACCAGTTTACTGTAATGCCTTTTGGTTTGAAAAATGCACCTGCCACTTTTCAGAGGTTGGTGAACACAGTCCTGCAAGGGCTGGAAGCTTTCAGTGCAGCATATTTGGACGATATAGCTGTCTTTAGCTCCAGCTGGGATGATCACCTGGTCCACCTATGGAAAGTTTTGGAGGCCCTGCAAAAGGCAGGCCTCACTATCAAGGCTTCAAAGTGCCAGATAGGGCAGGGTAAGGTGGTTTATCTGGGACATCTTGTTGGTGGGGAACAGATTGCACCACTTCAGGGGAAAATCCAAACAATTATTGATTGGGTTCCCCCTACCACTCAGACTCAGGTGAGAGCCTTCCTAGGCCTCACTGGGTATTACAGGAGGTTCATTAAGAACTATGGCTCCATTGCAGCCCCTCTTAATGACCTCACATCCAAGAAAATGCCTAAAAAGGTATTATGGACAGCAAACTGTCAGAAATCTTTTGAGGAGCTGAAGCAGGCCATGTGCTCTGCACCTGTCCTGAAAAGCCCTTGTTACTCTAAAAAATTCTATGTCCAAACTGATGCATCTGAATTAGGAGTAGGGGCAGTCCTATCACAACTTAATTCTGAGGGCCAGGATCAACCTGTTGCTTTTATTAGTAGGAGGTTGACCCCTAGAGAAAAGCGTTGGTCTGCCATTGAGAGGGAGGCCTTTGCTGTGGTCTGGGCTCTGAAGAAGTTGAGGCCATACCTGTTTGGCACTCACTTCATTGTTCAGACAGACCACAAACCTCTACTTTGGCTAAAACAAATGAAAGGTAAAAATCCTAAATTGTTGAGGTGGTCCATATCCCTACAGGGAATGGATTATACAGTGGAACATAGACCTGGGAGTAGCCACTCCAATGCAGATGGACTCTCCAGATATTTCCACTTAGACAATGAAGACTCATCACGTCATGGCTAGTCTTATTGTCCTTCGTTTGGGGGGGGGTTGTGTAGGAAAGTACCATCTTGCCTGGCATGTTACCCCCATTTTTCACTGTATATATGTTGTTTTAGTTGTATGTGTCACTGGGACCCTAGTAACCCAGGGCCCAAGTGCTCATAAGTGTGCCTGAATGTGTTACCTGTGTAGTGACTAACTGTCTCACTGAGGCTCTGCTAATCAGAACCTCAGTGGTTATGCTCTCTCATTTCTTTCCAAATTGTCACTGACAGGCTAGTGACCATTTTTACCAATTTACATTGGCTTACTGGAACACCCTTATAATTCCCTAGTATATGGTACTGAGGTACCCAGGGTATTGGGGTTCCAGGAGATCCCTATGGGCTGCAGCATTGCTTTTGCCACCCATAGGGAGCTCTGACAATTCTTACACAGGCCTGCCACTGCAGCCTGAGTGAAATAACGTCCACGTTATTTCACAGCCATTTTACACTGCACTTAAGTAACTTATAAGTCACCTATATGTCTAACCTTTACCTGGTAAAGGTTAGGTGCAAAGTTACTTAGTGTGAGGGCACCCTGGCACTAGCCAAGGTGCCCCCACATTGTTCAGGGCCAATTCCCCGGACTTTGTGAGTGCGGGGACACCATTACACGCGTGCACTACATATAGGTCACTACCTATATGTAGCTTCACAATGGTAACTCCGAATATGGCCATGTAACATGTCTATGATCATGGAATTGCCCCCTCTATGCCATCCTGGCATAATTGGCACACTCCCATGATCCCAGTGGTCTGTAGCACAGACCCTGGTACTGCCAAACTGCCTTTCCTGGGGTTTCACTGCAGCTGCTGCTGCTGCCAACCCCTCAGACAGGTCTCTGCCCTCCTGGGGTCAAGCCAGGCTTGTCCCAGGATGGCAGAACAAAGGACTTCCTCAGAGAGAGGGTGTTACACCCTCTCCCTTTGGAAAATGGTGTGAAGGCAGGGAGGAGTAGCCTCCCCCAGCCTCTGGAAATGCTTTCATGGGCACATTTGGTGCCCATTTCTGCATAAGCCAGTCTACACCGGTTCAGGGACCCCTTAGCCCTGCTCTGGCGCGAAACTGGACAAAGGAAAGGGGAGTGACCACTCCCCTGACCTGCACCTCCCCTGGGAGGTGTCCAGAGCTCCTCCAGTGTGCTCCAGACCTCTGCCATCTTGGAAACAGAGGTGCTGCTGGCACACTGGACTGCTCTGAGTGGCCAGTGCCACCAGGTGACGTCAGAGACTCCTTCTGATAGGCTCTTTCAGGTGTTGCTAGCCTATCCTCTCTCCAAGGTAGCCAAACCCTCTTTTCTGGCTATTTAGGGTCTCTGTCTCTGGGGAAACTTTAGATAACGAATGCAAGAGCTCATCCGAGTTCCTCTGCATCTCTCTCTTCACCTTCTGCCAAGGAATCGACTGCTGACCGCACTGGAAGCCTGCAAAACTGCAACAAAGTAGCTAAGACGACTACTGCAACTCTGTAACGCTGATCCTGCCGCCTTCTCGACGGTTTTCCTGGTGGTGCATGCTGTGGGGGTAGTCTGCCTCCTCTCTGCACTAGAAGCTCCGAAGAAATCTCCCGTGGGTCGACGGAATCTTCCCCCTGCAACCGCAGGCACCAAAGAACTGCATCACCGGTCCCCTGGGTCTCCTCTCAGCACGACGAGCGAGGTCCCTTGAATCCAGCAACTGTGTCCAAGTGACTCCCACAGTCCAGTGACTCTTCAGTCCAAGTTTGGTGGCGGTAAGTCCTTGCCTCCCCACGCCAGACTTCATTGCTGGGAACCGCGACTTTTGCAGCTACTCCGGCCTCTGTGCACTTCCGGTGGAAATCCTTTGTGCACAGCCAAGCCTGGGTCCACGGCACTCTAACCTGCATTGCACGATTTTCTAAGTTGGTCTCCGGCGACGTGGGACTCCTTTGTGCAACTTCAGGTGAGCACCGTTTCACGCATCCTCGTAGTGCCTGTTTCTGGCACTTCTCCGGGAGCTACCTGCTGCTGAGAGGGCTCCTTGTCTTGCTCGACGTCCCCTCTGTCTCCTGACGCAATTTGCGACATCCTGGTCCCTCCTGGGCCACAGCAGCGTCCAAAAACACTAACTGCACGATTTGCAGCTAGCAAGGCTTGTTGGCGGTCTTCTGGCGGGAAAACACTTCTGCACGACTCTCCACGGCGTGAGGGATCCGCCCTCCAAAGGGGAAGTCTCTAGCCCTTGTCGTTCCTGCAGAAACCTAAGCTTCTACTGTCCAGTAGCAGCTTCTTTGCACCCACAGCTGGCATTTCCTGGGCATCTGCCCATCTCCGACTTGATTGTGACTTTTGGACTTGGTCCCCTTGTCCCACAGGTACCCTCGACTGGAAATCCATTGTTGTTGCATTGCTGGTTTGTGTCTTTCCTGCAGAATTCCCCTATCACGACTTCTATGTCCTTTGGGGAACTTTAGTGCACTTTGCACTCACTTTTCAGGGTCTTGGGGTGGGCTATTTTTCTAACCCTCACTATTTTCTAATAGTCCCAGCGACCCTGTACAAGGTCATATAGGTTTGGGGTCCATTCGTGGTTCGCATTCCACTTTTGGAGTATATGGTTTGTGTTGCCCCTATCCCTATGTGTCCCCATTGCATCCTATTGTAACTATACTTTGTTTGCACTGTTTTCTAAGACTATACTGCATATTTTGGGTATTGTGTACATATAACTTGTGTATATTTGCTATCCTCTTACTGAGGGTACACTCTGAGATACTTTGGCATATTGTCATAAAAATAAAGTACCTTTATTTTTAGTATATCTGTGTATTGTGCTTTCTTATGATATTGTGCAAGTGACACTAGTGGTACTGTAGGAGCTTCACTCGTCTCCTAGTTCAGCATAAGCTGCTCTGCTAAGCTACCATTATCTATCAGCCTATGCTGCTAGACACCCTATACACTAATAAGGGAAAACTGGGCCTGGTGCAAGGTGCAAGTACCCCTTGGTACTCACTACAAGCCAGTCCAGCCTCCTACACACAGGATATAATAGAGAGCAATATTGGAGGCTCATTGCGTTCCCTCCGTTGCAACATGGCTTTCTGGCAAACCTTACCTCTATCTGTAGCGGGGAGGGTAGCCATCCTTAAAATGGTGGTGTTGCCTCGCCTCCTATATCACTTCACGGTCCTGCCAGTATGGATTCCTAAGGCCATATTTGCAGAACTAGAATCCATGGTCATAGCCTTTATCTGGGGGGGTGGACGGAAGCGAGTGGCTCTGGCCAAACTTCAGAGGCGGTCCACAGACGGTGGCCTAGCAGTCCCGGACTTTGAGGCTTACTACTTGGCAGCACAGCTCCAGTGGTTGGCGCAATGGATATCCAACAGAGCAGCGACAGGGTTGGGGGTAAAGGCATTTACTCCCCCAGAGTCTAGATTATACGAACTGTTGTTGGGGTGTCCGGGTACTGGGACGCATGATTCCCTTGAATTTAAAGTCCTTGCGCGCTGTTGGAGGAGCTTTTTGCGTAAACTTAAAGTAAAGGCCCCTTACTCCCCTGACTTACCCCTCTTGTCCCTAAGAGCTTTGCCCCATCGGGGTGACTGGGGTGGACTCCAGTCCTGGGTGGAGGCCGGGATACAGATGGTAGGAGCACTATTTAAGGAGGGGACACTGATGTCGTTTGAAGTCCTTCGGACACAATTCGGTCTACAAAGAGGGCACTTCTTATTGTATGGCTCAGTAGTGGCTAGTATCAGGAAACACTGGCTGACACGGACAGGAGAGCTCACTACACAAACAACCTGTACATATTTGGCGACTTCTTCTGGCACCTTTAAGGCAGTTTCTAATCTCTACAGCAGGGTTCAGGCGGATAGGACCATACCTTTGACTCAGCTCAAATCGTCTTGGGAAGTAGACATGGGCACAACTATATCCGATGTGGACTGGGAGCGTATTCTGGGGGGCTTCCCCAAAATGACTCGCAATGCCAGATTTAAGCTGATTAATTTTTATGTACTTCATAGGGCATATCTCACCCCTGAACGGATCAGCAGGTACTTTGAAGTGGAAGGAGTAAATTGCCCGAGGTGCGGGCTAGAGAAGGCGGAATTTAGGCATATGTTCTGGAGCTGCCCTACGGCGGAGGTGTTTTGGGCGGAGGTGAGCCGACTGGTGGCTGGAGCGATAGGAAGAGAAATCCCTTGCACAATAGAGCATTGTCTGCTTGGCTGGTTTCCACGCACGGCTAAGTACAAAATAACCAACAGGTTCCGAGACTTGGCCTACGTACTGGCCAAGAGGGAAATAGCGATGTCCTGGAAGAATCCAGTTGGGCCGAGACTGTCCCAATGGACCAGAGAACTAACTAGGTGGGCTGGGTGCGAGAGTGCTGTTTTACTATTAGTGCAGAGATGTGTAGATTGAAAAAGTTCTTGCTCTCAGAGTCTATGTAGATCACTGTATATTCTCTTATACTATGTTTACCTACTGACTGGTTGATCGAAATTGCAATAAACTTTGTTTACAAAAAATAAAGAAAATCAAATCCTCTTATTTAAGTTCAAACAAAAAGGATCTGTCATGTTGCTGTTGACGAAATTTCTACCTTTTGGCGTGGGTATCAGGGTCTCATCAGGACAACACTGACCTAGGGGACTAATGGGGAAAGTGAAATTAGGAAATTAATACTGCTACAGGTGTTGTAAACTATAAAAACCATACTCAAAAAAATGGTACGTACTGATTGTTCCACTGTAGAAGCACCATAGAGATAAGATTTTTTAATAGTGCGGCACCCTAACCCAGTATATAGCCCTCTGGGAACTGGAAAAAATGGCAACCTTAGATTAGGCATATATTCATCAATGTGGGGCCCCATCCCAGAATGGCAAAAAGCGAACCCAATTATATTGATGGCGCTAAATCCGTCCGTTTTCTGCCTGGTGATTTCATGTTTTCTGAAATACCCAAAAAGAATTATATGAGAGAAGGAACATAATTCCTCCTAATTCAGGGTGGGGTTAGTGAAAAACCCATAGTTAACAGGAATAGTTTGTGTAGAAGGAGGCGACTGGTGCAGATTAACCAGCAGTTCCCTTGATGAGGAATTCTTGTAAGATGTTTTCCTGATTAGAGATGCAAAAGAAAAGGATAATATTATGCTCTTCTTCTTAAATAAACAGGACCAATGGCAACTGTGTAGCCGTGGTCGCCTGGGGGCATTCAGTAATGAACCACAGCTGATGGAGAACGCGAGGATTAGAGACACTGGAAATTGATTGTCTCTTCGTTCTCCTGAATCATCAAGGGATGGTGGGGGTGGGATAGGGCGAATTATTGGAGGTTTATATAATAGGAAACCACATATATAAAAGAGCAAAATTCAATTAGGAAAACATTTTTGAACAAAAAAACTGATTGGAACTCAAACCCAGTATGTTTGCTGTGGTAAACCCTGATGAAACCCATGTGAGCTACTTCCATGGCAATTGATGGGGGGGTGCAACTATTAGTTAACAGTGATGTAATTTCAGTATCTCTCAGAGTAGAGGAGTCAAACCATGGAACAGGGTGGAAAGTTGGAGGAGTACAAGACCCAGAATATAAGTGGGGAAAATAGCGATTTTTGGGTTCGAGAATGCGAACACAGCTAAACCGCTGTGATAGTTCCTTGTGGAAATTCTATGAGCTATATCCATGGTGAGAAGGGACGAGCATGCAGCTATAGCTTATAATCACATTGCCGGAAGTGCGGAGTGGACAGGATCCCCATGTTCTCATTGTGGTCGGTCCTAATGAGCTTTCTGTGGGCTAGTGTTTGGGGGGGAGAGCTTGAAAACAAATTTCTATGTGGGTACAGATCTCTTGCCAGTGATAGGGCCTCATGTGTTGTGAACAAGATACCCAGAACACTGGAAAGAGTATAACCAGTATGGAATGAAAAATGCATAAACAGCACTTAAATCATGGGGGGTTCATGAGAGAACCAAAGGGAACCTGTGAGAGGAATGTAAAAATAAACACAGTGAGCACAAGTTATAACCCATTGCCAGGGCTCAGCCGTTTGTTCTAAATAGCATCTTATAAGTATAGAATGACCCTGGGCAAAAGGCAACCATATCTCAGCGGGGATCATTATGTTATGCATCCTGCAATGCAACACGGCGACTGTATAGCTCAAAACGTACAGCATGTAATGACCATGATAGAGAACACATTTAGCAGTTGAAGATAAAACCCAATAGGTTCCCATAGTATGGGAAGTGCTTTTAGGCTAGTCATTTCAAGAATGTCGAAGCACAGTTGGTATGATCCCGTCAAGTCACCTGAATATCACCATGTATGAACAGTTTTGCATTAGACATATATTGACAGGCAACACAATTTCCACATTTATAATGACCCTTAACAGGATCCAGACCAAGTAAAGGAAATATGGTCATATCCGTTTTTTTAATCCTGGCGTAGGCGAAGGATTTGGCCCTAGGGCAAGCCCTCTTTAAGACCCCTATGATAGAAGCTGCTATTATGCAGTAATATATTGCGTTCAATTGGTTTGCGGAAAAGTGTGACAAGTTGGTTGTCATTTTTGATCAGGAAATCCAAGAAGGATATCCTGTATTGGTCGACATTAAATGTGATTGATTGGCTGTGTATTGTTTCAGTTGATTAAAACCCTAACAATTTTGCCAGATTACATGGTAAAAATATTCTAAAGAAAGGAAGAGATTAAAATTGTAATACAAAGAAATAAAATGTAGGTTGAAAGTTAAAAGTTAAGCAAATAAATAAATCTTTAAAAAGTTTAGCTGGGGGAAACAGCGTGCAGGGCGCGTTTCAGGAACACAGTAAAATCTCTAGGGTACTCAAATATATACCTGCTCCGGTTCCAAACCTCTGAGAAGAAGAATTTAAAGCCTTACGAGAACTTCAGAATAATAAGGAAATCACTGTTAAACCTTGTGACAAAGGAGGAGGCATTGTGATGATGAAGACTCAGAACTATATACAAAAGATGAGAACTATGTTAGCAGTGTCAGCCCACTATCAGAAAATAAGAACCAATGCCAGCACATACATTGGCTCTAGGATTAGAGCTATATGTACCAGCGCATCCTTAGTGGTGCCATAGCTAAAGCCCAAGAGGGCTATCTGCTTACCAGCAAACCTAGATTACCCACCATCTGTGGAGTACCTAAAACTCATAAACATGCTAAGGATCCTCCTTTGAGACCCATTGTCTCTACTATTGGATCTGCGATTGAACCAATATCTTAATATGTTGACTTTTTTCTTAAACCCTTGGTTATCAAGTTCCCTTCCTACATAAAAAACACAGGACACATGGTTACTAGAACTGAGGGAATATAGTTTAATCCTAATAGGGCCTTCCTAGTTACATTAGACATTGAGGCACTTTGTACTAACATCCCTCAACAAGCAGCCTACAATGCTGTTAGGCAGGTACTCATGGAAGAAACCAATGATGCTCCAGTAGAGTTTATTCTGAGCTGTCTGGATGTAGTGTTAACAAACAACTTTTGTGAATTCAAAGGTGAAGTATTCGAACAGATCAAGGGTGTCAGCATGGGAGCCGCTTGCGCTCCTAGTGTGGCAGACATATATATGGGCCTTTTTGAGAGTCAACACATTTATAATGAAATTGTCCCTTTCTTTCAGAATATCTCAAACTGGAGACGATATATTGATGACATCTTTTTCATATGGGAAGGAAAAGAATAGCAACTTCATAAAATGGCTTAACCTTTGTGACATTAATCTTAAATTTACTTCCAACTATAGCATTCATATGATAGAGTTTTGGGATATTTTGCTCTTTGAAGAAAACAAACATCTGCAAGTGACTTTGTACACTAAACCGACCGCTAAGAATACGCTACTGCATTTCAATAGTTATCATCCCATGAGCCAAAGACAAAGCACCCCTTTTGGTCAATTTCTCAGAATCCGAAGAAATTGCAGTAACTTAATTGAATATGATAAGAATGCAGCCAAAATGAAAGAAAATTTTCTTCAATGAGGGTATCCCTACAGGGTAGTAGGAGATGCCTACAAAAGGGCAAAGTATTATAATCGTGAAAACTTGCTAGAAACCCTTTAGAAACGACAGAAAGAACAAAACAAGATGGTGTGTGTCATCAGACAACCTAACATAAACAATAAGATACAAGGAATAATCAACACCAGATGGAGTATTTTGAATACTAACGATGGGGATTCTCCTCTTCCAAGACCTATGTTTGCATTCAGAAGAAACTCTAACCTTAGAGACAAACTGGTACAACCTTGTCTTCAATGTCAAAATACATTCATTCAAAAGAATATTAAAGGGACTCAACCGGTATTGGGCAACCACCATTGTGGCACTTGCTGTGCTTGTGCCTAAGCCATAGTCTCTGATGTATTTAAATACAACAACAATACAATAAGTCTAAAGAACCTGACAAATTGTTTAAGCAGTAATATCATTTACTGTATCCTATGTCCATGCCATCTAGGATACATAGGGGAAACGGGACGCCAGTTTAGAGTGCGTTTCAGTGAGCATAAGTCAGCAATTGAAATGAACGCCTTAAGGCTCCTTTGGTGTATTACTGTATGGAAAAACAACATCATGAAAGTGAACTACAATGGACTATGCTAGAAAAAATGTATTTCACATATGAGGATCAAGAGAAATATAGGAATAAAAGGGAAGTCTTTTGGATCGACTTTTTTGATACGGTACATAAAGGTCTTAATGAACGTATTCCATGGGAGAACACTTTCCTCTAAAATGGGGCTAGCATCCTTAGATGCAAGTTTTACATGTTAGTTTTCTCAATCCTTTGAATAACACTAAAAAAAACTTCTTTAGCAGGCTCTCATAGAACCTCGGTTTATTTTCACATATATATTTACATATGCTGTGTCCCCATGTGAGTTCAATAGTAAGCCAGGATTATACATTATTCAATTTTTTGCTTTTCTCGGAGCATCCATTCAGAATAATCATATTCTTTTTCTGTTATTTCTGTTTAGTATTGGGTATACATATGATGCTTTTATTCTTGACTTTTTACTGTTTTACCCAAGATGATGCTAGTTAGGTTCCGGTTTAGGACTCAATACAAGGAAATGGTGGCTACCCATGTATTTCCGATATACATTCCAAGATGGCGCCCACGTTTTTCCTCTGAGTTACCTTTTTAGGTATTCTAGTCCCTTGTTTGTGTTTGTTATACAATCATTGAATCTATATTATTGGGACCATGGCACGGTATTCGCGTCCATAGGCACTACGGGTTCCTCGTCAGTCAGGATTGCGTCCTTCCTCCTGATGAGATTTTTTGTCGCTTTGACGACCATGCACATTTTAAGAATGTGCCCACAATTGTATAATTCTGGAGTGGGTTACGCTATCGGACGTTTCTCTGCATGCCCGGTGTGTCCGGGAGATCGGAGTTGGGCCGTCCACAGATGTAGGAGACTGCTGATCCTCCAGTACATTGTGAGGTACAGCAGGTAGGACATGGGACAGTTTGTCCATGTTTTCTGATATGCAGAAGTACAACAAACGAAGGAGACGTTTCAGCGCATGAGCTCTCATGCTCATGGTGGTATTGCAGATATTCATTTCTTTTAGGAGATAAATACTCTACATACTATGTTCTATTTATTGCAGATACCGGTACACAGAGGAAATAAGATTTGGCTAGTAGTGAGCCCATTCCCCTTATGGCATCATTTTCATGTGGTACACATCTAGATATCGGTAACTTTTTTATAGTACTTACTTTATAGAGCACTTGGGGTCATAAGGAAGAGAGTATTTGGGTGCACTATACTTGAGGTGTGCAGCAGATTGTTGGATACATTTATTTGCTTCATGCTTACCTCACAGAGATATATAAGTATCTTAAAGGTTTCTTCTCTGGAAGGACTTTTGGACATAGGCACCATTTTCTTCATCCTTCCTTATTCTCCTCTTGTCTTTTATTTTGTTTTCTTCTTTTTGTGTCGCGGTTTGTTTCTCGTCTTTGTATTATCTGTTTTGTGAGATCTCATGATTACAGCCACATTTATTTTATGTTCTATATTTCAGGATTATTTATGTAACAAATTGTTCCCTGGAATTGTTTAGACAAATATAAAGGCCTGTGCCCTGAGGAAGGTGGGCGACCTTTTCTAGGCCGCTGGTCACTGAAACGTACGTCGGCACTATTCTTCATGAACAAGACACTTGCTGTGGCTCACATGGATATTTCTTTAGAATCCACAATCAACTTATTCATTTAACATGAGGAAAGTTCAAAGATTATATTCGACTAATTAAGAAGGACTTTTGCAGTCTGAAAGTAGAACTGTTAAGAAATATATAATAGACATTGAGGATTCCTTTTGTTGGGCCTACCTATACCACAATATTACAACATTATTGGACTACTACTTGTGTATGTTATCACTGATGAAAACTCAGTGGCCCGTCAGGCATGTTTATACTTTGCAGCCTTTGTGGCTTTATCCGTGTTGGCCTTAATGCATTTAATTGAGTCCTTACCCATTTTTTAACATGGTATGAATGAAGTAGTATGATTGTGATTTTTTGGCTTTAGTATTTCTATTCTTTCCCGGGTCCATTTTTAGGATGTTCATTATAGTGTTTATTAGGTCCTAGTAATTGCTTATATAGATTATGAAACTATGATTATATATAAATGAATTTTGTATTGTGTATGTTTAATTTTCAACAGTTCAAGCTTTTTTCTTTTTTGTGGTTTGTTATCCTGAGATCTCTTCTTTAAGAGGCACCTGAGATTCTGTATTTGGTACCCAAGGTGTCCTTGGGACATTCATTTTCATTTTTGGTGTTTCAAGAACTTGCCAAGCTTGCAGTTTAGCTGGGGGTCGTGTGGATTTAAGCAGGCTACTATGGCTCCCCTGCAGGTCCTGATGGCTCTGTCTGTGAATATCCTCTTAAGAAATCTCTTTTGGAGATCTAGCAGGCCCGGACAGATGCAGATTGTGTGCATTAGATCTTCCTTTTGGCATGCACAGTGTCTGCACTGCTGCAAGGTGATGTTCTTCCAGGACGGAGCATTGGCCAGGATTGGCAGGCTGCCTAGTCTCATTGTCATAAGATTATGTTTCATGTGCGGTGCAAACATTGTGGAGAGATAGGCAGCCGGTTCAAGTTTGGCATAGTGTTTTGTGGTCATCCATGTGTGTGCCCGATTGCTGAATTTGCCTTCTGTGAACGAAAAGATTTTAATGGTCTTAGAAGCCCCTCTTGAAAAAGAATTGTATGTCGGGGCTGCCTCCCACAGATCTTTAAGTCGTAATTTGACAATTGAGGAGCAAAGGTACTTATGGTAGTCTGAGTGTTGGTCATATTCTAGGGACTGCCAAAGACCCTCGTTCAGTTTGTCTGCAGAGCGACTGATTTTGTACCAGGTTTTAACTTCCTCTGCTCTTGCGGCCAAGTCTTGCCGTACAAGTCTGAATTCAAGACGGAGCTGTGCCTGGGAGGCGGGTTTGGTAATTTGAAGATTTGTCTGAATACTTTGAGCTGTGCTTTGTCTATCAGGGGCTATCCTTGGCCGTGCATTGCTACTCTTGCATAGGTTAGCGTGGGAAGCAGTTTGGATGAAATGACTGTTAATAGAGGACAAAGTGATGGCCCGTGTAGCCGTTTGGCCAGTAGGGCGAAAGCGTAAATTAGTGCTGGAACTCTTTGCGCAATTAATTTCTTCTGTTGATGGAAGGAGCCCTGGGCATCTAAAATTACAGCAAGATATTTGTAGCACAGCACCATCTCCAGTGACACATTGCTTAAAGCCATCTTTTATTTGAGGGTGTACTTGCCTCCTGCAGACATTATTTTCGATTTTGACGCCTTGATTTCCTGCTGGTTGGATTGAACATACTCTGTAAGAAAGTTTAGGGATCTTTGTAGCCTGACCTTAGTGCAGGTGAACAGTACCAGATCATCCGCGTAAAGTAGGTGTGTCAATGAGCATCCTCCCAGGCGAGGGGGGTGAACATTTCCGGCGTCCAGAGCAGGGGTTAGGTCTGCCATCAATAGATTGGACAGATGAGAGAGAGTACATATCTTTGTTTCAGGCCAAGGGTGGTGGAGATTTTCCTTGAAAGCCTTGTGCCGTCGCCCATCTTTATCTATGACCATGTGTCTGAGTATAGAGCAATTATAGCGTTGAGAAGGGGGGCCCGAAGGCCCCATTGCATAAGCTTGCTCCAGAGCAGATGTCTGTTCACTCGATCAAAGGCGGCCTTGAAATCGATGAAGCCAAGATGTAGTTTCCTATGCCGCCATTTACTCTTCTCTACCAGGAGGGAAGTTATTAAGATATTTGACACTCCTTTCCTGAAGCCTGTTTGGTTGATGGGGATGATTTTATATTTTTGAGACCATGTTGTTAATGCAGCACGGAGCAGGGAGGCGTAGGTCTTTACCTCAATGTCAATAAGGGCTATTAACCTGTAGTCCCCCGGATTGGCTCTATTGCCACCATTGAAGATTGGATTGATTATAGAGCCTCGCCAGCTCTCAGGGATGCCTCCTCCTAAACTTGCTTCTAGGTATTAAGGAAGTTAGCACTTCTGACCAGAAGACTGTTTCTTCCCTAAAAATGGCTTGTGGAAGGCCATTTGGGCCCTGGGCTCCTTCCCGGTAGGCCTTAAGGAGCGTTCGGTATGTCCTATCAGATGACTGGGTGAGTTTGATCGTCTCCCCATCGTCCAGCGAGTTGTTTCCTGCATCGGGTGTCCATGCTGGCAGTTGCGGGATGTTTCCCCTGGGGTTGTACTTTGCTGTAAAGATTGTCTTAAGGTGATTCACCCAGGTCTTTTCCGGGATGTTTGAGTTGTTAATTGAGTTTCCTCTCATATTTAGATTATTGATAATACTCCAGAATTCCCTGGGATTTTTCCCTTTAGCGGCATGTGTTATTTTTAGTCAAAAGGAGCTCGTGACTTTGGCCTTGTCTTTACGTATTTGTCTTTAGTACGCTTTCTTTGAGTTCTTCAGTTGTTCCCAGAGTAGCAGGTTGCCTAGGCGGGCCTTCAGAAGTCTTGCAAGCTTCCTTTGAGCTTTTTTGAGGAGTTGAGCTTGTTTTGAGAGGTGGGCCGGAGTGACTCGACGAGTTGGCCGTGATGGGTTGAGATGGGAATAACGGTCCAGTATTTTCACGCGGAAGTCCTTCCAGGCATCCATTATGTGTTCGTGGGTTTTAAGGTTCTCCAGCATCTGCAATTTTGCGGATAAAGATAAGGCTTCTATTGTGGCAGATGACCAGCGTAGTCTCTTCAAGCCCGTTGACTATATTGGCCCCATTTGTGGTAGGGCAGGTTCGTGAACAGGCAAGGAGGACCTTGGGGTCAGGATTTGATACAAATGGTCACTGGAAGTGGTATATTTTATTTGAAATTGCTGTACCAATGGGATCAGGGGTAGCGTGACTAGGGTGTAGTCTGAAATAGTCCGTGAATTAGGGCCCTGGAAGTTGTGGTTCGGGGGGGGGTCACCAGTGAGCCTCTCGTTTAATACCCATAGTTTGAGGTATTCCAGTGACGTCACCCACTGTGCTCCTTGTTGATCACGGTGAGTAAAGGTCGATGACACCCGTGTCGGGACGTTCCAGTAGGAATTGTCGGCGCTTAGTATTTCTTCTTCCTCTTGAGCCTTGAATAGATTTGAGTTGAAGTCTCCTCTCAAAATGATGTCCCAACCAGGGTAGGTCTGGAGGCTTTTTAATGCAGCTCGTTTGCGGGAAGAGCCGGATGTACGGCATTAACCAATAACTCCGGTGGCCTACTGTGGGAATTCCAGTTGCAGAGTTTGAGCACTTGCCAGTCTTTGTCTTCTTGTGGCAGCTCTTCTATGTCCATTTTCAGGGTTAGTGAGAGGTAGACTGCTAGACCTCCACTTGCTCTCCCATGGTGCTTGTGCTTAACTGCGTTTTTTATCTAAAGGACGTGAAACCCAATAGTGGAAAGACCTGTTTGGACCAGGTTTCCTGGAGTGCAATTATATCCATGTTGTGCCAAGCTTTTGGTGGCGAGCCTGTTTTCAACAATGATTGGGCACCTGCTATGTTCCAGGATTGCAGCCTTAGGTGCTCCTGGTCTGGACGTGCCCGTGATGGTTGTGATTCTCATGCGAGGTGGGGGGCATTAAGGACTCCCGGCAGCCACTTCCAGCTGGCTTTGGCGAGCGGAGTTTGGGTTTGACATTAAATGTGAATTTCAAGTGAGGCTGGCAATTGTTGAGACAGTCAGTGAAAAGTTTCAGTGTACCTTCTGTGCCTACCCGATCAAAAAGATGTCATCTATATACCGTTTCCAACAGCATATATTGCTGAAGAAAGGATTACGGTCCGTACTGATCAACATACACTCCAGGTGGCCAGCATCCAAATCATGAGCTACTAGTTACCCTTGATAATGCATCTTTGTTTACCAATATTCCCCTAAAAGACAGCATTGAAGCCCTGAATAGGATCCTTGGCTAGTGGTACATCTTTCTCATCCACTCACACACACACCACGTTATTTAGCCAGGTGGCAACCCTTTGTCTGTCTTCACCACCACCATATTGACCGCCTTCTTCCTAGTACTATTCCTGCATATTCTACCCAAAGTCCCTAAGAAATTACATTTAACACATTCTTCCCTTCTAGGAAGATACTCTTAGATGAATCTACATGAAATTTAGATTCACATCTTAAACAAAAATTATCCATGTTGAAAAATGTTTGTAGGAAGGTAGCCTCTTTCTATCCTTGTTACCCCCACTTTTGGCCTGTTTGTGAGTATATGTCAGAGTGTTTTTACTGTCTCACTGGGATCCTGCTAGCCAGGGCACAGTGCTCATAGTGAAAACCCTATGTTGTCAGTGTGTTTGATATGTGTCACTGGGATCCTGCTAGCCAGGACCCCAGTGCTCATAAGTTTGTGGCCTATATGTGTTTCCTGTGTGGTGCCTAACTGTATCACTGAGGCTCTGCTAACCAGAACCTCAGTTTTTATGCTCTCTCTTTGCTTTAAAATTGTCACTGCAGGCTAGTGACTAATTTTACCAATTCTCATTGGCACACTGTGTAGGAGGCTGGCCTGGCTTATAGTGGGTACCAGAGGTACTTACACCTTGTGCCAGCTCCAGTTATCCCTTATTAGTGTAGAAGAGGTGTTTCTAGCAGCTTAGACTGATGGAAGGTAGCTATGGCAAAGCAGCTTAGGCTGAACTAGGAGACATGTAAAGCTCCTACTATACCACTGGTGTCATATGCACAATATCATAAGAAAACACAATACACAGAGTTACTAAAAATGAAGGTACTTTATTTTTATGACAATATGCCAAAAGTATCTCAGTGAGTACCCTCAGTTAGAAGGTAAGTAATATACACAAGTTATATGTACACAAACCCAAAACAGGTAAGTAATATTAAGAAAAGTAATGCAAACAGTGTAGAATTACAATAGGATGCAATAGGTGAACATAGGTCTAGGGGCAACACAAACCATATACTCCAAAAGTGGAATGCGAATCACAAATGGACCCCAGACCTATGGAAGCTTGTAGAGGGTCACTGGGACTGTAAGAAAATAGTCAGGGTGTCCAAGATACCCCACCCCAAGACCCTGAAAAGTAGGAGTACTGTTCTCCTACTACCCCAAAAGGACACAGTAGTCGTGATAGGGGGATTCTGCAAGAACCACAAACACCAGCAAAGCACTGAAGAAGGATTCCTGGACCTGAGGACCTGCAAGGCAAGGGAACCAAGTCCAAGAGTCGCGATAATGTCCGGGGGGGGCAGGAGCCCAGGAAACCCCAGATGAAGGTGCAAAGAGGCAGCCTCCGGGTGGAAGCAGCCAAAGATTCTGCAACAACAAAAAGGGCTAGGAACTTCTCCTTTGGATGGAAGATGTCCCACGGCATGCTGGATGTTGCAGAAGTGTTTCCACGCAGAAATACCGCAAACAAGCCTTGCTAGCTGCAAGGGTCGCGGTAGAGGTTTTTGGGTGCTGCTGGGGACCAGGAAGGACCAGGATGTTGCCCCTTGGAGGGGGAGACAGAGGGGGCGCTCAGCAACTCAGAGCCCCCACAGAAGCAGGCAGCACCCGCATAAGTACCGGAGCAGGCACTTGGAAGATCTGAGGACAGCGGTCGACTCAGAGCCACAAAGGAGGGTCCCACAATGACGGAGTCCAACTCGGAGGGTTGAGCACTTCAGGACAGAGTGCTGGGGACACAGGCTAGGCTGTGCACAAAGGTATCCTTGGAGAAGTGCACAGAAGCTGGAGCAGCTGCAAATCATGCAGTACACAGGTTTGCAGTCTAACGTGGTGTGGCAAGGACTTACCTCCACCAAACTTGGACTGAAGGATCACTGGACTGTGGGGGTCACTTGCATCTAGCTCCTGTGTTCCAGGGACCACGCTCGTCGAGATGAGAGGGGACCCAGTGGCTGGTGATGCAGAAGTTTGGTGGCTGCGTTAGCAGGGGGAAGACTCTGTCAACCCACTGGAGATTTCTTCGGGATTTCCAGTGCAGGGTGAAGGCAGACAGCCCTCAGAGCATGCACCACCAGGAAGCATTCGAGAAAGCCGTCAGGATTAGGCGCTACAATGTTGCTGGTAGTCGTATTGCTACTTTGTTGCGGTTTTGCAGGCATCCTGGAGCAGTCAGCGGTCGATCCTTGGCAGAAGTCAAAGAGGGAAGTGCAGAGGAACTCTGGTGAGCTCTTGCATTCGTTATCTGAAGAATACCCCAGAGGAGAGACCCTAAATAGCCAGAAAAGGAGGTTTGGCTACCAAGAAAGGAGGAATAGCTACCAAGAGAGGTAAGAGCCTATCATAGGGGGTCTCTGACGTCACCTGCTTGCACTAGCCACTCAGAGTAGTCCAGTGTTTCCCCAACACCTCTGAATCCAAGATGGCAGAGGTCTGGGACACACTGGAGGAGCTCTGGGCACCTCCCCTGGGAGGTACTGGTGAGGGGAGTGGTCACTCCCCTTTCCTTTGTCCAGTTTTGCGCCAGAGCAGGGCTGGGGGATCCCTGAACCGGTGTAGACTGGCTTATGCAGAGATGGGCACCATCTGTGCCCATCAAAGCATTTCCAGAGGCTGGGGATGGCTACTCCTCCCCAGCCCTTCACACCTATTTCCAAAGGGAGAGGGTGTAACACCCTCTCTGAGGAAATCCTTTGTTCTGCCTTCCTGGGCCGAGGCTGCCCAGACCCCAGGAGGGCAGAATCCTGTCTGAGGGGTTGGCAACAGCAGCAGCTGCAGTGGAAACCCCGGAAAGGCAGTTTGGCAGTACCCGGGTTCTGTGCTAGAGACCCGGGGGATCATAGAATTGTCTCCCCAATACCAGATTGGTATTGGGGTGACAATTCCGTGATCTTAGGCATGTTACATGGCCATGTTCGGAGTTACCATTGTGACGCTATACATAGGTAGTGACCTATGTATAGTGCACGCATGTAATGGTGTCCCTGCACTCACAAAGTGCGGGGAATTTGCCCTGAACGATGTGAGGGCACCTTGGCTAGTGCCAGCGTGCCCACACACTAAGTAACGTGGCACCTTACCTTCACCAAGTGAGGGTTAGACATATAGGTGACTTATAAGTTACTGATGTGCAGTGAAAAATGGCTGTGAAATAACTTGGACGTTATTTCACTCAGGCTGCAGTGGCAGGCCTGTGTAAGAATTGTCTAAGCTCCCTATGGGTGGCAAAAGAAATGCTGCAGCCCATAGGGATCTCCTGGAACCCCAATACCCTGGGTACCTCAGTACCATATACAAGGGAATTATATGGGTGTACCTGTATGCCAATGTGAATTGGTAAATTTAGTCACTAGCCTGTTAGTGACAAATTTGGAAAGCAAAGAGAGCATAACCACTGAGGTTCTGGTTAGCAGAGCCTCAGTGAGACAGGCATCACACAGGGAACACATACAGGGCACATACGTATGAGAACTGGGGCCTTGCCTGACCGGGTCCCAGTGACACATGGACTAAAACAACATACATACAGTGAAATATGGGGTTAACATGCCAGGCAAGATGGTACTTTCCTACAATCTAGGACTTAGAAGACTAGTCCTACTGGTCATAATGATGGATTTTGCCTCATTGCAGATTGTAGTAATAGAGGTTGAAATCTTCTGGTCTTCGTAAAAGCAAGTAGAAAAATCCTTGATAGAGTTGACTGGGAGTAACTTTGTCCCAGCTAATTCCCCATCCCTGATCTTTAATAGAAACTGGACCGCACAAATCATGATTGAAGGGTGCAGAATTATTTGCCCAGGTGAAAGTAGCATTAAGGGATTATGGTCGCTTCAAGAGTCCCAAAACACCTCAAAGTTCAATAAAGAAGGAGCCAATCCCAAGGAAACAAAAATAAAATAAATTACAGAAAAATAGCATCTCCTGAAGAAGGTGGGTCCACTCAGAGAAAGACTCATGAATGAGATAGGATCTTCAAGCAAGACCAGGTTGAAGTTGCTAAAAATAGATTTTAAAAGTTCACCATCGGCAGAGAGAGCAACTGGGCGAACAACTGGGGAGAGGAGACCACTTGCAAGCATCCTGAATGGGACCAGGCTCACATTGGTGAGTGTTAAAATCACCCAGAAGCACTGTGGAAACAATGCCCTAAGAACAGTAATGCTTATCCAACAAATCTCTTAGCTTGAGTGCATTGTCATCCGGGATAGGGACTGGTTTGCGTTAATAAAACTAACAAGCAAGATATTTCCATAATTCCGAAATGAGAAGCAAACAGCATGCAAATTCAGGGAACTAGTATCCATTTGCTTAGCATCGGAGGTCGGACATAGAGAATAAAAACAAAGAGACCGTTTTTAGCTCTACCCGAGCCAAAACCGGTCACCTGGACTACAAAACCCTTGTAACCCTCCAGTAACAAACAACTCGATGCCACCCAAGTTTGATGTAAGAAAAACACTTTGTGCTTCCTCAGCAAAGAGACCCACCCAGCATTATTAGCATTTTCGGATACCCCAGCCTTATTCCAACTTAGAATAACCGGTTGACCTTAAGCAAACGTTTCCAGAATCCTGTCACTGTGGTGACACTGTTGTCAGAGGGCGTGCCACGGGAAAGTCATTCATTGTCATTGAGCCAACTCAAAGGGCCAAACCTATTTTGGGTAGAAACGCCTTGAGTAAGGTCTCTAACTGCAGCTCCAGTATGAGTAAGTAAGGGTATCTGATGGTGCATTTTAGGAGCAGAGGATTTAATTGTTGGTCTATAAAAATAACACAAAGGGAGTTACTGCTTAGTGGCATGGGCCATAAACAGATGTGAGAGCCCCATCAACAAATGGCCAGCAATACTAGGATTATTAAAGTTCACAACAATACAGCCCTGTCCATATTTTAGGTAGCCTGCCGAACCAGCTTACCTTTCGTGCCATAAAAATAGAAGTATACAAATGTAGATTTTTTTTTTCTTAACTGCCCCTCTAACCAAAGAATAACTTTGTTTTATTTTAACTGTGGGAAACCTTTGACTGGAGCTAATCAACTAGATGAGCTGGGATGGTATGCTGATCACCTGTTTCTGATGATGTTAAGTCCCGGGACCGTACTGTTGAAATAATACCAGACAACAGAACCCCTAACGCAGGCGACTGAGTAGGTGGTAATGTCTCAGCACGGTCGACAAAGCAAACTTTCCCTTAGCCAACCAATCATTACAAGCTGGAAAATTGGATTGTAGTGCCTTTTGCAGTTCATTAAAGTGATTTACATGCATGTCACCCACAAAATCCGGTGACACCACAACATTGCTATGGTGCCCCGACTTTTGCAACTTTCTTTCTTTTCCGAAGAGGCTGAGGGGTGGTGATGGTAGAGCAGAATTCTCTGCAGGTGGCTGGTGGCCTCAACCAAATGTACATTGCCCGCTGTGGGTGAACTGGAGACCTCACCTGTGGAAGGAACACCCCCTGCAGGTGAAGGCCCACAGCCAGTGATGCGATTGTTATGTATGGCAGCAGATGCGCCTAGACCTTCTTCTACTGAGATGATTTTGTTGGTTATTGCGTCAACAGCAGAAGTCCAAAACTGTTAGAATACTGGAACCCCTGCACTGTTGTTTTCGGTCACAAGGTGCGGGAGGTTGTTTAGGTTTTCCCAGGACACCAGCTAGTGCTGAAAACACATAGAGACTACGGAACTGCCCAGTTGCGTCTGGAGTTCATGGTGAGCAATGAAGGCAAACAGGGGGGAGTCGGTAATAAAAAGACAGTGAATGTTAGAGGGGTGGCTCAGCCCAGCCTCCACTGGACTCGGACAGGAGTGGATGGCCTGTCCTTGTCCCAGGCTTCGGCTGCGTGCCTCCAACGCTGCAGGACAGTGGAAAGCGCTGTTTATAGCTCAGGCTCTTCTTGTCTTAGTCATCTGGGGCAGCGCTTAGGATCCTGGGATAGGTAGTCCCTGATGCTGGCGTTGGTCTGTGTGATCTCATGAGTGAATGTTAGGTTCAGATCATGTTTAGTCAGTCTCTGGATGAAGCTTTCAGCTATTTCCTACGTTCTTCCCACATTACTTTTGTGATGTCCAGACCACCTGCTTCTCTCATCAGCCCTTGAATAAACGTGCACAGGTGGGGAAAGCAGGTGCCATTGCTGTACCAGAGGTTTGCCTGTAATACATACTTTTAAATATGAAAATACTGTTGTGTAGGCAAAAGTCTAAACATCAATGTATATTCATTTTGAGATATTGTTTTATTCCAAAACAAGTGTTTGCATGCGCTTAAACCTTACGTGTGTTATTTACATATATTTAGTGAAATCACATCCTAGATAATGATCAAATTATTGTTTGTTGTAACTGTTGAGTCGCAACAGTGCAAAACACAACAAGTCCGTATTTTCTACTCCATCCTTATACAGTGCTTGGCAAGAGATTTTATCCCACATCCCCACCTTATCGGAGGACTTTATGATAATGCTGTTGTCATTGTGTAATGTGTTAAAGATATCCAGATTGTCACGAGGCAGTGAGGAGTTATATGTGGGTTTCCTTTTGAACCCACATAGGATCCCCTGATCTACCTGTACCCCCGTTCTAGCATGGCTTCCCACTCTTCTGTTGCACATGTATTTCCATTATCCTGCCCCAATGATGTTTTAAAGTATCAGTGTCACTTGAACATATTTCTGTTTTGGGCTCCGCTAGTCTCCTGTTCATTGGCTTAGGCCTGATTTTATGCGCCTCAACCAGCTTTAGGTCTCTTAGAAACAGAAATAGGTCAATTCTACATGGACTGTAATCAAAGTGCCTACTGGGGCAGGAATATAAGCCAAGGTTCAGGAGATACTGTTCATCCATTGTCAGATTGATAATAGAGAGTTTATTCCCACCTATGGTCATGCCTCGACTTGCTCATCACCTTTATCTTCCTGTGAGGCGAGTTGTCTTTTTGTCTTCCAGCTGCTCCTTCTTCTCTTCCTCCGTTTGTGCCACTTTTGTTTTGTTTTCCCTCTTTTATGACTTTCCATTGTCCACCCCAGTCTGAGTACCTGTACTCGGCTAAAAAAAAGTTGCAGTTAGGTTTTCTTCTTCTAGGGGAGTACCAGCAGAATCTCCTGAGTCCGATTGACCTTCTGAGCTGGACTTCACTGCCAGAAGCTCCTGTTGTCTTTGTGTCAGTGTCATTTTTTACCTCTCTCCTTAATTCACCGTATTGTGTTGCAAAGGTTCAGACTCTTCCCTGTCTGTACTCTTGCTTTTCTGGTTACAAATGGCTTTTTTTAGCCTTTCCTTTTTCCTCATGTTTTGTCAGTCTATCTGTCATACCTTTTATGAAGTTAATCACTGGTTCGTCATTCTCATTCCCTGAAGACCAGCTCTTATTTTCAAACACAACAAATGCGTCGGAGAACTCCAATAGACTGCAGACGTAAAAGTGTAACAAAGAAAACAACATGTTAGCAGGCCTTTTCCATCTATGGACAAATGATCAGGAACAAAATCCTCATATCCATCAGGACCGTCCCAGGGCTGGTCCAGTTTAGGACAGAGTTGAGGACTCACCTCTTTAAACAAACTCTGTGCTTGTCTTTGTCCCTGTACAGTGCTCTGCAGCCTTTAGGATAGGCTTGCACCATAGAAATCATATACACATATACATAAAGAAGCTGGCCCAGCCTACACTTATGTTTGAGTACATTTGACAAAACTCTAGTTAAAACGTTTGTGGAAGGGTTGAGGAGGGTTATTGCCACCTAGAGGACTCTGGCTCCCAGTTGAGATTTTAATGCATTCAGAATGTGATGGTGGTGGCGTAGTGTGTAAAATAACGACTAATTACCAATTAGATTAATTCAAGCATTCCATCCATCACTTTATGTAAACTTTAATAAGTCACACTAAGTGGGAAGGGTGTGCTCAGATGTGGGTAAGGTGTACACTGTGTCACTGGAACCAAGCTATACCCAGCCGATGAGCCCTTAACAAGGGTGAAAACAGCCCTGGATTGCCTGTTTTCGGTCCAGGGAAGACCTGGCTTGACAGTTCTGGCTGGACTGTTCCCATTGGAGCAAGGTCAGGACCGATTTGCATATAGCTTGGTTCAAACTGAGGTGGTATGGTGTGCGAAAGTAACGAAGGACTGGGATGTCCCCCCAAGTAATTACCAAGGGCTGAGATTAACTCAAGCAATTAATCCATCACTTTTTGCTCACCTTGGCACTAGGTTTGACACTCGCGCAGAGACCATCAAAATAAACCACAGGCTCGTTCCAAGGCAGAAAAGGTGCCAAATGGATTTACTAAGCAATATACCTATAGTAGATAGTTGTAAAGCAGCAACATGAGGTTCTGTGCATTCACTCATAAAGTAATTCTGGGTGGGCATCTATGCAAGGAAAGAAACCCAAATGTGCCTAATTGTTCTGAAACCGTTAGTCACACAAATACCTCTTTTTCCCTCCTCCCCAAATGTAAAGATTTTTCTAAGTTGTTGCACACCATGGTGCAAATGGAAAATATTACTTGTAATGTTGTATGGTCACATGCGCCACCTATTTGCTGTGTGGGTGGAAAGTATATAGGTTACTCATTTTCACTAAGCAGTTTATTTTCTATACTGCACATGTAAACAGATGTCTATGGAGAAAACATACAATAATTTAAGTTGGAGTCTGCGTGCTGAA
This sequence comes from Pleurodeles waltl, assembly GCF_031143425.1. Taxonomy (NCBI): domain Eukaryota; kingdom Metazoa; phylum Chordata; class Amphibia; order Caudata; family Salamandridae; genus Pleurodeles; species Pleurodeles waltl. Next base: position 771,941 of record NW_027149831.1, read on the forward strand.
GCATTCTGCATTTCAACTACATGATCACGGGTCGTCCTCCAAATCGAAACTCAATGTTTGAACTAAACATGTTTTTTCAGAGCCCAGAATGTGACGGCAGGATAGTGCACCACATGTGATCTGCAGTACGACAAGCAGCAAACGATTGGTTACAGGTAGTAACATTCCCCTTCTTTCCTAGATATTAGTCCACCTTTCACGTATTATAGCAGTGTATTTGTTTCAAGAAATATTTCCCGTGTTAACTTTCAGTGTTGTTTTCACTCCACAGCACCGCAGTCTCAGAGAGAAAGTCTGAATGGTAAAGAGATACAGCACGCTTCTGCTGGAAGGAAGAATTTTGCTCACAGAATGAATGAAAAGAAACACCAAAGGTCACACAAGAGTGAGAGTTCTAACAATGATGCACTTCTAGGGCCCAAAAGAAAACAGAGAGGCCTAGGAGCGTATCCGTGTGCTGAGTGTACGAAGACATTTACTGGAAAGACACATCTTTTACAGCACGAAAAAACACACACAGGACTAAGACAGTGTCCCTACCCTGAGCAGGAAACCAGGTCTGCTGACGAGGCAACTCTTATACACCATGAAATAACTCACAAAGGAGTGAGGCCCTTTCACTGCCATATCTGTGAGAAAAGCTTTACTCAGAAGGGAAATCTTCAGAGACATCACAGAACACATACAGGAGAGAAACCTTATCAGTGCAGTCTGTGTTTTATGAGGTTTGTTTATAAGGAAAGCCTTGTATTCCATCACACTATACACACAAGGGTGAAGCCTTATCACTGCCCTGTGTGTGGCAAGGGCTTTGACCGCAAGGAACGCCTTGCAGGGCATCAAAGTACACACCCAGGAGAGAAGCCGTATCAATGCAGTGTGTGTGCATAGAGGTTTAATCGTAAGAGAACCCTTGCACACCATCAAATCACACACAGAAGTCCTTTTCACTGCAGTGAGTGTCGCAAGAGCTTTGATTGTAAAGAACGACTTTTAGGACGTCAGAGAATACACACAGGAAAACGCTATGTTGCTGCACGGGGTATGAAAAAAGGTTTTAAAAAAAGGCGGCTCCTCAGCAACATCAAGTAACACATAAAAGACAGACGCCTTTCCAAAGCACTGCCAAAACAGCATCATTTAAAGAAAGAAAGCTGATCTTTTACACTATCTAAGAATGTATAGATGAAATTAGGCCATCTACAGCATCTAAGGATCCATCAGGGCTGGGGTTCTCGCTTTCTCAGAGTAGCGACTGTGCAGTCCCTCCGATGTGAGGCAATCAAGTGTGTAGATAGTACCTTCGCTGTGTTTTTAGAGTAGTCCAAGTGTTACAAGTGCAGTTTGCACCATTGATGTTTCCGAAGACATCTTATGGAGTTTAATAGAGTAATTGTTTTGGACGCACATTTGTCGCTTGGACTTTTGTATTCACTGAGCTTATTGTTTGGATTAATATAGACAGATTACTCTGGGCCCTATGCCATCAGTGAGTGCACAAGGCTTTCCTTCAAACCTTTACGTTGAAGCAACTGTTCTAGTGTATGGAGTCATGAAGCATACTGGTGAAGGTTGTCTCCTCTCCCATGCCACCCCACAAAAAAGATCCAGCCACATTCATCTGTGGCCTTGAAGCATGGAACCTACAGATACCTGGTATTAGGCCTTGTGTGAGGCTGCTCTGGAGTCATGCAGACACCAATGTCCAGCTCACCACCCTCAGCTGGGCGTGTGTGAGCTGCTCTGGAGTCACGCAGACACCGGTGTCCAGCTCACCACCCACAGCTGGGCGTGTGTGAGGCTGCTCTGGAGTCACGCAGACACCGGTGTCCAGCTCACCACCCACAGCTGGGCGTGTGTGAGGCTGCTCTGGAGTCACGCAGACACCGGTGTCCAGCTCACCACCCACAGCTGGGCGTGTGTGGGGCTGCTCTGGAGTCACGCAGACACCGGTGTCCAGCTCACCACCCACAGCTGGACGTGTGTGAGGCTGCTCTGGAGTCACGCAGACACCGGTGTCCAACTCACCACCCACAGCTGGGCGTGTGTGAGGCTGCTCTGGAGTCACGCAGACACCGGTGTCCAGCTCACCACCCACAGCTGGGCGTGTGTGAGGCTGCTCTGGAGTCACGCAGACACCGGTGTCCCGCTCACCACCCACAGCTGGGCGTGTGTGAGGCTGCTCTGGAGTCACGCAGACACCGGTGTCCCGCTCACCACCCACAGCTGGGCGTTTGTGAGGCTGCTCTGGAGTCACGCAGACACCAGTGTCCAGCTCACCACCCACAGCTGGGCGTGTGTGAGGCTGCTCTGGAGTCACGCAGACACCAGTGTCCAGCTCACCACCCACAGCTGGGCGTGTGTGAGGCTGCTCTGGAGTCACGCAGACACCGGTGTCCAGCTCACCACCCACAGCTGGGCGTGTGTGAGGCTGCTCTGGAGTCACGCAGACACCGGTGTCCAACTCACCACCCTCAGCTGGGCGTGTGTGGGGCTGCTCTGGAGTCACGCAGACACCGGTGTCCAGCTCACCACCCACAGCTGGGCGTGTGTGAGGCTGCTCTGGAATCACGCAGACACCGGTGTCCAGCTCCCCACCCACAGCTGGGCGTGTGTGAGGCTGCTCTGGAGTCACGCAGACACCAGTGTCCAGCTCACCACCCACAGCTGGGCGTGTGTGGGGAGGCGCTGTTGCTTGTAGCAAGACCTGGATCTGAAGCTGTAGTGGATCCGATTAGTTTTTATCAGGAATCAGGAGTTCAGTTAAGCCTTTAGGCTTGCAGGTCTGTGTCCCATCACCTAGTGACTTTTAACCTACGTGGGATGCTCTGTTTTAGCACCTTTATTTAATTATTTCTTCAAACATGGCTGCCATGTTTATAGTTAGGACGATGTTTATATTACACATTATCAGTGCTACTTCGTAAAGACGTCCTTATCAGTGTCAGAAGAAGTTCCGTAGGTATTCACATTAGGTACTTTCCTACTTATGTGCAACAGTCACCAGAATGTGCTTTTCAAGGAATTGTTTATAGAATTGCCATCCAAGTATTCCTTCTTATCTGTTGTTTGAGAACACACCTGCGTCAGGGGTCCCACCACATCTGTATAAATACATCTCACACAGACAAGGCCATCAGAGGGATTCCTACCGATGCCATCAACGCTATCTACTCTACACGTTGCTTTGATGCAGACCCAGCCTTCGTGTCTTCACGGAGTCTGATCTAGAAACCTCATTCCAAGGTAATGAGGGTTGGGGGCGCTTTCCATGGACATGGCAGTGGCAGTTTAGGTTTATCATACCTAGCTCTCTTCTAGGTTAGGGGTTAGGTTTTCCATGCTAGGGTGCTAGGCCTATTTCACAACTATTCATACTTCATGTAATTGCAAGATGGTAGGGATTTTGTGTTCATGACTCTCATTTTTACCATTCTGTTCCTTGCATTGTTCATTATCCTAATTATTGCAGCTCATGCACTCTATAGCAGTTCGCAGTATTTTTTAAATAAAACCTATTGTAAACTTCACTGCATCTCCTTCATTGCCTGTGTGTGAATGAGACTTATTGCTCATGTCAGAAAACGGTAATCTCCGTTTAACCACAACCTCCCTGAGATGTCGTCTTATTGAGTCCAAGCGTAAAGGTTGGTGCAAATCACCTTTTACTGTCATGTGTTTGGTAAGGTAATGCTTGTGAGCTGGGAGGGTTGGGACGACAGTTGTGACTTGTTGTAGGATAGGCATAGTCGCCTACAAACAAAAAAGTGCTGTTGACCTTAAATCAACAGTCTTGCCTAGAGCAAGAGTAAAACTACGACACAGCGAAGTCAAAGAAAAAGGATGTAATAGTAACCGAAAAAAACATGTAAAATGTGGCCACTGGAATGAGTCATAAGGAAGCAGCCCCATGAGTGAAACAAAAGAAACAAATAACGGGGGAAGAGCACATGCTTCTTAGAAACAATGTAGTTTTAAGATGGCAAACTTGAACTGGGTGCGCACACAGAATACCATAGACATAGGGCTGATCTTGGTATGTATCTGCTTAGGTTGCAATTATCACACTGAAACCTAGGTGGAAACAGATCCCGAGTAAGGGAAGAAGCTAAGATACTAACCTCCAGCCAAGGGCTAAGATACCAAGCTACAGACTGGTTACAATATGGTCCGAGCTATAGGTTCTAAAGACCTTCTGGCAGCACAGATCGAGGCAACATGCTAAAATAACAATAGAGAACTAGGTGAACAGTAAACCACAAAGCCCCTTTATTTCCTTTAGGGTGCCATTCTGATTTTCTGAAATACATGAAGTAGTTGTCCACAAACCATGCTTGGTGCCCTTGATAGCCCAACAGGAGTTCTAAGTTGCAATAAGATTCATAATTAGTAGGTAAAGCAGCGCTCTGTATGTACAAACATTTTCTGTGTTTGGGTCTACAGGACTGAAGTGTAGACATGAGTGACACATATAGTCTCCTCCTATGTTGAGGGCACCCCTCGCCATAAGGTTTGTGTTACTGGTGCTCTAAAGTTTACTGCTAAAGTGATATGTTGTGCCGTTACAGATCTAATTGAACCAGACAATGGACTAGGGAATAACTTTTACTATTCAAGTGCCTGGCAAACCCAAAGCAGTGAAGGAGCTTCTAGCTGAACTGAGGGAGGAAACCAATCAATCATTGGTAAAATATTTTGTGGGTGTCATCCAAGATTACTAAAAGACCTGGGCACGGAGAGTCTGGTATCCCGAACTTTTGAGCATGAACATCTGTCCTCCAGACAGGCTGACTTTTTGGGAGGATCTTCTGTTGCAGCACCAGAGAAGTATCCCGCACCCAAACCTGTGCACCCTCCACCTTCATGTGTGGAGATTGAATGGCAACAGTTGACAGCTTTCGATCTTCCTCCTGAAGCTTGTGATGTTATTCTGGCAGCCAGTTGTCCCTCCACTAAAACTGTATACACCTTTCAGTGGGATAAGTTTATAGCGTGGTGATCATCCAGACATATTGACACTCTGTCTGCACCTCTCTCCCAGGTTCTACTTTTTGTTCTTTCTTTGGCCCACCAGGGCTCCTCTCCCAGCACAGTTACGGTTACCTCTCAGCCACTTCTGCATTCTTGCAGTTGGCAGACCAACCTTTTGTGTTTAAGTCACCCATTGCGGCTTGGTTCATAAAAGGTATGCAACACGTGTCCTCCTCAATCAATCAGCAGACTTGCAGAGTGCTTCTTATCACCCATGAGGGTATGTGGGCACTGGCAGGATCCAGTTGATTAGCCAGAAAGTCAGGTCTTCAGGGACTTTCTGGTAGAGATGGTGAGATCTGGAGATAAAAGGGTAGCTTGTTCCATGTCTTCACTGCTAGGTAGGAGAAGGAGGGACCTCTGCATCTGCTACATTGGATGCTGGTGGCGAGGGCCAGAGAAGGGTAAGCAGAGTGGAAGTGTCAGGTAGGCTCATGGACGTTCAGCTGGTGGCTCAAATAGGCTTGTCCGAGTTCTATGGGGCAATATATGTGTGGATCAGGAGCTTGAATTGGTATCTTTTGTGTACAGGGAGCCGTTGGTAATGAGTGATGTGGGTTCTTTTATGCAGATCCAGGAATACTCTGGCTGCAGTGTTCTGTAAGGTCTGTTGTCACAGGAGGTGAGCTGCGATCCTTGCATTAAGAGTGTTGCCGTAGTCCAATTGGCTGGAGATGAGAGCCTGGGTGATGGTGTGTCTTGACCTTTGTGGTAGCCATTTGAATATTGTACAAAGCATGAGGAGGAAGAAGAAGCAGAAGGAGGAGACTGAGTTGACCTGAGTTGTTGTGGTTAGCTTGTCCAGAATGGAGCTAGTTTCTTAGTGTGGGGGTAGGAGTAGGTTTGAGTTTTGAGGTCCACAAAGATGTGTCCTATAGGGAGCATTTGTTTCAGAAAATCAGTACCTTTGTCTTTTCCATATTGAACTTTGGGCAGTTGTCTTTCATCCAGCTGGTGACATCTCATACAGTTGTGGAACTTGGTCTTGGTGTTGGTGGTGGCTTCGGAGAGGGATCCATATGAGAGTGACTCCTTTGATGCCTATGTTCTGTAGCCTTGTGATGAGTGTGTGGTGAGAGACCAAATCAAAGGCAGCTGAGAGGTCTAGGACAATCAGAGCCGCAGTCTCTCCTCCGGCGAGTAGGGCTCGGATCTCATCTATAGCTGCAAGGGCTGCCTCAGTGCTGTGGTTGCTGCGGAACCCAAATTGGGAGAAGTCATGTAGGAGGTTCTGTTCCAGATGTGAGGCCATTAGTCATGCCTCAATGGGCTTTGAACACTGTACTCACATTTCTGATGTGCATGCCCATTGAGATGCTGCACAACTGCCCTCTCAGGCTGATAACCATCAAGACCGGCCAGACGTAAGTAATACCTTATTTGTTATAATTAGTTAAAATTGTTACAAAAGTCATGATATGTGAGAGTATAGATAAAACAACATTCATCGGCCATTAGAACAGTAGAATGCTATGCAGTGTTATTTGTCAGTTTGGAGGGGCTCTAAAAGAACAATGAGGAATAAAAGAAAAAATGTGTCTATTCAGCCTGATCCCAGACCGTTAAACCGAACTTGTGCTGAGAAGCCCTTTCTAGCTGTCAGCAATAAGCAGAACAACACTGAAGTGCAATGTGCTGGCAGGGCACTCAGAGGTGCTAGTGTGTCAAGAGTGGCAGGCAAGGACGAAAATGACAAAGGAGCCTGCCAGACGGAGCATGTGCTCATAACAGTTTTGAGCATCTGAAAGGGATGACAAGTCAAAGGTGCCAATAGTGGAGCCATTAACTGTGTATTTGGATCTTACAAACAAGCAGCAAGGGTGCACAGACACTGCAGTGCTTAGTGTTAATTGTAGACATAGGTCCTCACTATGAATATGGCGGTCTTCGGACTGCCACACTCGTGGTGGTGGTCTTACCACCGCGGGCCTGGTGGTGGAGACCGCCATATTACGAGTGTGGCGGTTTGGCTCCTGCCAAACTGCCACAATGCCTTCGGTACTGCCAGAGCGGTCCGACCACCGGGCCAGAGGTGAGCAGCCGGGGGTCACGGTAACACTGCTAGCGGTATTACGAGGTGGCGGTCCGCCAGTGTTTTCACAGCGGTCACACCGCCACAAAAAACCCTGGCGGAAACGCTGCCAGAGACAGGAAAATCCTTTCCTGTCGCCAGCACACGCACCCTCGCTGAATCCCCTCCCGTTCTAGGGCACCCCCCCCCCGCTTCCAGTACTCACTCCCTGCACCCCACCTTCCCGTACTCACTTTCCTCACCCCGCCTTCCTGCATACACACGCACCCCCTTCACATCGCATACACTCCCTCTTCACATCACATACACTCCACCTTCACCTCGCATACACGTCCCCCTCCACACCTACATGCACGCACACCCACTTACACACGCACTCACACCTACATTCACGCATCCCCCTCACACACGCACATACATACATGCACTTACACATGCACACACACAACACCCCCCACCCTCCTCCCCTGTCAGCCGATCACTTACCTCGTCCGTTGAGGGGGTCATGTGGGAGGAGATTGGTCATGGCACTTCCACTGCCGGCAGGACACCGCCGCGCGAATTATTGGTTGGAATATGGCGGGCGGCGTCCTTTTGGCAGGCGGTGCCGGCGGTGAAACCGCCAACACGACTGCTGATGGATTTCTGCCATTGTTTTAGGAGGCTGTAAACGTGCTCATTGCAAGTCTTCCTGTTTTTTTATACTGCCATGCACACCGTTGTGTAATTTTCTGGCTATTACGCTTTTATGGCGAAGCTCCTCAGTCCCAATTCCTTTTGTAGAAGCGAGTGGCCTACCTCAAAGTTCTTTTGCTCTCTTTCACCTATGCACTGTAGGGTTGTCGCATGCAGCACTCCTTTTCCTTGAGAGCCGGATGCGAGCTGGTTGATCTTCTTTGAAGCAGTTGATACAATGCTGCTGCTATTGATGACCAGTGTGAGAATATGTCCGCACGAGAACGATTGGTGTTTTCTTACTGCCAGTTGCTTTTCCATTCTGTCAAGTGCGAGGTGTCTATTTTGTTCCATTACACTCTTCAATGCAGTTTTGCACCGGCTTGCACCATTTTTTAGCACCAGCTGGGCACTATATTTATGGAATGGTGCAAGACAGTGCAAAGGGTAGGCTAGCGTAAAAAAAAGGACGTTAGGCAGGTTAGAGTCAAAATAAATGACTCTAACCAGATTAGCGTCATTTTTTGATGCTAAGGGGCATATTTATACTCTGCACTGAATTAGCATCACTTTTTTTTTTTACTCTAATTCGGTGCAAAACTAACTCCATATTTATACTTTGGTGCTAGACCCATTTAGTGCCAAATTTATGGAGTTAGTCATTTTTTGGAAGTGGAAACCTACCTTGCATTAATGAGATGCAAGGTAGGCGTTCCAGTGCAAAAAAATGACTGTATGGCCTTAACTCCATATTTAGACTCCCATGTAAAAATGGTGCAAGGGAGGGAGGCGGGGTCAAAAAGAAAGCTTTGTCCCATTTTTTTAAGTCTGTGTCAGGGCAGGCGTTAGGGGACCTGTGGGCCTATTTCCATGGTGGAACACCATAGAATAAGCCCACAGGTGCCCTCCCCAGTCCCCAGGGGCACCCCAACCCACACCAGAGGTACTGCGGAGGATGGGGGACCCCATCCCAGGTAAGTACAGGTAAGATTGCATTTTATTTTTGAAAGTGCCATATGGGTCCTTGAAATGGGCCCCTATACATGGCACAGGGTGCAATGGCCATGCCCAGGGGACCCTTGTCCTCTGTGCCGTCCATTGGGGTGGTGGGCGTGACTCCTGCCTTTTCTAAGGCAGGAGTCATGTGGCATGGTAGGGTTAGCACCATAAAATGATGCTAATCTGGTTAGAGTCACTTGTTTTACTCAAACCTGCCTAAAGTCATTTTTTGGTGCTAAACCCTCTTCTTCTATACTGCCAGCCCCACCCGACTAAAGTCATTTCTTTTTTACTCTAGCCTACCCTTTGCACCGGCTTGCACCATTCCATAAATATGGTGCCCGGCTGGTGCACAGAAATGGTGCAAGCCGGTGCTAAACTTTTTGGTGCAAAACTGAGTTAGTGCAGTTTTGCAGCAAAAAGTATAAATAAGTGCCAATATTTCGTAAGTTTGCACCACTTTTGCGTCAAAAAATGACCTTAATGTGGTGCAAAAAAAGTATAAATCAGGGCCTTGGTGCTAGACAGGTCTAGCACCAAAGTATAAATATGGAGTTAGTTTTGCACCGAATTAGAGTAAAAAAAAAATGACACTAATTCGGTGCAAACAGAGTATAAATATGCCGCAGAGTATAAATATGCCCCTAAATATGGCGTTAAGGTCATAGAGTCATGTTTTGCACGGGAACGCCTACCTTGCATCTCATTAAGGCAAGGTAGGTCTCCACTTCCAGAAAATGACTTTAACTCCATAAATTTGGCGCTAGACGGGTCTAGCGCCAAAGTATAAATATGGAGTTAGTTTTGCACCGATTTAGAGTTAAAAAAAATTATGCTAATTCGGTGCAAACAGAGTATAAATATGCCTCTTAGCGAAGCATTGGATTGCCCCGGAGACACCGACACTGCTGGAATGGGAAAGGGTTATGGACCTTTATATGACAGCGGAGAGGGTCAGATATAAGATTAGAAGCTGCACACGCAAATGAAGAAAATATGGGGCACCTGGACGGAATATTATGGCCTAGACACGTAAGATGCAACTCAAGAAGAGGGTCTGATTGGGACACTTGATCGACTGGGTTGGACCCCACACCCGTTCAACCCCCACGACGATGTCAAGTGATTATTTATTGTCAACAGTGTGTAAGACCTCTGATGGTACAAATGTTCTACCGCAGTTTCCGAAATTTTATTATGAACACCTGTTGGTGCACTGTCTGTTACAACTTAAAAAATGCAATAACATATTTTTTTAAAAAGGATGTTATAGGATTCGCGCCCCTGCCAGGCACAGAATTGTTGTCAATGATGCCATTTCATATGTTGCAGTGATGTTATCAATGATGTCATAGAACGTGGCAAAGGGGCGGATTACAGTTCCTTTAGGGCACAAGTTATTGTTAATTGTGCTAACGGAAGTCGTGGATTTCAGTGGCTTTCTTAGTATAAAGCAGTTGTCTTAACTGACAATTTTTCCTAAACTATAATGTCCCTTTAACCCTTGGGTTTTTACAGTGAATTATTTCTAATAGTTTTTTAATGTAAAGCAGAGTACAGTAAGATATTATTACAATTCCTAACTATAACGTCTATTTGTTTTGCAGTAAATATCAACTTTGTATTTTTACAGAGTAAGATGTTGATCGCCGTTAGCCAGACCCTGGGCCTCACCCCCCGGGGTGCACCGAGGGCGCCGAATCCTCGGCCACACACAGCTCACTGTGCCACAGAACTAACAAAAAGTGTCATTTTAAGTCGGGCAGACATACGGGCTTTGTCAAAGGGTCAGCACACCCAAAAAATATAAAGCGGCAGGCCTATTGGCTTTCTCAATAAGATACCAGTCACTATAATGAAATGGATATTTTATAAATCCAACCATTGCAGTGTTTAGTGATTGTATTTTCAATAAAGCATTTAAAAAAACATGAATGTGTCTTTAAGCCTTTTTTAAACATTTTTCAGGCCACAAAGTTTAGGCGTAGAACTAACCACAAGGGGTTCCCACACTCCAGCTGAGGACCACGCAGCTTCAAGTCAGAGTGCTTTACAAATATGGCATGCTGTCCTGGGGGTCGTGGATTCAATGACCCAGGAGACCTGCTGTGGGTTTTTCTTAATGTTACTGGAGTTTGGGGGGGTGGGGGGAGAAGGGGGCTGCTCGCGTCCTGCAGCCCTCCAGGACATTACAAACAATGCTTCATGGGGCACTGCCAGGGTCCAGCAGTAGCTGTTGCCGGGCATTATGGTGTGCTTCTTGCCTGGGGCAGTGAATAATAAAATGGTGCCTCCTGCTCCTAAATTATAATATTTTTTTCGAGGGGGAGGTGCCACGGTCCCACCCAAGACACACATACTTTATTTTAACTTTGAGGCCGTAGAGCGCGCCCCAAAGCCCCACACTCTCTACTGACTCTCCAGCCAGCACTTATACAGGCATCCCCCCCTTATTGTACCGCAGGTGCCCATCCGGTGCCCCCTCACCATTAGTGGGTATTGGGGGCCCCAGGGAGTGCCCCATGACTCCTGTGGCCCTGCTGATTCCCCATCCTGGGTACCGATAGGAGACAGACATTTTTCTTTTCCCTGGGTGCCTTTGTGTTGAGCGGGGGCACGCACACCTTTATTTTTAACTTGGGGACCGCGGGTTGGAGGCTTGCAGAGGAGTGAGCGCAAGGTCTGGCCACAGGCCATACTTTACATAAGCCAACCCGCCGGAAGAGCGTCACACATGCTACATACAGAATATAATCAAACCTTTTTTGTGAACTTTATCATTTTTGAGTGGGCCTATAGTTGGATATGGTAGGAAGAGCCTAACTTACGTAAAAATAAAACTGAGACATTCACTAAAAAGGTGCGACGGGTAAAGTAATGTCCTAGGTGCTGAACTGTGACAAGAACTAGTGTTTAAAAACCTCAAAGCCACTGAAATGTGCGAGTCATGGTTTAATGAACTCTACACTGCACCTGCTAGTGCACTACTTATATCTTCACATATTACATCACTCATGATATTCCATCAATGTGGCATTTTTGTCCATCTCAGCAAACGCTGAGGTTATGAAACAGAATCCTAGTAGGTAATGCCGGCTCCAGACGTCGATGCCCCATTCCTGAAGCAGATGAGCACCTTGGCAGAGGCGGATGGAAGAGGGGTCTGGAGAGGAAGGGGGCAGAGATGAGCAGTGGTCTTCTCTGAGTCTGGCAGGTTGCTTGTTACGAGGGTCTCGTCCTGGAGCGTGATTGGTCAGAGGATGGGCAGATAGTAGATGAGAGGCTGTAACAATGTGCATGGGTCCGGCTCACTCCTGCGCGGCTGCCTCCTGTTCTCTGGGTGCTGAGCCGGCTCAGCCATCGGGGCTGGTATGTTATATTCTCCAAGTAGCTGAAGCCGGCGGTACCAGGTGATGGGCCTCATTGAACGGACATACTCACCAACGTAGCACGGAGTCTGGAAAACGTAATCTACCTGACGTGTGCATTTCTCGCTGCTTTCACGTCCCACGAACACGTTCAGACAGAAATCCTAAGCAGACCACAATGGACAGGACGGACCCCCGGAGGTCCCTTCCGGCAGGACAGTCCTGAGGCTTCATCTGCTCAGAGCATTGTCACATGTGTGTGACTTGTTACCAGAGGCAGCAGTGTGCAGTGGTGAGAAGGCAGCTCGCACCTGGTTTGTGCACTCACTGCAGGGTGAGGCAGCAGCTCTCTGGTCTTCATGCTCAGTGCGCAGGAAGGTGTCACTCACTGCAGGGTCAGGCAGCAGCTCTCTGGTCTTCATGCTCAGTGCGCAGGAAGGTGTCACTCACTGCAGGGCGAGGCAGCAGCTGTGGTCTTCATGCTCAGTGTGCAGGAAGGTGTCACTCACTGCAGGGTCAGGCAGCAGCTCTCTGGACTTCATGCTCAGTGCGCAGGAAGGTGTCACTCACTGCAGGGTGAGGTAGCAGCTCTCTGGTCTTCATGCTCAGTGCGCAGGAAGGTGTCACTCACTGCAGCATGAGGCAGCAGCTCTCTGGTCTTCATGCTCAGTGCGCAGGAATGTGTCACTCACTGCAGGGTGAGGCAGCAGCTCTCTGGTCTTCATGCTCAGTGCGCAGGAAGGTGCCACTCACTGCAGGGTGAGGCAGCAGCTCACTGGTCTTCATGCTCAGTGCGCAGGAAGGTGTTTCACACTGCAGGGTGAGGCAGAAGCTCTGGTCTTCATGCTCAGTGCGCAGGAAGGTGTCACTCACTGCAGGGTGAGGCAGCAGCTCTCTGGTCTTCATGCTCAGTGCGTAGGAAGGTGTCACTCACTGCAGGGTGAGGCAGCAGCTCTGGTCTTCATGCTCAGTGCGCAGGAAGGTGTCACTCACTGCAGGGTCAGGCAGCAGCTCTCTGGTCTTCATGCTCAGTGCGCAGGAAGGTGTCACTCACTGCAGGGTCAGGCAGCAGCTCTCTGGTCTTCATGCTCAGCGCGCAGGAAGGTGTCACTCACTGCAGGGTGAGGCAGCAGCTCTCTGGTGTTCATGCTCAGTGCGCAGGAATGTGTTACTCACTGCAGGGTCAGGCAGCAGCTCTCTGGTCTTCATGCTAAGTGCGCAGGAATGTGTTACTGCGGGGCAAGGCAGCAGTTCTCTGGTCTTCATGCTCAGTGTGCAGGAAGGAGTCACTCACTGCAGGGTGAGGCAGCAGCTCTCTGGTCTTCATGCTCAGTGCGCAGGAAGCTGTCACTCACTGCAGGGCGAGGCAGCAGCTCTCTGGTCTTCATGCTCAGTGCGCAGGAAGGTGTCACTCACTGCAGGGTCAGGCAGCAGCTCTTTGGTCTTCATGCTCAGTGCGCAGGAATGTGTCACTCTCTGCAGGGTCAGGCAGCAGCTCTCTGGTCTTCATTCTCAGTGCGCTGGAAGGTGTCCCTCACTGCAGGGTGAGGCAGCAGCTCTCTGGTCTTTATGCTCAGTGCGCAGGAAGGTGACTGTCCCCATGTGGTCCAGACCCTGGTTACGTGGAGTGGTGTTCTGTGGGTTGCGCAGAGCACCTTGTTTGAGAGGCAGCAGTCGGGACATGGAAGGTTGCATAGGAAGAAGGATGTCAAGGTGTGTGCATTGGTGAGATGCATGTTCAAAGACCGCCTTCTCTCTGAAGATATAGTTGCAGCTAGCCTTATACATACCCCTTCCCAAGATGGTGCCTTTTCCAGGATACATCTCACTTGCCATGATTTCTGTGCCTGATGTTTTTCTCTGCTCTGCAAGTAATTTCATAATACTCTGATCCTGGGAATATACTCTCCTGAATATTAATTATTTGGAGAGTCTGGAACACTGACTCAATCTTATGAAGACCTGAAACCTTTTCATGTATATAAAATATACTGGATCGAGAAAGTCAGAAAGAAACCAAGGAAAAAGCAGCTGTGATAGAAATGGAAAGGAGAATGAAAACCTGAAGTGGACCAGCTCTGGAGCAGGTTTGAAAGGCAGCTGCTGACCCTTGGGTGGGTGATTGCTATTTTTGAGCAGGAGGAGCGAGGAGCAGCCGCCAGGAGCCCAGACGCTGTCGAGAAAGCAGCCCCAGGTGAGAGTGACTCACAGCTTGCACCTGCGGACCTTTGCATGGTCTTCTGAAAGCCAGGAAATGTGGAACCGCAGACACCTCACACTGTTGTCTTCACACCTGGGGTGTCTCCTCCTCCCTGTAAGCTGGTATGCTTACAGGGAAATACACACTGCTCAGCTCCCCCATCCTGCTCAAGGTGGCCCATCATGCCAACTCCTATTCCCTCTACTGTGTAGCCGTCTGGGAGGAACACACAAAAGCCAACTGCCAGCTATCATGTCACCCAGGAAACAAGCGGCAGACACCAAATGGTTAGAACATGAAAATTACTTTCTAAGCGTGTCATTTTCAGAATGGTAACTTAAAATCTAACTTTGCCATTAAAGAGGATTTTAAACAGCTTCTTAGACACCAAAGATAACATTTCTACCCACTCACAAGCAAAAGTACCACTTATTAAATGTAATAAGGTAACCCTGTATTATCCTACGGGAGAAGAAAGCTCACAAGAGTGAAAAACAAATTTGTGAGTTTTCCACTACCTGGACATGTAAAATTTAAACATACATGCCAAATTCTGAAATACAATGAAACTGCCATATGGGCTGTTTAGGCCATATCCTAGGGGTGATGTTATATAAAATGCATTTTAAGATTGGAAAAGGGGTTATTTTGCCAAGTTGAATTGGCAGCCCTTTAAATCATCTCTCAGAGTTGCAATGGTAGGCCTGAGAGATGTTTTAAAGGGCTAATTTAGTGAGTGGCATAACAAGTGCTACAGGCCCACTAGTACAATTTAATTTACAGGCTCTGAGTACATATAGCACCACTTTAATTGGGACTTATAAGTAAATAAGATGTGCTATTTTGGTACAATCCCCAAATCTGCACAAGCAGTTTGGAACTGGTTAGCCATAGTAAATTGCACAGAGACCTAAGGCCAATAAAAACAAATTCAGAAAACTAGGTGGGATGAAGGCAAAACATTTGCCTTCCATCACTTTCCTTGTTCACCCTGATCCTCCTGCGTTGTTGCCTATCATGTCCTCTCACTTCACCTTCAGCGTTATGTTGCTTGCCCGGGCCCCATCTGCATTGATGCTTGCTGCATCGTTGTGGCCTGCCCTGTTATTGTTGTTTGCCCCTGCCCTCCTCCTGCATTGTGTTGCTTACCTTGGTGGCTGCTTGCCCCATAATTGTTGCGTGCCCCATTGTTATTGGTTGCTCCATCATTGTTGCTTGCCCATGATTGTTGCTTGCCCTGTTGTTTGACCTGCCCCCTGCTCCCCTTCCGTGTTTTGTTGCTTGGCCTGACCCCCCACTTTGTACTGCTTGCCCAGTCCTCTCACCCTATCTTCTGCATTGTTGTTGCGCACCCCATTGTTGATGTTTGGCCTGTTGCTTTTGCTTGACCCATTGTTGTGCGTCTATTTGTTGTTGTTTGCCTTGTTCCTCCTGCTCCCGGGTTGTGTTGCTTGCCCCGTCCCCCTGCCCACTCCCTGCATTGCGTAGTTTCCCCCCTTCACCTCCTGGCACCTTCCCACCCCCACCCGCGCTGTTGATGTTTGCTCTGCCCACCTGCATTGTGTTGCTTGCCTGTGTTGTGTCCTTCACGATTTCCCCCTTCCGGTGTTGTGCTGCTTACCCCTCGTTCCCCCGCCAGAAAAAAAGCATGCTGTGTCATGCCACTTTTTCCTTACTTTTAGGTGTGCTGTGCGGCAGCTGTCTGCTGTACAACATAGCTCAAAGATGTTGACAAAGTCAATGGATCTTGCATAGAAAGACCTGTTAGCTTTGCCAGTGCTTGTTGACTATTAAGGCTAAAGCCTCATACTTTGCCTAAGCGGTTCATTTCTTTTGTTAGGTGGCTCAAAACACCAAGATGTTGTCCGCGTATGGGGCACATTTGTGGTTATTCCTGATAAATTTTATTCCTGTAAAGTGAGTGTGGCACCTCACTCTGTCTGCCTTTGGCTCTATATACAGTGTGAAAATGATAGTAGAGAGGGGGCCGCCCTGTTTTACGCCCCGGAGTATGTTTAGTGGTGGTGGCATTGCTCCATGTATGCTCAGTACTGTTTGTGGATTGGCGTAGCTGTTAAAGACCCATCTAACCAAGGTTCGGCCAAATTCAATCAAGTTTTTCTCATGGGCTAGTATGTTTGTGAATATATTGCCATCCACATTCAGGAGATTGCCATTGACAGAAATGCACCATATTTACAAGATACAGTGCAGTTTTGCCCTTTTCCCCTGTGCTGGTGCACAAATTGCTGCCTAGCACCAGCGCAGCAGGCCTCGAAAAATCATAAAAATGTTACTAGACCAGCAGGTCGAGTAAATTGAATAATCTACTTGATGTAACTGTAATGTACTTGACCTATAAACAGGTCTCAAATTGTGTGATCCTAGGGAAATAGTTTACAGAGTTGCCTTTATCTTCATTCTCACACATGGTTGCACCTTCAAATGTGTGAGCTCAGCATTCCTGCAGTACAGAAAAACCTCTTTTGTTTGATTAAGTAGACCAAAGAGTTTGCTTCATATTTCACAAGAATCTAGCCCACATATAGGGGACACATGATCCATGATTTGCTTTTAGTTTACTTATAGCATTACCATCTGGGCAGGAGTGTTTCTCAGTTTGTTTAAACACTCACTTTAAAAAAATATATTACTAAACCATGATGTGGTAGCATACTGTCATCTAGTGTTTTGAACCCTTCACAGGTGAGTAGTTGCGCTCTACAAAAACTGACTGACTGATCTACACATAGTGAATTACCAAGAAATGTCCAAAAACCTTTCCACTAACTTGCAGATTTACTGATAAAACTATATACTGTATTAACAATCTGTGAAAATCGGGTTTCAGAAAATATATCCCTTGCACATCAACACTTATGTATTCTGATTTGTTTTCATCCTATTACAATATTTTTTCATCATGCAGAAATACAAAAACAAATTCCTTTCACAACTACTGATATATTTTTTGAAATGTTTGTACAGTTGACTTAGTCATTTAAATGTTGTGTGTTAAGAAAAACCTGGCACCCTGTAGCCTGTTTATTTCACACTCTAAACAGCAGGTCAGACACCCTGTAGCCTGTTATTTCACACTCTAAACAGCAGGTCAGACAGTTCACCTTACAAAATCCTGCTACTCTGCAGTCAGAAAGAAAATTAATTGCAAGACAAACTGACTCTTGACCTCTGTCTGTGAACACAGAGCAGATGTGACATGCAAGAACATGATTTAAAAACTTATTTTATTGCACCTCTACTGTCCGACGGAACAGAACACTTGTTCTTTGTCAACTTGTCAGAAGGGGCGAGTAAATCCTAAAAATAGCTCGACCTGATCAAATATGACTCGCCATAGCGAGTGGTCAAGTAGATTTTTAGAGCCCTGTGCAGTACACTTGAAAAGAGGAAACAACGTGGATAATTAAAATTAAAATAAAAGTTATTTCTCCTTGTAGCGCCTGCTGCGCACTGGGAAGTACAGTTTTGATGCATTCCCAGGTTTAGATTCTTGTAAATTTCAGAATGCGTCAATACCCATGGGTCATCAATCAATCAATTCCCTTTTTGTATTGGGCTGCACTGTCACCCCAAGGGGTATCTGTGCACTGAACACCCACGGCACCACCCATGGTACACCTCCCTTACACAGTGTTAGGCAACGCAGCAACTTGTGCTGCAATGCCTTACACAATATCTACAAGGCAATGAGAAGCCACGCAAAGTGGCTTTGTGTGGCCTTGTAGATATGGGTCTGCGCTATGTGCTGCTGGTGCGTCACCAAAAGTGATGACCAGCGGCATACAGGGCTTGTAAATAAGCCCCTTGGTGTCCAAACTTTGGAACTTCCCTTTCCATTCATCTTAGGAGAAATGGAAACTTATCAAGTTGTAGGAAGCAGCTGAAAACGTATCTCTTCAGTTAAACAGTGTATTTCCTGACCAATTCTGTTAGTGCTGGATTGCCCGACTTGGGTAGCCAAGTGCTCTACAAAACCCTGCTAATAATAATAATTCACTACATAGGAATGATCATAGTTTGCGATAACCCGGGGCCTGGTATTGAAATAAAGAACTGAGAGCATTTACACGCCCCAGATCTCGTGGAGACGTACAGATAGTCACAGTGTGAATAGAATCTAGACCTAAGGAATGATACATGAAGGCAGAGTATCTGACAGGAGAACATGAGACTGCGTCTGTCAAGCGGCGAGCAGGGATAATCCTTGGGTAAATAATGCTGTTATTGTGTTAATTGCTTTGAAGTGCAATTTTTAAGAAACTGAACCATAACATTGGGGCTGTAGGGCGATAAAGTGTTCTGTATAACAGTATGGAGGAGCCATCCGAGCCAGGTGCATTATTTATTTATTTGGAGCTTGGCTGTACTTGCTATGACTTCCTCTGTCCGTATAGAGCAGTCAGGCTCTTTTGCATGTGACACAATGAGTGATGTTAAATTGGTTGATGCTCGACAGTTGCGTATAAGTTCCAGGGGCTTGGCCTCAGCTGTATACAGCATATGATAGCTCCTGAACGCATTTGAGATGCCCGACCCAGCTGTTATTTTGAGTCCTCTGGTCTCCTTCACCCTAGATTTGTAAAATATAATCTTGCCTGCTTTATTCCCACCCATTCTTTGGTGCTTCGTAATTCGTAGTGTGGTTTGTTTGTGTCTATCATTTCCATGTGGGCTCTGAGGACTAGAACTGTATGCCATTTTTTGAAGCTGCTGGTTCTCTTATGAATTACCTGTAATTCTTCCATTTTTAGTTCCAGTTTGTCTCTTTTGTTCTTGTATAATCTTATTTTGCCTGGTTTCTATCGCAGCCAAGTTGTCCTTTATAACCTCACCTAATGGGTTTTCCAGAAAGTGAAGATGTCCTGGGAGTCGCTGTCCCTTATATAAAGGCTGTCTGTTCTTGGGTCTCTTCTCTTATAGGTTTGCTTTGTACCCTTTTATCCCGTAGTCGCTACTGTTCTTGAATGCAGTTTTGTAGTGGGATGTTGACGTTATGGGTACTTGCTCTGCCAGAGACATTGGGCCTATCTCTGAGAAGGCCTATGGTGCTGATGTAATAGTCTAGTCATGTGTAGGTTGGATGTAACGCAGAGAAGAAAGAATAATATCTCTTGGCAGGTGTAATGCTTGATGTAAGTCCACTTCAAAGACCATTTGTGCCCTTTTCGTGTAAATGTGTGTTGGAAACTGACTTCTTTGCAGATGTCTTCCCACCCATTTGAAATGCTAGATGTTGGTTTTCGACTCTGATAGTGCACTGAAGCCTGCTAAACCAGCTCCTGTGCCAGCGTTCTTTGCCCTAAAACCAACCTACTCAATTATGGAACAATTGGCAGGACTTTAGTACTCCCGTAAGTCCCTAGTAAATGGTGCCCCCGGTACCTAGGGCATGGGTACTAAAGAGGGTCCCTAAGGGCTGCAGCATGTATTGTGCCACCCTAAGCAGCCTCCATACAAATTACACACAGCCAGCTATTGCCGACTGCGTGTCATGGTGCAAGCCAAGAGTGAAAACACAGCATGGCACGCTCGTTGTGTGCCATGCCAAACGCCATGCATTTTTATATGTAAGTCACCCTACAGCAGGCCGTAGGAGCCCTAGGGCAGGGTGCATTATAATACATGTGAAGGCCTGTCTGTGTGAGCAGATCTGACCCTGTGATGCCCAGTTCAATCGCAAGATATTTCAAGTGAACAAGGAAGCCATCTTAAGGTATCTACTGAGCATTGGTCATAATGAGTTACCCAACTATATAATGGCTTCACTGAAACCTATGGTGTTTGGTATCAAACACCTCATCTTAATAAATCCTGACTGATGCCAGTATTGGATTTATTATGACATGCACCCAGAGGCACTTTAGAAGTGCCCCTGAAACCTTCTGGTCCTCTAGTGTGCTGGTTTCAATCAGCCTGCCACCACGGATGACTTTCTGACCCCCCTGGAGGTGAGAGCCCACATTCTCAGAGGCCAGAAACAATGCCTGCTCCATAGGAAGGTGCTGTCACCTCCTCCAGCAGGATGGCTGTTAAAGCTGCATACCAAGGCCAGGGACTTCAAAGTACCTGCAGACATCGCTATGTGATCCTGGCTTCCTGCAGACCTGGGAGAGGGAACCCTCTTCTGTGAAGCACATTTGGTACCAGAGGCCCATTTGGCACCAGGACAGGCAGTAAATTAGCTCTGCAGGTAGGCTTGTTTCACTACCAGGCTAGTCACACCCCTAGGTGGGCTGCCTGATGTGGTCCACGAAGGAAGGGTTCCACCAACTTGTTTTTGGTAGAGCTAGGAATTCTAGAACAGTTCTGTAGTGTAAGGAATACCCACACACAGTTCCATAATTAGTGGTAGACATACATTTAGTTGTTGGTAGGGAACTAGATCATTGTTTTCTGTACTTCCCCCTTTTTATTCTAACTTTGGTAGGGGTGCCAGGTTGTATTAAAGATAATTTTCTTGGGCACCTTGAGACACTTTTAGCAGTTTTGCCTGCCCCGCTCACATCCGCTTAAAAAAAGATCTCTGGCAAAGAGCCCTCTAGTAGGGACCGCCAGTCATTGCAGTGCCACCTGGACGAGGAGCATGGTCCGATAATGAAGCATGTCACCCAGTGGTGATTGAGGGCTACTGTTCCTGTAAGACTAATGCATGTGGTTCCTGAAAAGAACCCCTACCCTAATTGGCAGAATGGAGTCCATTCTTTTGGAACACTGTACCTCATAAGCACCACCTGTGCACCGCCTCTGTTTGTACCTCATAAGCACCTACCTGTGCACCGCCTCTGTTTGTACCTCTCAGACGAGCTTCTAAAAATAAAGCTTGTGATCCCCGATCTGCCAGCCATGGCCATTTGATTATCAGGCTGTTACCTGTTTTCTGCTATGTACAGGTTTCGAGTTGCTCCCCATGTTTTGACTAACAATGAGCTCTGTAGAGTGAGTATGCAGATATAGGGGCGTGGGAGGCAGGTGATGAAAAAGGAATGAAGTAAACCTGGCAATAAGAAATTCCCAAAGGTAGAAATGCTCCATTGACCTGCGGCCAACAGACGCCTCCTCCAGCTCGGCCAAAGGCCCATCTGGCTGCAAAGTAGCCTCCTCGGCACCACACAGACAACACTGAGTCAGATACCCTTGAAAGGAACAAAAAGCAACAGTAGTTTAATATGAACACATCTGTTGGCTGCGGGGATATGTCAGGTCAATTATTGATTGTGATGGATTCACTCTATTAACAGCTAAATGACTGATATTGCTGCTGTTTGTGTGCCTTGTCTGCGCGTATGATGTCTAGGTAGGTATTCCAATGAATCCCTCATTCTGTTTTACAAAAATCCCTGGAAGAAGCTGAAAGTGCAACAGAATCTGAACTTTATCTGCTTTAGGAGGAACTAAAGAAACTCTTGTTTGTGTAAAGTGTCAGGGCCAGAACAAGGTTGTGTCAGCTGCACTAGTTTCAGGGAGATGGAGGGATATTATGGTGATAGAAAATCCACCTCAACTCACGATAATGCTTTAATCTTCCAGGTTTGAAGAAACCAGAAATGCTTGATCCACCCCCAGGGGGCTAATGAAGTGGCAAAGATAACTTAACAAACAACAAGGTAAAGAACGGAGTTGGCAACCTAAAACGACATCAGCGCAAACACACAGGGGAAAAACCAACATTAAGGAAACTTCAAAGAACACACACAGGAAAAACCATTCAAATGTAGCGAATGTGTGTTGCGGTATTGTTCTTTATCGAGCCTAAAACAACATCAGCGAAGGCATACAGGGGAAAAACCTTTCAAGTGCAGTGAATGTATGAAGAGCTTCAGTTTTTTTATCAAAACTAAAACGACATCAACACAAACACATAGGAGAAAAACCATTCAAGTGCAGTGAATGTATCGAGCTTTTGTCAATCATCAGAGCTCCAAAGACATCAGCGAACACACACAGGGGAAAAACCATACCATTGTAGTGAATGTGTGAAGAGCTTCAGTCCGTTATCAAACCTCCAAAAACATCTGCGAACACACACAGGGGAAAAACCATTCAAGTGCAGTGAATGGGAAGAGCTTTAGTTCTTTATCAAACGTAAAACAACATCAACGCAAACACACAGGCGAAAAACCATACCATTGCAGTGAATGCACAAGTAGTTTTAGACTTTCCTCAACATTAAGGAACCATCAAAGAACACACACAGGGGAAAAACCATACCATTGTAGTGAATTTGTGAAGAGCTCCAGTCAGTTATCAAACCTCCAAAAACATCTGCGAACACACATAGGGGAAAAACCATTCAAGCGCAGTGAATGTGGGAAGAGCTTTAGTTTTTTATCAAAACTAAAACAACATCAACGCAAACACACAGACGAAAGTCCATACCATTGCAGTGAATGCACAAGTAGTTTTAGTCTTTCCTCAACATTAAGGAACCATCAAAGGATACACACAGGGGAAAAACCGTACCATTGTAGTGAATGTGTGAAGCGCTTTAGTCAGTTCTCAAACCTACAAACACATCAGCGAACACACACAGGGGAAAAACCATTTAGCTGCAGTGAATGTGTGAAGAGCTTTAGTCAGTTACCAGCCCTAAAAACACATCAGCGATCACACACAGGAAAAAAAACATTCAAATGTAGTGCAATTCTCCAACCTACAAACACAGCAGCTAACACACCATCGCTAAACAAACAGAAATAATGATAGAAATGCAGCACTTTTGGCAGTAATGTAAGTATGACAACAATAGTAACCCATCTGTGGACACACACAGGTGCAAAAAAGTGCAGTTACTGTGAGATGAAGGAATTACCGAAAAAGATACAATTACAAATATGTGGAACATTCAAATACCAGATGATAAAAAGCAGATGATGGAAACCCTGACTAGTCTGAGTGAAGAAAAGAAGAGATATTTGTAGGATTATAAAAGTGTCTGTATGAAACTGGATTATTGGTTGAAGGGAGTGAGAACCCTGTTCGAATATTAATCACAGTCCTTGTCAGGGTGAACTACAAATGTCACTAAATAAACTTGAGATTAAACCTCTAGTTAAGCAGTCAGGCTTAACGTATGGGCAATGTGTAAAGTATTCCAGTAGCACTCTATAAGTAATAAAGTGAAACACAACACAAAAAGAATAAGAGTCCCAAACCAATTAGAAAAATAGAAGATATTTCAATAAATAAAATGGCACCATGACAACAAAAATCCAATCAGTAGAATCGTTTTTATGATTTTACAGTTTTAGTCAAAAATAGCATCAAACGGTGCAAAGCGCCAATTATGGGTATCTGATTGCACAGGAACAGGACACCCTCACCAGTTCAGGGTGACAACAGTGAAGAACGGGCGGATCATGGACCAGGTTTAATTAGTGCCTTTGGTGCGAAGACGCTGTGTTGGACCTGTTGAAGCCACCGTTAAAGGGTTGTGTGGTGCTGTCATGTGAGATTGCATCACCCCGCACCGGGTCTGGTGAAGCGCTGATTGGGAGTGGCTGCTATGTGAAGCTCTGCGTCTGCCCCGGTGGAGCTGAAGATTGGGAGCTGCAGGGTTCTGCGATGCAAATCTCTGCGTCAGGTCCGATAAATCAGGAGCTGGGTGGTCAGTTCTGTGAGGCGCTGTGGCATTGTGCGCTGCATTCAGTGAAACCTTCAGTTGAGCAGTTAGAAGTACACTCTGGCTCTAGCAAAGGGTCCATGATGGGCAGGACAACACTTGGGCGAGGTCATGACTCACAGAGGCCAGCAGACTTTATTCTGTGGCCAGTGGAGCTATTGTTTCTTTTCCACTTTTGATACTTGATCCTTCCCCCATGAGTCTGAACACAATCAAATCCCATCTAATGTAAAAACTTGCTAAACGTGCCACTTTCAAAATAGTAAGTTGAAATATCATTTTACTATTAAAGAAGATTTTAAATTACACTTCAAATGAGTGGAAGAAGTATTTCTCTATCTGTTCTCAAACTGAAGTTATCACTTTATTGGCCTACTTTAGAGGATGTCACAATGAGTGCTCCTGCCCACTAGTAGTATTTCATTTACAAGCCCTGGGGATATGTAGCACCATTTACTAGGAACTTATAAGTAATTTACATTTGCTAATTAGGTATATACCAATTTTACCATGTTTGTAAGGAAGAGCATAAGCACTTTATCACTAGGTAGAAGGAGTAAAGTCCTAAGGCCTCCAAAATGGGTTCAGCAAAAATCCCAGGGATGCCTTGCAAAAGATGGACATTTCCAACAGTGTCTTCTCTCAGGAATTGTTCATTTCTCTACACATTGCAGGAAGAAACGCGAAAACCAGGACAATACGTTTCACCAATGCAATTTATAGTGACTTTGTCAATGTTTTTTTACATATTGCAGAACATTTGAGCTGCTGTGCAATATCGCTTAAAGCTAAGAAAAGCGCTGTGACACGGACAATGCTGGCTGCTTCACAGTGCTTTTTTTATTTTAAGCCTTGTTGCACAGCAGCTCAACTGCTGTGCGATATGTAAAAAAACATTGACAAAGCCAATAGATTTTCCATAGGCGAAACTTATTGACTTTGCAAATGCTTGTTCTATTCTTTAATGAGCTTTTGGTTTGCCTGGCAATAGTTGGTTTGTTGGAATGTTGGTAGCATAATTATATGCATGCAACAAGATATAGATTGTTTAGAAGTATCCATTTCTTGTTTTATATGACCATAGTTTATAAAGAGTTGATTTGTATTTCTGATGTCCTTGGCGCCTTCTGATATCTAATGAAGAGCCCTCTCTGCTGGGGTAGAGGAGTTGGGAAAGAAGGTTGGTAAAATAATGGTCTGATTGATGTGAAATCCTGAGACAACTTTGGTCAGGAATCAAGGGAGTGTTCTTAAAACCACCTTATTCAATTGAAAAACAATGAATGTTTTATTGAAGATAAAGCATGGAACTCACTGACTCTTCTAGCAGAAGTGACAGCAATTCAAAGGCAGTTTTCCATTAAAGATGCTACAAAGTAGCTCTATGAATATGTTCAAAAGTAGGAGCCATTAATTCAGACAGTACCAGATTTAGATCCCAAGTTGGAGATGCAATTTTAACAAGAGGGAACACTTTTTTAAGAGCCTAGAAAAAGGTTTATGACGGGTAATTTAAAGACTGAAGTTTGTTGAAGTTTGTTGTGGTGATTTTCTGTATGCAGTTATAGTAGAAGGATGCACTTTTATGGAAGAGATTTGTAACTTGGCTTTCGGTCAATGAAGTGGATAAGGAATCAAAACTTTGTCTTGACATGAAATGGGGTTATGTCCTTTTGTGTGGCACCGTACCCAAACTCTTTTCCATTTTAGAGCATAATAAGATCTTGTGAATGGGCATTTCACATACTTTAGTATGTCCATACAAACCTGAGGTGGGTTGAGGTATCCATATGGTCTGGCCTCAGAAGCCATACGGCCTAATTCAAGGATTGGAGTTTTGACTGTTGGACTTGCCTTTGGAGTCTGGTCAGCAGGTCTGGTCTGCAGTAGAGTCTATTGTGCCATCCTAGTGATATGTCTGTGAGGTCCAGGAACCACCATTGGCTCAGCCAAACTGGTGCAATTAGAATCATCTTGATATTCGATTTGCTAAGTTTCACAATCACTGTTGGGATGAGTGGGATTAAAGGAAATGTTTAAACAAATGCTGTTGACTGATTGATCAAAAGGGCATTGCCCACTGTGTTCTGGTGCCCAGAACATAGTACTTTTTGCTATGGCGATCAGATATAATGTTTGGGATCCCTAATCTCAAAAGATGTTTCTTATTACTTCATTGTCTAGGTCACATTTGTGATTTTCCTTGTGGTGTAAACTGAGGAAATCCGCTTATAGGTTCTGATTTCCAGGAATGTGATTTGGTGATAGAGGGATCTCTCTGGTTAGATCCCAACGCTACATCGCATGAGCCTGCCTTTATCTTGTTTTTTCTTGCTTGTTCATGTAATGCATGCCAGTGGGGTTGTCTGTCTGAATCATGGTTGTGTCTGATTTTAGAAAAGGTAGGAAAGCTTTTAGGATTAGAAGAAAAAAATTCAATTGTGAATGATTGATATGGAGCATTTTTTTCTCAAGCTCCAACCATTCCTTTGAACAGATGTGATTTTTTTTTCTTCCAAAGGGTAAATTTTTTCTTTTTACTTCGGTCTGTTCTCACTCCCAACTAAGTTAGACTTTAGACTGGTTTTGGAACCAATTATTCTGAGTTAATACTTAGGCCTAGTTTTTGCAGGAGATTTACTGTGAACTGAAAATCACGGGCTGTGTGTTTTGGAGAGAAAAGCCAATCGTCTATATATGGGTAAACATAAATCTTGCTTTTTCTGAGATGGGCTGCAATGACTGTCATGCATTTTGAGAATGTTCTTGGGACAGATTTTAGTCTTAAGAGCCAAGACGACACACTGATTGGTATTTTTCCTATGGGGAATAACAGGTATTTCCAGTCATGCTTTGCTGTGGGAATGTGATTATACACATCTTCAAGGTCTACAGAACAGACCAGTGGTTTCTTTTGTTATGTGGACAAAATTGGTGAAGTGCAACATTCTGCCAGTACAGTGTATTGTGGAAGGGGCGCCTCCAAGGCTCTTAAAGAGACAGGCTTGTTTTTTCAGCTTTGCTATCTGTGGTTAATGTAGGCCAAAGAGACTGCATTTTACCTGCATAAAAACCATGCTTTGCTGCAAACGTGCAGAGGAACAAAGATGTTTTATGAATATGGATTAAAAAGATTTATCAGAACATTCAGGACAAATGGAACCTCTGGTGGTCTCCATCCCAAAGATATCTGTATAAGACTCATGGACAAAAGAATTTCTTCAGATGCAGTTTTATTCCATGGAATTAACATATAAAAAGATTTTCTGGGATCTGTGCACACAGTGGGAAATTAATCTAGTTCTTATGTGCTTATGACTATCAGTAAAGAACCTACGATGCAAAAGGGTATTTTCTGATAACTTCGGGGACAGTGATAAAGCCCATAAACTCAACACTCTGGCTGAAGCAGGAAGCCTGTTATGGTTGTCACCAAAAATACACCTGACTTTGAGACAGTTACTCTGCAAGAAGAACAAGTTTAACAATTTCACACTGGAGAATATTCACAGCTGGTTGTGGTGTTTGGTCATTTTGTGCAGCACTGATGATTCAGTGACAGCGGCCGGAGACCAGTTTCCAAAAGCATGAGAAGTGACAGCAGGAAAATGTGACCTGTAATTCTGGGTTAATGCTTGCAGTGCACAACAGTTACCCCTCCAAGCACTGATATGGGAGAAGTGATGCTCAATTCCATCATCACATGCATCTGTAAATGCACTCACCAAAGTGGCACTTCCTCAGAAGCATCCAACATCAAGCTGGAT
Organism: Pleurodeles waltl; assembly: GCF_031143425.1. Classification (NCBI taxonomy): domain Eukaryota; kingdom Metazoa; phylum Chordata; class Amphibia; order Caudata; family Salamandridae; genus Pleurodeles; species Pleurodeles waltl. Next base: position 799,656 of record NW_027149831.1, read on the forward strand.
TTGCTGTCTCACCACTGATTATATAAGTGATTCACAGTTTTTAATTTACAGATCATCATTCAACTAAATCCTAACTAGTGAAAAGATAGAATCAGTACATGATGGCAAAATTATTGATAGGAGAAAAAGGTGTTGAAAATGTTAGTTCACATTAGGTTTCTGAAAGCTTGACAGTTAAGTAAAGATTGAATCTTCAGCAGTAAAGAATTCCAGCTCTTAGAAGGTAGAGTCCTGAACTGTCGACTGCCTGCTATACATTTCTGGAACCTTGGCACTGGAAACGAAATCTGGCTTCAGAAGAGAAGTAACACAAATGATATTGAGGTTTGTGTTTACAAGCAAAAAGGAACCCTCATTTTATAAACTCTGCTGGAGAAGGCAAGGACCTAGAAGCGTGTGCTGCCTCGCGAGTGAATAGTGAAACTTTGTGATCCCGTTGTGACTTCTCAGACCACAAATAATATCGACCAGAGCATTCTGATGATCTAAAATGTGATTTTGTGTTGCTGGAACCGCCATATATACAGTGTTCTTATAGTCCAGGCTTTCGTAGAGGAAGCAGCTCATTAATAAAACATGTAAGTCAGAAGAAAGGAAAGGACACATCTTCAGTAGCCAGAGATGGCAGAAACTAAAGCCTTTCACTGAGTTTGTTTTAACAAAGTGCTGAGTCCCTGCTGCTGACCATCATTGCCACCACCTAGTAGTGGAAGTGCATTCACTGGATTAATTTTAAGAAAGTGCTGAGTCCCTGCTGCTGTCCATCATCGCCACCACCTAGTAGTGGAAGTGCATTCACTGGATTCATTTTAACAAAGTGCTGAGTCCCTGCTGCTGACCATCATCGCCACCACCTAGTAGTGGAAGTGCATTCACTGGATTCATTTTAACAAAGTGCTGAGTCCCTGCTGCTGACCATCATCGCCACCACCTGGTAGTGGAAGTGCATTCACTGAATTCATTTTGACAAAGTGCTGAGTCCCTGCACCTGACCATCATCGCCACCACCTGGTAGTGGAAGTGCATTCACTGGATTCATTTTAACAAAGTGCTGAGTCCCTGCTGCTGACCATCATCGCCACCACCTGGTAGTGGAAGTGCATTCACTGGATTCATTTTAACAAAGTGCTGAGTCCCTGCTGCTGACCATCATCGCCACCACCTGGTAGTGGAAGTGCATTCACTGGATTAATTTTAACAAAGTGCTGAGTCCCTGCTGCTGTCCATCATCGCCACCACCTGGTAGTGGAAGTGCATTCACTGGATTCATTTTAACAAAGTGCTGAGTCCCTGCTGCTGACCATCATCGCCACCACCTAGTAGTGGAAGTGCATTCACTGAATGCATTTTAACCTAGTGCAGAATCCGTGGCATTGGAGGGGTCGAGCCTCGATAGCGCGAGCGCTCTCAGAAGGGCGGCTCGTTGCTTGTCTTTAGGAATGAAAAGAGGGTCTTTGATTGAGATGGTAACAGCTCTCCTTCCGTGATGATGGAGAGAGAGGTGCTACCAGTAATATTGAGATCAGAGCTTCACTCCTGTTTTGGTAATTTAGTTCATCCATTTTACCCAATCAATACCAGATTTATTTAGGAAAACTAAAAATATGGCTGTGTCCTGGTTCTCCTATTATCAATAACCCATATAAATGCCACAGAATGTAGAGTACTTGAATCATTCTGTCACAAGACTGACTTAAATATAGATTTGTCAGATTCTAAAGTATTTTTATATTTTTTTCATTCTTTTAAGGTTCGTATGTAGTGATACTTTTTCTGCTGGGTGTTAGATTGTGTTACATCTGTAACAACAGTACCTGTGATGGGTGTGGGATGTAGAAGCCCAATGCAAGGAGTTTCTTACAAAACTACGAGCACGAGGGGAGGATGAACAGTTATAAAGTTACGGTTATTTAAGAGTTGGAGTTTTGTCTAAACGTTCCTGCAAACATCATATCCAGAATGTTGGTTTAACTATGTCTCAAACTAACAGCATTTTAAGCTTTTTTTTTCATAATATGGAAGGCTGTTCCTTTAAGCCCGTATAAGAATTTGCACGGCTAAAATCCTAGCAAAGTGAATCTATGGAGCCGCTGCACTGGCATACGGGGTACGACCTGCTTGAGCTGTTGTCATGTACAACTTGTAAAAGAGAATTCTTCTATTGCTCTATGAGAGCTTAACTTTAAATATATAAGCAGCTGTGTTGTCAAACATTCCCCCCCACGTCACAGATCTGGGTTAAAGCCAACGTTTCTTTGCTCACCATGCCACCCTAGTTTGTTTTCCGCTCCAGAGAGGACCTGATCTGGCAGTTCAGGCTGGACTGTTCCCATGGCAGTTTCAAGACTGATTTGCATATGGCTGGGCCCAAACGGGGGTGGGATTTAACCAAATGCATCTACCTAGAGGTGTATCTGTAGCACATGGGTACTCCGTGAGCACCCTTTCCTCAACTAAATTACTCTGTGAACACTGGTAAATCACCTCCTTTTCTGATGTAAATAAGATGTGATGTTATCAACAGGACATCTGTGTATGGTGAAATATCCCTTGCTAAGGTTCAGATACGGTAAAGAAGAGATGTTTTTCACAACCAGTTAAACATTGTGTAGTCACATTCCATTGTGTTTGCTTTCAGTAATTTTACATCTCTTTACATCCAACAGAAAATAAGCCTTGAATACATTAAATGATTATGTATATTGAAAACACTACTTGAAATCTGCAAAAACAATGAAAAATTGAGCTTCATTATTCAGGAAAACATGAGTGCAGTCAGAGACAGGCGAACCTGAACATAAACTGACAGATCCTGGATGAAGCAGTCAAGATCATTTCAGTGAATGTACGAGTCCGAGCTGTGCACGTCGCCACCACGAGAATAAGAAATTACCTCTAGAACATTAAGGCAATAACATTGACAAGCGGCCTCCTGTGTAAACAGGTGTCCAATGCCAGCTTCGATCATGGGATTGGTATGATGTGTTTACAACAGGGCTCTGCTTTCTAAAATGATAACAGACCATCGTTCCGTGCTCTGGGTGAGTTGTAAACCTTTTCCGGCCAAACCACAGGAACCAGAGAAAAGCACAATGCAGTGGATCCAGACAACTGAAGGGTAAAGGAAAGAGGGTTTTTGCTATCTACAGTACAACAGAGTGTCACAGTAGGTACCAGCCAGAAGGAGGATGAATCTTTACCTGTAACTGAGAAAAATCATTATCCAGTCTAAAGACTCAATTGTCAGTGGGTACCAAATTTCTGTCACACATTTTGAGTGTGACAGGTATTTGGTGACCGTTGTACTTTATTGCTAAATCACAAAGCAAACCTGCAAAATACCACACGGCATACAGGTTATGTAGAATAACACAAGCGCTTCGTCAGCCATTTTGGCCCTTCAGGAAGCACAGTCATGGGATGTAGAACAATATATACCCGACTCAGAGACACCAACCCAAAGAGAGAAGTATCAGACACCTGAAGCAAGAGCCGTAGTTTGTTACCAGAGCTACAGCATCCTCAGCAAATGCACACCAGAGAAAAACAATTCAATTGCACTGAATGTGCGAAGAGCTTTAGTTGGATATCTAACTTAAAATGTCACCAACAAACCCACAACGGGGAAAAACCATTCCATTGCAGCAAATGTGGGAGTAGTTTTAGATACTCTTCAGCATTAAGGAATTATCAGCGAACACACACGGGAGAAACCATTCCATTGCAGTGAATGTGAAGAGAGCTTTAGTCGGTCATCACACCTCCAAATACATCAGCGAACACACAGGGGAAAAACCATACCATTGCACTGAGTGTGGAAAGAGCTTCAGTAGGTTATCAAACCTACGAATACATCAGAGAACATACACAGGGGAGAAACCATATGATTGCAGTGAATGTGTGAAGAGCTTTAGTTAGTCATCAATCCTACAAAGGCAAACCTTACCATTGCAGTGACTGTGGAAGTCGTTTTTGTGGCCCTTCGGCATTAAGGATTCATGAGTGAACACACACAGGGGAGAAACCATTCAAGTGCAGTGAACGTGTGAAGAGCTTTAGTCCGTCATCAATCGTACAAAGACATCAGCGCACACACACAGGAATAACCTTACCACTGAAGTGAAAGTGGAAGTAGTTTTAGTGACTCCTCAAACCTAAAGATGCATCGGAGAATACACACTGGGGAAAAGCAATACAAGTGCACTAAATGTATGAAGGCCTTTAGTTGATTATCAGTTCTATACCGCCATAAGCAAAAACACACCTTCCGTGAACACACAGGGCAATAATCCTATAAATGCATCAAATTTGGCAAGAACTTAAGTACATTAGCAAGAATACGAACTCATCTGTGGACACACACACAAGGAAACGTGTACAGTTATTGTGAGTTGAACAAATTACAGAAAATAAAAACATAATTATGTGGAACATTCAAATACCAGATAATAAAAAGTAGAAGATAGAGACCCAGCTAGCAGGAAAGAAGAAAAACATAAATATTTGCAGAATTATGACAGTGTTTGTTCTCATTCCTCTACAGGTCGGCAGAAGCATGAAGCACCAGGAAACAAGCAACAGTGTTGGTTTCTATTGAGTGAAACGGAGTGAAAAATAAAACATTGAAGCACACCTGATGACACCACTGGTGAAAGCAACAATATGAACAATACTTGGTCTACAAGGGTATTTTCAACTAGATGTAAAGATTTGTTACCAAACCCGTAAACCCATGAGCCCAAAACCAATGCTTAACCAAAAGACAAGGTAGTTCCTGACAGTGAGCAGTGAAAGTATACATGTCATCCGTTCAGAAGGATGGTAAAGAGGCTTGTGAGAGGAGGCCTGTTTTTGCATGGTTAGCCCCCACTTTTTGCCTGATGTTGATGTGTTCTAGAAGTTGGTAGTGCCCATGGCCCCTGCTAACCAGGTTCCCTGAGCTAGAGCTCTTTCCCTAAATCTGTTGTGATGCTTGGCACAATTGGATACACTCTTAACTATCCCTGTATGTCCCTAGTAAATGGCTACACCTGTACCCAGGGTGTGGGATATAAGGGGTAGGCCCTTGACTGCTGCAGCACTGATTGTGCCACCCTCTAGGGCCCTGCACCCAGCACTGCTAGTACAGGCTGAGTGTACTGGGGCAAACCTAAAAAGGCAAACTCGACAAGGCACCCTTCCTGGCTGCCCTGTCCACGCTACACTGCATATGATATGGGTAAGTCACCCCTCTGGTAGGCCTTACAGCCCTAATGCAGAGTGCACCATACTATATATGAGGGCATAATTGCATGAGCAATATGACCCCACTGTGTCCTTGCCAAACCTGGGACATAGTGAGTGAACAGAGCAGCCATTTTAAGTACATGTACTGGACACTGGTCAAATACGAGTTCCCCAGTTACATGATGGCCTTGTTTGGTATCAAACAACTGAGAATATTAAATCCAAACTGGTACCAGTGTTGGGTTTAACCCTAAATGTGCCCAGGGGCAACCTTAGAGGTCCCCCGTGCAAAAGCTAACCTAAACTTGCATAGTAGCTGACTGGTTCCATCCAGACTGCCATTTCCAGACAGCCAATATACAAACCTGGGGGAGAGCCATGGCTCTCTGGTTTGACATCGCCCTTCCTGGGTGGAGGAGTTAACACCCCCTCCCCCAGGAATGTGCAAAACCCTGGCGGTGAGCTTAAAAGGGCTACTGCCCCTGAAACTCAAACCTCAAGGCCTACTGCGAGCAGCAGAGTGCTTCCCACCTTTGCAAACCTGCACTTTTGGTGGGAGCAAAGGCGGGAAACCGGACAAAGTGTATGAGGCGTGGCCTCACTGAGAATGCACCACACCTAGGGGCTTGCAGGCGAAGTGGACCCCCATCTAATTTTCCTCCATGTTGGATGGCAGGAAAATATCCAATAGGGTTTAGGGAAGTGACCCTTCCCACAGGAAGTGGTCACTGTAGTGGGTGTAGCCACCCAAAGGTCAGTGTACCATTGGACACTATCAGGTTCCCCCTAAAACGCACACTAAATTCAATATTTAGTGGGCTCCCCTAGACCAAGATTTTAGCTTCATCTGGAAGAAAAGAAGACAGCACCAAAGAGCCCGCCAAGACAAGAACAGAGGACCTGCTGCACCAGAAGAGGCTCCAAGACCCCTGCAAGCTGCACCAGTGTCCCAACAATTGCCGATGCGGAGGAGCTGACCACTGGACCGACCTCAAAAGAACCTGAGGACCTCCAGGCTTCACAAATAGCCTAAGATCTCCCTCCTGAGTAGAGGCACCACTCAAGAAACCAAAGGAACCTGCAAGAAACCTGCAAACCAGTGAGGGACACTTCACCGATCGGACGATATCTCCACAACCGGAAGTCACAGCCAGACCCGATGACACACCGACTGCCCGGATGAGACCTGCAAGTGTGCCAACTTTGTTGGCACAGCACCCGCCCGTGGCAGAGTTGTGGCAATACCCCAGGTACTGACCAGTGCATGTCGAACATCATCAAAAACAGCTCCCCCAGAGCTGCAACTGGACCAGAAGGAACCCCCAGTCTAGGGACTTCAGTGACACCCCAGACCTCCCGCCAGAGTGCCTGCGATGTCCTGCATGACCTCAAGAAGAAGACTTACCTCCAGCTCCGAAGGGTCCCTTTGCGCACAGCATCCAAGACCTCTAAAACGCCCTGCACCTGGCAGCCCTGAGCTTTGCATCGCGGGATTTGCTGTGTGCCCCTGGTCCCCAACCCCTTGCGACCTCATCAGCCCAAGGGGACCCCCAGGCACCCACTTTAATCTGCAATCCAGCTAATTTTCGCAGTGGCCCATCCAGGTAGCCCTGTGCCAAGAGGTATTTCAACGCTGCTCCCGCCAGAACTGGGAGCTGCCTGAGGGTCTCCAGCTGGCACACGGTGCCCATCGACGACCTTGACCACCCTGCAAAAGAAGAGACTGGTAACCCAAATCTATGATTTTTAGTGCATTTTTAAAGGTGACTGCCTATTGATTCCAATGGTGCGTTATTACGCTCAGAAAGACTAACTTTATTAAAACTTTGAAAAGTCATCTCTCAAAAAGTACTTAACGTATCTTACAGATTTTGGTCTTAAAATGTATATGACAATCTGAAGTATTTTTATAAATTATGATCCCAAGTTATTTTTGAGTGTGTGTGGTGCAAGACTGGATTTGTGAGCACAGGAAATACTTAGCACATCTCCTGGATTGGCCTCACTGCTCGACCGCTACCTTAACGATTGGAGCATTAGGTGTTCTAATGTTACCTCTGGAAACCAGCGCGCGGTTTCCTGGACCCCCTGCACAGTGTGCCTAGCTTTGCACACTACATAGAGGGCCGGCCTCTGACAAGGCTGTCCTCCAGGGAAGTGACAAACACACGAAGAGCCAATACAAGCGGATACACAACACCCACAATAGGCAATCTCTTGACATTCGTCAAAAATATCCTGGGATAAAAGCGAAATATGGGAATAGTTGTTGTTTTCTACACTAAATACTAGAAACAGCCATTTACTTAGTACATGCTGTTCACTAATTTGTCTCTTTTATAAAGACTTATTTTACCACAAGATGTAATGACACATATATTTGACCAACATAAATGGAAGAAAGGCTGAGTCAGTGACACCGACCTGTCTCTGGTGTTCCACCTGTTCATATTTCTATAAAACCTACCTTGGACCAATATTCTATAAACACTAAAATAACAAATGACTTTTGGGGGAAGCAGCCACTTGGGTTACTTGCACCTAATAAAAGAAGCACACATTGTATCTATGTATATCACAAGACACACGTTTAAAGCCAGATGTAATGCCCATGAATATAGGTCTACATTCGGTAGTCTGGAACGAGGTCACTTTCTGAACTTGTAAATTAAACTGCTACTTGCTGTTAAACGCCCGGATGAGCACCGCACATCTCTGTAGCTAGACGTCCGTCCATCTTGGCATATTTGGTGTTTGCCAAACAATGACCGCTGAGAGTCTCGGCACATGTCTGAAAGACTGCTCCCAGCCACATGACTTCCTGCCCTGCGTGGAACGGTGGGTTCACTGAGATGTAACTTGTTCTCCTAGGCTGAGGGTGCTGAAGATGTTCCACCCATGAAATGGTTGGTTGATGGAGAAGACATCTGTCCATAGCCCTCACTGCGGATGTACAGAATAAAGAGGTTCACACAGTCGCTGCGACGCCGAGGCAACAGATAACAGGAAACAAATACTAGTAATGTGTAAGTATCCGTGTGCTGAGCTAGGTTTGTCAATGTATTGGTGGCCTTAACATAAGAATGACATTTATATTAAAAAACTAGTGTTAGAAGCTGTAAATATGTAATAGCTTCCCTTTTAACCTCAGATGATCAGGACATCCTATACCCAAAGTTTGAAGCATACTGAAACTAGTCTGTGAGTTTTAGGTCAAGAAATGACTTCACACGCCTAACAATTCATGTCCCACATAGGATGAAGGATGCTGCTGTGACATGTATCTGCAGGTGTCATTTAACTATCGGCGTGAAAACGATGGAATCCTTTTAGTTAGCCTGTGTATCTTTGAATGTTTAATCAAAAATATAATGATTATTAGACGTGGGATGTGCATTATGCTTTTGATGCAGCAGTACCTCATCTCCCTGCCAGTGTTTGTGAATGGATTAGTTAATGTTAAAATACATTTTTGATATTCATGTATTCTTCTGTACTATTTACGTATTGGTTTCATGGAATATATACGAATTCTAAAATAAATCTTGAGGGAGTCATTCACTCATTCTGCAATTTTCTTATTTTCTTATTTATATATGTCTACGGTCTTCCTCATCCGGAGGTGTGGGGGACCTGACTTAACACTGTCCGTCTGGCAAAACGTCAATTGGAAGTCACGGACACTCAAAGCCAGAGGAGTTCAGTCTGTTGATCGCCACTCACTCATCCTCGCTGATCAAAATAAGTGTACTGGACCAGGTTCCGTCCTCCCAGGTCCAGATGGATGGCTAGCTGGCTGAGTTCAGCACACATCTGAAAATCAAGATTTCATGGAGAAGAATAAAGCAAAGGCAATCATGTAAGTATTAAAAATGGGGGGAGGTGATGCCAAGTCCTGTCTGACTCTGCCATGTAAGTACTGGAAACAGGGGTGCAGCTGCCTATATAAGAAAGAGGTGAGCCACTCCTTGACTCTCTTTCTCTCACTGTCACACCCACCCTAATCTACACACTCTCCAGGGTCACCTGCAGACGGCTGATGTGTGAACAGCAGACACCATTCAAACCCAGCCTGTTACACACCCTCCCAGCAGGAGCTGCAGGAGACCTTAGGCAGCAAATACGACAAAACTAGGGCTGCTGATGTACCCCAGCCCCTTGCCAAGAATGACTTCTAGAGATCCACCAGGGCTTGCCTGGTCCCACGTGTGGACAGAAATGATGTACTGGTTGCACTGCTGCAACACTGAGCAATGTCCTCCCCGTGCACTACTTTGTGATCTTAAAGAGTCTACTCATTGGGATAATATGTTGTACCCAGAACTGTGTGTGTTCTTCATGGGTAAATCATCACTTTTCTCTGGGAATCATATTTGCTATACCTCTTTTATTTGTGTTGTACAACATAAATACACATCCTTGTGTCGCTGTTGGGTTCTTCCTCCCATGGACATGAAAGCGCATTCAACCTTCCCAATGCATCCCGGGCCGCAGCCCTTCTTCAGGGGAAATTATCCTACAAATAAATACATGATTGGTGGTATGAAAGAAGGCGCCTGGAAGCGTCACGATGAAATGATCTCTGTGCTCCCTTCAGCGTGGTGAAATACCACTGTAAACTGGGTGAGGTGAACAGGAAACGAGCCACAAACTGTGACCACGCACCTCCCGGTCAGTTTCATGAATTGTGGCATCAAAGGTTGTGCAGTTAACAACTGAGGGAATGTATGTGAGTGGTAGTTAGATCTTAAGAACAGTGCTCAAGCTGTTAACGAACATCAAGTGTTGGATGGTGTCAAGCAGTGAGTAGCTGCCGATGTCAGAGCCAGTGCTGGTGAGCGGTGAACTCGTAAAGAGCATTAAAGTGCTCCGGCTGTTAAACAAGCATCCAGTTGGAATAGTGTCCCAGTGACGTGCATCCGCCGGTGTCAGACCCGCGCTGATATGCGGGTAAACAAAAGCCTTCCGTCCAGCCGAGAAGTGTCCACAAACCCGTGCGCAATGCTCCAGTGCCGGCGACGAGCACAGACACGGTGCCCTCTCGCAGAGCCCGGAGGTGCAGTTATTAGAGTGATCCCATCCGTGGGCATTTAAACCCCACGTGTTCACCATGTACATATGCACCCCTTGGTGCAGCCGAGGTACCGGTAATATTACCATTCAGCCTGGATTAGGACATTGACACACTGTGTTAATCCTAATCCCGCTATGGTGCATCAACCCCAGACGGTGTAACTAACGGGGGTCTCAAAACAAATAACGCACATGATATTGTCGAGTCGTCCCTGTCAATCGGTACACTCCATACTAGAATGGGGAACAAGTGAAATCTCTAAGGGGGGGGTGCCTCTAAACCTTGTTAAAATGTAAATAATATAGAGATTAATTAAATAAAAGTAAATACAACACAATTCGCCATGCATCCCTGGCTAAACCGCCTAATTTACACCCTCACTACTGACCGCCAGACTCACAGTGGTAGTCCCACCGCCGACGGGCCGGCAGTGAAGACCGTCAGATTACGAGTGTGCAAGTTTGGCCTGTGACAAACAAACTGCCACTTACCCGTTCCTACCACCAGGGCGGGCGGGCGGACCGCCGGGATGGAGATAAGCATCTCTGACCCCGCGGTCCACCAAAGACCGCTGGCTCTATCACAAGTCCCCTTCCCGCCAGGGATTTCATGGCGGTAGCACCGCCACGAAATCCCTGGCGGGAAGGCTACCGGCAACAGGAATTTAAATTCCTGTCGCCAGTAGACGACCCCCCCCCCACACCCCCTGCAATCCCAACACCCCCAGCCCCCTTCCATACCAGAACCCCCCCTTCCCCACCCCCCTTCCACACCAGACCCCCCCTCCATCTCACCAGACCCTCCTCCCCCACCCCCTTGCATACCATACCTCCCTCTCCCCACCCCCTTTCCATACCAGACCCCCTCCCCTGCATACACGCACACACACACACACACACACACACACACCCCGCATTCACTCACATTCACCACACATTCACTCACATGCATCCGTACACGCATTCACTCACACGCATCCTTACACGCATTCACACAGACAGTCCAACACACATTCACACAAACATTCCAACACGCACTCACTTCAACAATCATACATGCATTCATACACACACGGACAACACCCACTCACACACGCACACACAACACCCCCACCCCCACTCTCCCCTCCCCTGTCAGACCCTCGACTTACCTTGTCTGGCAAGGAGGTCGTCCGGCAGGGAACAGGCGCTTCCACTGCCAGCAGCGCCCCGCCTTCAGGACACCACCAGGCCGTATTACAGGTCATAAAACAGCAGGTGGAGTCCTTTTGGTGGGGTGGGGCCACACTGCCCATCCGCCTCCAACCGCCAGCACTACTACTAGAGGATTTCCGCCCAAATTGTAGCGGAAATCCCTCAGTACTCGTAATATGGTGGTTGGAAGACCGCCAGCACTGGGGGTCTTCTGGTGCCCGCGGGTTCGCTGTCTGTGTCAAAGACCACCAAAGTCGTAATGAGGGCCTTAATGCTGATGATGCTTATGTGAGCACCATTCATGATGTCTACATGATTGTTATATCATGTGAAAGAATTAAAGTGCATACACCCCAATTAGATCGGAATCCTCAGATTATGCTTATTTAGAGGTTTTCCACTGAAGCAACATCTAGTATTGGCTTGTAATAGAAAGAATTCACTTTGGAGTCTGGAATGTCAGGGACTATAGCAGCATCCGTGTCTTTCGCTTGGACAGCCATTTCCAGAATTTTGCAGGGAGGACCTGCAACATCCCGGACCTGTTGATTCCCTTCTTAGGGTCTTTGGAGGAGCAATTGAGAAAGGTTGCCATATTTGGGTCCAGTTCTGGGGTTTCTGTTACTTTATAGGGAATGTCTACACTGGAGCATTCCAAGCATAGACGGTTACAGACATTTTCTCTTTCATAATTCTTACACAGTCGTGCATGGGTGTAATCTGAGATGGGAGAGATTAGGGCCCAGTCAGCACAACAGGGGGATTTCAGGGTCTGTTGGTTGGTCAGAAGGCAGGGAGCCCGATAGGCTCGGGGAACTTTGTTTCCAACGTTTATGACGGCTATAGTAGGACGTTGAATTGTCAGAGTTGGATATATTTGTAGATGTTTTGTCGGAGTCTCCCAGAGGAGGTGTGGTAAGCAGGAGGGTTCCAGCACTGAATATGCGTGGTCAGGGATTTGCAGTCCATGGTGACCACATGTGGCCACTCAAAAGAATTTTCTTTGGCCTTGGTGCTCGTAAGAGGGGTGTCTTTGACAGGGTGTGAAGGTTCTACAGAGGGAACCACCAGTGGCATATGCATGGTGTATTTTCATAACCTGCGAGTAAATGGTTAACAGGCCACAGCTAGGGTCCTGTTAACTGACTGGGTGACAGAGTTATCTTAGGGCTAAGGAAATACTTGTTTCCATAGGCATCTTCTGCAGTGGGTTTGTTCTCAAACCTGTTAGGATATGAAAGCGCCCAGAACTGAACCCTGTGCAGAATTGTAACATTTTTGTAAGGGGCAGGTGCATGGGAGTTCAAGGCTCCATTGGGTGGGGCAATCTCACATCAAAGTAGAACACAAGAATTGCTTTCAGCCCTTGAGGTGTAACCTGTATAATGACTGTACTTGCCTAATCATGTTGGGCGAAGGAGAAGTGTTTGGGAGCTTCTGAACACTTTTCACTTTGTTGTGCCACCTGGAACGTTGAGGCGGCTCTGTGCTTGCTGAGAGCTGTTGTGTGGTCCTGCTGCCCGGTGCTATCAGGCTTATCGCAGCATGGTGTTTGGGCTCGGGCTGCAAGACAAAAAGAGGCCTGGTGGTGTATCTGTTGGGTGGCAGCGAACGCTTCACTTCCCCACCTCCTGAGCACCTCCTTCAGGTGTGAGGGAAAGGGAGCGCACCTCCCGAGCACCTCCTTCAGGTGTGAGTGAGAGGCAGCACACCTCCTGAGCACTTCCTTCAGGTGTGAGTGAGAGGCAGCGCACCTCCTGAGCACTTCCTTCAGGTGTGAGTGAGGGACAGCGCACCTCCCGAGCACCTCCTTCAGGTGTGAGGGAGAGGCAGCACACCTCCTGAGCACCTCCTTCAAGTGTGAGTGAGAGGCAGCACACCTCCTGAGCACCTCCTTCAGGTGTGAGGGAGAGGCAGCACAACATGAGCACCTCCTTCAGGTGTGAGTGAGAGGCAGCACATCTCCTGAGCACCTCCTTCAGGTGTGAGGGAGAGGCAGCACCCCTCCCGAGCACCTCCTTCAGGTGTGAGAAGCAGCACACCTCCTGAGCACTTCCTTCAGGTGTGAGTGAGAGGCAGCGCACTTCCTGAGCACTTCCTTCAGGTGTGAGGGAGAGGCAGCACACCCCCTGAGCACCTCCTTCAGGTGTGAGGGAGCACCTCCTTCAGGTGTGAGGGAGAGGCAGCGCACCTCCTGAGCACCACCTTCAGGCGTGAGTGAGAGGCAGCACACCTTCTGAGCACCTCCTTCAGGAGTGAGTGAGAGGCAGCGCACCTCCCGAGCACCTCCTTCAGGTGTGAGAGAGGCAGCGCACCTCCTGAGCACCTCCTTCAGGTGTGAGTGAGAGGCAGCGCACCTCCCGAGCACCTCCTTCAGGTGTGAGGGAGAGGCAGCGCACCTCCTGAGCACCTCCTTCAGGTGTGAGGGAGAGGCAGCACACCTCCTGAGCACTTCCTTCAGGTGTGAGTGAGAGGCAGCGCACCTCCCGAGCACCTCCTTCAGGTGTGAGGGAGAGGCAGCACACCTCCTGAGCACCTCCTTCAGGTGTGAGTGAGAGGCAGCACACCTCCCGAGCACCTCCTTCAGGTGTGAGGGAGAGGCAGCATACCTCCTGAGCACCTCCTTCAGGTGTGAGTGTGAGGCAGCACACCTCCTGAGCACCTCCTTCAGGTGTGAGAGAGGCAGCACACCTCCTGAGCACCTCCTTCAGGTGTGAGGGAGAGGCAGCGCACCTCTTGAGCACCTCCTTCAGGTGTGAGGGAGAGGCAGCACACCATGAGCACCTCCTTCAGGTGTGAGTGAGAGGCAGCACACCTCCTGAGCACCTCCTTCAGGTGTGAGGGAGAGGCAGCGCACCTCCTGAGCACCTCCTTCAGGTGTGAGGGAGAGGCAGCGCACCTCTTGAGCACCTCCTTCAGGTGTGAAGGAGAGGCAGCACACCTCCCGAGCACCTCCTTCAGGTGTCACCTCCTTCAGGTGTGAGGGAGAGGCAGCACACCATGAGCACCTCCTTCAGGTGTGAGTGAGAGGCAGCACACTTCCTGAGCACCTCCTTCAGGTGTGAGAGAGGCAGCACACCTCCTGAGCACCTCCATCAGGTGTGAGGGAGAGGCAGCGGACCTCTTGAGCACCTCCTTCAGGTGTGAGGAAGAGGCAGCGCACCTCCCGAGCACCTCCTTCAGGTGTGAGTGAGAGGCAGCACACCTCCTGAGCACCTCCTTCAGGTGTGAGTGAGAGGCAGCATCAGCACATCAAGGGCAAGAGGCACTAAAATGGTGCTGACAACTTTTACAGCATCAAGGACACACTGATTGGTGTGAAGTACACAATGTGACACAAGAGTTATGGGAAATGTTGTTTGGTTATAAAAATCTTTAATGTGATTAGCTGTTGTGAAAACAATTTTAATAAACAGCCAAGGAGGAGACGCACAGTCCAAAGCCTCTGGTCCTGACATAGAATCAACTCTCAAGACAGTTATACAGAGCACAACAGACTATATGCGGGTGTCAGCGATACCCTGTGGTGACCTCCTCTGAAACTCCAGATCTAATTACAGGATGGACACATACCAGCGCAAGTAAGGTTGAGTGCGAGTGCGAGTGCGAGTGCTCCTCTACTTGAGAATACACTTTCGCTTGACTTGATGACTACAACTTCCCCCTTATTCCGGAGTGCTTGTTCTCATTTCAGGGACCGTCGTGACATTGACGTTCTTTCTTCACTTCCTGTCTGCATCCACTACTAGTTCCTTCAGTAATTGGGTCTATACTTTAAATACTATGGGGCAGATCTATGAAAAGTGGCGCTAATCCTGCAAAGCACCTAGAGGACCATGGAAAACAATAGGCACCTCCCTTTAACGCCTGCTCCTAGCACTCATTAAAAATGCCGATAAAAATGACGTCAAGAAACATGTGCGCCATTTTTTCGCCCCACCCCAGCGCCGGAACGTCCCCCTTGCATACATTGTGCCTGGTGGAGGCATAATGTGGTGCAAGGGGTTACAAAGCGGTGCAATGTAAGCATTGCCCCACTTTGTAAATATGGCGCGGTGCTTCTGCCCTTCCAACGCCACACGAGCATAAACAAAATGATGCTATTAAGGCGCTGGAATGGCGCTCAGCGCTCTTTAATCTGGGCCTATATTTATATGGTTTCTTCCTTCCCTCTAGGATTGCTTTTCTCCCTACCCCATCATATATTGTGTGGTTTAACTGATGACTGTTATTATTTATGTGAATATACCTCAGCCTTGAAAGATCTCTGTGCCTGTGCCCCGCGTAGAGGCTGAACCCAGGGCCGGACTGCTCGGACATCCCACCAGGCAGGTCCCCGGAGGGCGGGACCCTAGGAGGCCCCCCGGTGCTTCCGTCTCCTCCCAAACGATGGGGGTCACTGCAGCAGGCAGGGGGCGGGCTTCAGGAGAGGGAGTGAAGAGTTTAAGAAGAGATGGTGGAAGCAGAGAGAGAGAAAGAGAGGGAATAGGTGGAGGTAGAGAGAAAGCGATCAGAGGTAAAGGGGAGGGAGAGAGAAAAGAGAGAGGGAGGGAGGAGGGGGTAGAAAGGGAGGGAAGAACGAGTGAGCGATGGATGCATGGAAAGAAAGAAAGGAAGGAGAAGGAGGAGAAAAAGCGATCAGAGAGGGAGGAGGGCGTAGCGAGGGAGGGTAGAAGGGGGTGGATGGACGGAAAGAGAGAGGGAGGGAAGAGATGGAGGTAGGTGGGAGAGAGATAGCGGAAGCAGAGAGAGGGAGGAGGGGTGGTAGCGTGGGGGTGGATGGATGGAAAGAGGGGGAGGGAAGAGATGGAGGTAGGTGGGGGAGAGATGGTGGAAGCAGAGAGGGGGAGGAGGGGTGGTAGTGAGGAAGGGTAGAAGGGGGTGGATGGACGGAAAGAGAGGGAGGGAAGAGATGGAGGTAGGTGGGAGAGAGATGGTGGAAGCAGAGAGGGGGAGGAGGGGTGGTAGCGAGGGAGGGGAGGAGGGGGTGGATGGAAGGAAAGAGGGGAAGGGAAGAGATGGAGGTAGGTGGGAGAGAGATGGTGGGAGCAGAGAGAGGGAGGAGGGGGTAGCGAGGGAGGGGAGAAGGGGGGTGGATGGATGGAAAGAGAGAGGGAGAAAAGAGATGGAGGTAGGTGGGAGAGAGATGGTGGAAGCAGAGAGGGGGGAGGGGTGGTAGCGAGGAAGAGGAGAAGGGGTGGATGGATGGAAAGAGAGAGGGAGGGAAGAGATGGAGGTAGGTGGGAGAGAGATGGTGGAAGCAGAGAGGGGAGGAGGGATGGTAGCAAGGGAGGGGAGAAGGGGTGGATGGATGGAAAGAGAGGGAGGGAAGCTATGGAGGTAGGTGGGAGAGAGAGGGAGGAGGGGTGGTAGCGAGGGAGGGGAGAAGGGGGGTGGATGGATGGAAAGAGAGAGGGAGGGAAGAGATGGAGGTAGGTGGGAGAGAGATGGCAGAAGCAGAGAGGGGGAGGAGGGGTGGTAGCGAGGGAGGGGAGAAGGGGGGGTGGATGGATGGAAAGAGAGAGGGAGGGAAGAGATGGAGGTAGGTGGGAGAGAGATGGCGGAAGCAGAGAGGGGGAGGAGAGTGGTAGTGAGGGGGAAGAGGGGGTGGATGATGGAAAGAGAGGGAGGGAAGAGATCGAAGTAGGTGGGAGAGAGATGGTGGAATCAGAGAGGGGGGGAAAGAGCGATCAGAGATAGAAGATAGAAGGGGAGATAGTGGAAGGATGGAAAGAGATAAGGAGAGGA
Organism: Pleurodeles waltl; assembly: GCF_031143425.1. Lineage (NCBI taxonomy): Eukaryota > Metazoa > Chordata > Amphibia > Caudata > Salamandridae > Pleurodeles > Pleurodeles waltl. Next base: position 816,897 of record NW_027149831.1, read on the forward strand.
AGGGATGGTGGACGGAGGGAGGAGGTAGTGAGGGAGGTGAGACGGAGAGATATGGATGGATGAATGAAAAGAGAGAGGGATAGGAAGGTAGGGAGGTGGGGAGGAAGAGAGGAAGCGATCAGAGAGGGAGGAGAGAATGTAAGACAGTAATGGTGGAACGAGAGAGAGAGAAAGGGAGGATAGAAGAGGTAGAGAGAAAGCGATGAGAGGGAGGAAAGAAGGGAAAATAGATGGTTGGATGTAAAGATAGAAAGAGGGAGGGGGAAGTAGAGATAAAGCGATCAGATAAGAGGTGAGAGAGATGGATGAATGGATGGACGGACGGATGGACAGATGGATTGATGGATGGGTAGGTGGGTGGATGGATGGACAGATGGATTGATGGATGTGTAGGTGGGTGGATGGACGGACAGATGGACAGATGGATTGATGGATGGGTAGGTGGGTGGATGGATGGAGTGATGGACAGATGGATTGATGGATGGGTAGGTGGGTGGATGGATGGACGGATGGACAGATGGATGGATTGATGGATGGGTAGGTGGGTGGGTGGATGGATGGACGGATGGACAGATGGACTGATGGATGGGTAGGTGGGTGGATGGACGGATGGACAGATGGATTGATGGATGGGTAGGTGGGTGGATGGATGGACGGATGGGTTGATACATCGATGGACGGATGGACAGATGGATTGATAGATGGGTAGGTGGGTGGATGGATGGACAGATGGATTGATGGATGGGTAGGTGGGTAGATGGATGGATTGATGGATGGGTAGGTGGATGGATGGATGGACAGATGGATTGATGGATGGGTAGGTTGGTGGATGGATGGACGGATGGACAGATTGGTGGATGGGTAGGTGGGTGGATGGATGGACGGATGGACAGATGGATTGATGGATGGGTAGGTGGGTAGATGGATGGACGGATGGATTGATGGATGGGTAGGTGGGTGGATGGATGGATGGATGGATGGACAGATGGATTGATGGATGGGTAGGAGGATGGATGGACGGATGGACAGATGGATTGGTGGATGGGTAGGTGGGTGGATGGATGGACGATGGACAGATGGATTGATGGATGGGTAGGTGGGTGGATGGATGGACGGAGGACATATGGATTGATGGATGGGTAGGTGGGTGGATGGATGGACGGATGGACAGAAGGATGGATGGATAGAGACTGCACGAGGAGGAGAAGGGAGCGGGGCTGGTTTGAACATTTTTGCCAGGGCTGCTCTTGGGTCCCAGTCTGGCCCTGGCTGAAACACCTGTTGGCGGACAATTTGAAGAATAAATGAGTCTAAAAACTCAGATCTAGGGAAAGCATATGTCAAAATGGCAATGAAGCTATTAATTCTCTTCTTCTTATTTGTATATGAACTCACATACTTTCATAACAACATCACATTACACAGAAAGATTTTGGTCACAGTATCTATCATAAAATAAATTACTGAAATAACTAGCTTTAGGGCCAAAACCGAGATTGGAAGCACAACTAAACACCACTTCTATCAGTTAACAGGCGTGTATCAGGTGTGTGTAGCCCTTTCCTGTTCACCTCTTGTACGGAGAAGCATGTCAGGAGGTGATGGGCTACAGGTGGCACGCAGGCTCATCTACACACAAGACTGGTGGTTCCTGGGTAGAGCGCCTAGCTAGGGATCAGGGATATGACCCTTTACATATGAGGGAGATGTGAGCATGGTGGTGCCTGGTTACAGACGATGCAAGGAGCTTTTAAAAGGGGAGATGGATTTCAAGCCATCCTTCAAAGGTCCCAGATTCTTAATCTGAAGATCCTTCCACTCCACGAAACACAACTGTGAGAAAGTAGCCTCTTTCTAGCCTTGTTACCCCCACTTTTGGGCTGTTTGTGAGTGTATGTCAGGGTGTTTTCACTGTCTCACTGGGATCCTGCTAGCCAGGGCCCAGTGCTCATAGTGAAAACCCTATGTTTTCAGTATGTTTGTTATGTGTCACTGGGACCCTGCTAGTCAGGACCCCAGTGCTCATAAGTTTGTGGCCTATATGTATGTGCTCCCTGTGTGGTGCCTAACTGTCTCACTGAGGCTCTGCTAACCAGAAACTCAGTGGTTATGCTCTCTCATTTCATTCAAATTGTCACTAACAGGCTAGTGACCAATTTTACCAATTTACATTGGCTTACTGGAACACCCTTATAATTCCCTAGTATATGGTACTGAGGTACCCAGGGTATTGGGGTTCCAGGAGATCCCTATGGGCTGCAGCATTTCTTTTGCCACCAATAGGGAGCTCTGACAATTCTTACACAGGCCTGCCACTGCAGCCTGAGTGAAATAACGTCCACGTTATTTCACAGCCATTTTACACTGCACTTAAGTAACTTATAAGTCACCTATATGTCTAACCTTTACCTGGTAAAGGTTAGGTGCAAAGTTACTTAGTGTGAGGGCACCCTGGCACTAGCCAAGGTGCCCCCACATTGTTCAGAGCCAATTCCCTGAACTTTGTGAGTGCGGGGACACCATTACACGCGTGCACTACATATAGGTCACTACCTATATGTAGCTTCACAATGGTAACTCCGAATATGGCCATGTAACATGTCTATGATCATGGAATTGCCCCCTCTATACCATCCTGGCATAGTTGGCACAATCCCATGATCCCAGTGGTCTGTAGCACAGACCCTGGTACTGCCAAACTGCCCTTCCTGGGGTTTCACTGCAGCTGCTGCTGCTGCCAACCCCTCAGACAGGCATCTGCCCTCCTGGGGTCCAGCCAGGCCTGGCCCAGGATGGCAGAACAAAGAACTTCCTCTGAGAGAGGGTGTGACACCCTCTCCCTTTGGAAAATGGTGTGAAGGCAGGGGAGGAGTAGCCTCCCCCAGCCTCTGGAAATGCTTTGTTGGGCACAGATGTGCCCAATTCTGCATAAGCCAGTCTACACCGGTTCAGGGGACCCCTTAGCCCTGCTCTGGCGCGAAACTGGACAAAGGAAAGGGGAGTGACCACTCCCCTGACCTGCACCTCCCCTGGGAGGTGTCCAGAGCTCCTCCAGTGTGCTCCAGACCTCTGCCATCTTGGAAACAGAGGTGCTGCTGGCACACTGGACTGCTCTGAGTGGCCAGTGCCACCAGGTGACGTCAGAGACTCCTTGTAATAGGCTCCTTCAGGTGTTGCTAGCCTATCCTCTCTCCTAGGTAGCCAAACCCTCTTTCCTGGCTATTTAGGGTCTCTGTCTCTGGGGAAACTTTAGATAACGAATGCATGAGCTCAGCCGAGTTCCTCTGCATCTCTCTCTTCACCTTCTGATAAGGAATCGACTGCTGACCGCGCTGGAAGCCTGCAAACCTGCAACATAGTAGCAAAGACGACTACTGCAAATCTGTAATGCTGATCCTGCCGCCTTCTCGACTGTTTTCCTGCTTGTGCATGCTGTGGGGGTAGTCTGCCTCCTCTCTGCACCAGAAGCTCCGAAGAAATCTCCCGTGGGTCGACGGAATCTTCCCCCTGCAACCGCAGGCACCAAAAAGCTGCATTACCGGTCCCTTGGGTCTCCTCTCAGCACGACGAGCGAGGTCCCTCGAATCCAGCGACTCTGTCCAAGTGACCCCCACAGTCCAGTGACTCTTCAGTCCAAGTTTGGTGGAGGTAAGTCCTTGCCTCACCTCGCTGGGCTGCATTGCTGGGAACCGCGACTTTTGCAGCTACTCCAGCCCCTGTGCACTTCCGGCGGAAATCCTTTGTGCACAGCCAAGCCTGGGTCCACAGAACTGTAACCTGCATTGCACGACTTTCTAAGTTGGTCTCCGGCGACGTGGGACTCCTTTGTGCAACTTCGGCGAGCACCATTTCACACATCCTCGTAGTGCCTGTTTCTGGCACTTCTCCGGGAGCTACCTGCTTCAGAGAGGGCTCCTTGTCTTGCTCGACGTCCCCTCTCTCTGCTGGTCCAATTTGCGACCTCCTGGTCCCTCCTGGGCCTCAACAGCGTCAAAAAACACTAACCGCACGATTTGCAGCTAGCAAGGCTTGTTGGCAATCTTTCGGCGGGAAACCACTTCTGCACGACTTTCCACGGCGAGAGAGATCCGTCCACCAAAGGGGAAGTCTCTAGCCCTTTTCGTTCCTGTAGAAACCTCAGCTTCTTCTGTCCAGTAGAAGCTTCTTTGCACACGCAGCTGGCATTTCCTGGGCATCTGCCCATCTCCGACTTGCTTGTGACTTTTGGACTTGGTCCCCTTGTTCCACAGGTACCCTAGATTGGAAATCCACAGTTGTTGGATTGCTGGTTTGTGTCTTTCCTGCATTATTACTCTAACACGACTTCTTTGTCCTTAGGGGAACTTTAGTGCACTTTGCACTCACTTTTCAGGGTCTTGGGGAGGGTTATTTTTCTAACTCTCACTATTTTCTAATAGTCCCAGCGACCCTCTACAAGGTCACATAGGTTTGGGGTCCATTCGTGGTTCGCATTCCACTTTTGGAGTATATGGTTTGTGTTGCCCCTATCCCTATGTTTCCCCATTGCATCCTATTGTAACTATACATTGTTTGCACTGTTTTCTAAGACTATACTGCATATTTTTGCTATTGTGTATATATATCTTGTGTATATTTCCTATCCTCTCACTGAGGGTACACTCTAAGATACTTTGGCATATTGTCATAAAAATAAAGTACCTTTATTTTTAGTATAACTGTGTATTGTGTTTTCTTATGATATTGTGCATATGACACTAAGTGGTACTGTAGTAGCTTCACACGTCTCCTAGTTCAGCCTAAGCTGCTCTGCTAAGCTACCATTATCTATCAGCCTAAGCTGCTAGACACCCTATACACTAATAAGGGATAACTGGGCCTGGTGCAAGGTGCAAGTACCCCTTGGTACTCACTACAAGCCAGTCCAGCCTCCTACATTGGTTGTGCAGCGGTGGGATAAGTGCTTTGAGACTACTTACCACTCTTGTCATTGTACTTTTCATAAGAGAAAAATATACAAAACAACGTCAGTGTATATACACATAACCAAAAAGTTTTGCATTTCCTCTTTTCACTCTTTTCTAAGTGCTGAAAAGTACTTCTAACTTTCTAAAAAGTTCTAAAAAGTTTTAAAAGTTTTTTTCTCTGTCTTTCTAAAAGCTCTGACAAACTTTTTATCTTTTACTATCACTTTAACTCTCTCTTAAAAATGTCTTGCACAGGCCAAAATGTTGATCTGTCCAAACTTGCATATGATCACCTTAGCTGGAAAGGAGCAAGGAATCTCTGCATAGAGAGAGGTTTGAGTGTAGGGAAGAATCCTTCCTTAGAACTGTTAATTAACATGCTTAGAGTACAGGATAAGGCCATTGTAGGAGGCTGGACTGGCTTGTAGTGAGTACCAAGGGGTACTTGCACCTTGCACCAGGCCCAGTTATCCCTTATTAGTGTATAGGGTGTCTAGCAGCTTAGGCTGATAGATAATGGTAGCTTAGCAGAGCAGCTTAGGCTGAACTAGGAGACGTGTGAAGCTACTACAGTACCACTTAGTGTCATATGCACAATATCATAAGAAAACACAATACACAGTTATACTAAAAATAAAGGTACTTTATTTTTATGACAATATGCCAAAGTATCTTAGAGTGTACCCTCAGTGAGAGGATAGGAAATATACACAAGATATATATACACAATAGCAAAAATATGCAGTATAGTCTTAGAAAACAGTGCAAACAATGTATAGTTACAATAGGATGCAATGGGGAAACATAGGGATAGGGGCAACACAAACCATATACTCCAAAAGTGGAATGCGAACCACGAATGGACCCCAAACCTATGTGACCTTGTAGAGGGTCGCTGGGACTATTAGAAAATAGTGAGAGTTAGAAAAATAACCCTCCCCAAGACCCTGAAAAGTCAGTGCAAAGTGCACTAAAGTTCCCCTAAGGACAAAGAAGTCGTGTTAGAGGAATAATGCAGGAAAGACACAAACCAGCAATGCAACAACTGTGGATTTCCAATCTAGGGTACCTGTGGAACAAGGGGACCAAGTCCAAAAGTCAGAAGCAAGTCGGAGATGGGCAGATGCCCAGGAAATGCCAGCTGCGGGTGCAAAGAAGCTTTGACTGGACAGAAGAAGCTGAGGTTTCTGCAGGAACGAAAAGGGCTAGAGACTTCCCCTTTGGTGGACGGATCCCTCTCGCCGTGGAGAGTCGTGCAGAAGTGTTTTCCCGCTGAAAGAACGCCAACAAGCCTTGCTAGCTGCAAATCGTGCGTTTGGCGTTTTTGGACGCTGCTGGGGCCCAGGAGGGACCAGGAGGTCGCAAATTGGACCTGAAGAGAGAGGCGACGTCGAGCAAGACAAAGAGCCCTCACTGAAGCAGGTAGCACCCGGAGAAGTGCCAGAAACAGGCACTACGAGGATGCGTGAAACGGTGCTCGCCGAAGTTGCACAAAGGAGTCGCCGGAGACCAACTTAGAAAGTCGTGCAATGCAGGTTAGAGTGCCGTGGACCCAGGCTTGGCTGTGCACAAAGGATTTCCGCCGGAAGTGCACAGGGGCCGGAGTAGCTGCAAAGTCGCGGTTCCCAGCAATGCTGCCCAGCGAGGTGAGGCAAGGACTTACCTCCACCAAACTTGGGCTGAAGAGTCACTGGACTGTGGGGGTCACTTGGACAGAGTCGCTGGATTCGAGGGACCTCGCTCGTCGTGCTGAGAGGAGACCCAAGGGACCGGTAATGCAGCTTTTTGGTGCCTGCGGTTGCAGGGGGAAGATTCCATCGACCCACAGGAGATTTCTTCGGAGCTTCTGGTGCAGAGAGGAGGCAGACTACCCCCACAGCATGCACAAGAAGGAAAACAGTCGAGAAGGCGGCAGGATCAGCGTTACAGAGTTGCAGTAGTCGTCTTTGCTACTATGTTGCAGGTTTGCAGGCTTCCAGCGCGGTCAGCAGTCGATTCCTTATCAGAAGGTGAAGAGAGAGATGCAGAGGAACTCGGCTGAGCTCATGCTTTCGTTATCTAAAGTTTCCCCAGAGACAGAGACCCTAAATAGCCAGAAAAGAGGGTTTGGCTACCTAGGAGAGAGGATAGGCTACTAACACCTGAAGGAGCCTATCAGCAGGAGTCTCTGACGTCACCTGGTGGCACTGGCCACTCAGAGCAGTCCAGTGTGCCAGCAGCACCTCTGTTTCCAAGATGGCAGAGGTCTGGAGCACACTGGAGGAGCTCTGGACACCTCCCAGGGGAGGTGCAGGTCAGGGGAGTGGTCACTCCCCTTTCCTTTGTCCAGTTTCGCGCCAGAGCAGGGGCTAAGGGGCCCCTGAACCGGTGTAGACTGGCTTATGCAGAATTGGGCACATCTGTGCCCAAGAAAGCATTTCCAGAGGCTGGGGGAGGCTACTACTCCACAGCCATCACACCTATTTCCAAAGGGAGAGGGTGTCACACCCTCTCTCAGACGAAATTCTTTGTTCTGCCTTCCTGGGCCAAGGCTGCCTGGACCCCAGGAGGGCAGAAACCTGTGTGAGGGGCTGGCAGCAGCAGCAGCTTCAGTGGAGCCCCCGGAAAGGCAGTTTGGCAGTACCCGGGTTCTGTGCTAGAGACTCGGGGGATCATGGAATTGTCTTCCCAATGTCAGAATGGCATTGGGGTGACAATTCCATGATCTTAGACATGTTACATGACCATGTTAGGAGTTACCATTGTGACGCTGTACATAGGTAGTGACCTATGTACTGTGCACGCGTGAAATGGTGTCCCCGCACTCACAAAGTCCGGGGAATTTGCCCTGAACGATGTGGGGGCACCTTGGCTAGTGCCAGGGTGCCCACACACTAAGTAACTTTGCACCCAACATTCACCAGGTGAAGGTTAGACATATAGGTGACTTATAAGTTACTTCTCCTGGATCTCCTGGAACCCCAATACCTTGGGTACCTCAGTACCATATACTAGGGAATTATAAGGGTGTTCCAGTATGCCAATATGAATTGTTGAAATTGGTCACTAGCCTGTTAGTGACAATTTGGAAAGCAGAGAGAGCATAACCACTGAGGTTCTGGTTAGCAGAGCCTCAGTGAGACAGTTAGTCATCACACAGGGAACAAATACAGGGCACACTTCTGAGCATTGGGGCCCTGGCTGGCAGCGTCCCAGTGACACATACACTAAAACAACATATATACAGTGAAATATGGGGGAACATGCCAGGCAAGATGGTTCTTTCCTACACCAGCACATGCCCCCAGCATGGATTTCAGTCACTTGTTCAGAGCTGTTTAACTGCACTCAACACTCCATATTAGCATCTCTAAAGGCAACTGTCTCCCTGAGGCTGCATTGTGTGTGATCCCTCCTGCCTGGCAGCTCCTGCCTCCCAGCATGACTTTTATAGTAGAGATGTGTGCACCCTGCCAGGCTGTTCCAGTTGTGCCATCTGATAGCACGGTGAACATTCACACACTCAATCGTTTTCCAAATTTTGCAGCAGTCAATTATACTCTATACAGCCCATCATATAATTTGTGTAGCATATTTTCTACCTTGTGTAATTGTTTCTTTAAACTATTGGCTCACCTATTCAAAGTGCTGCCTCTCACAGGCAGGGGCATCATAGCACTGTAAATATACAAGTCACTATTCCCTAGTGCACCAACCGTGATTCAGATTAGCAACCCTCCTGTTTGACCCAAAGACACCAGAAATTATTACACTAACCAGCGGAGCTTTCCACAGTTTCCAGAACAATGCATTTCATACAGAATAGTGTAACTTGCATTTACTCTTCATTTCAGGTGTGTGCATTATATGATAGCTCCACCCACTTGGCCTTGATTGACACAACCCTCATCCAGCTCAAAGTTCTGCAGTACATTGTGATTGTACAGATGAAGACTAAAATAAATATAAATGTAAATATTAAAAGCCAATTATTTTAGGCGAAGACACAGATATAGACTGTCTGGGACCTGTTTCCTCACCCTGTCCCCCACCTTGGCTAAGCCCCGTCTACCCTTGCCTTCAGAGACAGAACTGCAAGTGAATTTGGGATCCTGATTTTATTTTTGCCTCAGCACACACAAGATCCTACATGTGCCCTGCATGCCTAGGCCCACAATTGACAATAAGACCCTGGGGACATAGAGAGACACTAAAGGCACACCATTGGTGCGGCACAAGACTACGGTCTGTGCCGCTCACCATCTACAGTGAGGTTTGGTGCCGGCGGACCATGATCTTAGAGGTCACTAGCGTGCGAGGTGACCTCTCCATCTCATTTTCCTCCATCTTGCATGGAAGGAAAATATCCAATCAGGTGTAGGGAAGTGACCTCTGCCCACAGGAAGTGGTCACTTAGTGGGTGTAGCCACCCTAGGGTATCTGGCCCTTTGGTCACTACTAGGTACCCCCTAAAATGCCCACTAAAAACAGTATTTAGTGGGCATCCCTAGACCAAGAAATCAGATTCTAAGGACACAAGAAGACCAGCAACAAAGAAGGCCCAAGGCTCGAGAACTGAAGCCCTGCTGCACAAAGAGAAAGCGCCAAATCCTGCCTGCTGTACCCAGGACTCAACAATCGCCGCTGAGGGTTTGCTTGGACACTGGAAGGACTCTAGAAATCCCCAGAGGACCTCCTCGTCTTGAAAATCACCCAAGAACTCCCTCCAGACAGCAGGCATTGTGAGGAAAGGCCTCTTTCTTTGACATGATTAGCCCCCACTTTTTACCTGGTATGTGATGTAGCCTTGAAGTTGTTAGTACCCTAGGCCCCTGCTAACCAGGATCCGTGGGCCAGAGCTCTTCCCCTAACCTGTTGTGATGGATTTGACAATACCTTTAGCTGCCACTATAAGCCCCTAGTAAATGTAACCTAGGTACCCAGGACATGTTGTAATAAGGGTAGGCCCCTTCGGACAGCAGTACTGATTTAACCACCCTCTAGGGCCATGCATCCAGATGCACCCAGTCCTTCCATTGTAGACTGAGTGCTCTGGTGCAAACCAAAAGTACAAACTTGGCATGGCACACTGCCTGTGTGCCCTGTCCACTATAAACTGCCTGTATTATGGGTAAGACACCCTTCTGGCAGGCCTTACAGCCCTAAGGGAGGGTGCACCATACTGTATGTGAGGGCATAGCTGCATGAGAAATATGCCCCCACTGTGTCCTTGCCCAACTAAGGAACACTGAGTGAACAGAGCAGCCATTTTAAAACATGTGCTGGACACTGGTCAACACGAGTTTCACAGCTACGTGATGGGCACTCTGAACCCTGGTTTTTTTTGGTATCAAACAACTCAGAATGATAAATCCATACTGGTACCAGTGTTGGATTTATTATAAAATGTACCCAGGAGTCACCTTAGAATTTCCCCCTGCAAAAGCTAACTACCCTGGCATGGTTGCTGACTGGTCCTGACCAGCCTGCCGCTGCCAGACACAAATCTGTATCCCTCGGGTGAGGGCTTCTGCCCTCTGGGACACAGAACAAAGCACTTCCTGGGTGGAAGTGCTAACATCCCTTCCCTCAGGAATGTGCACTGCCCTGATGGTGAGCTTCAAAGGGCTTATCGCCTTTGAAACTCGACCTCCAGGCCTGCTGCTAGCAGCAGATGACCACCTTGTTGCAAACCCCCACTTTTGGTGGAAGCAACGGTGGGAAATTCAAACCTAGGACAGGAGGAGTGGCCCTACCTAGCATGCACCACCCCTAAGGTGTTGCATGCGAGATGGACTCTCCATTTCATTTTCTTCCAAGACAGGACGATCATTAGAGCTAGAACAAGACAGGCCGACGATTAGAGTTAGAACAAGACAGAATGGACATTAGAGCTAAAACAAGACAGGACGATCAGACAAAACAGGATGATTATTAGAGCTAGAACAAGACAGGACGATCATTAGAGTTAGAACAAGACAGGCCAATCATTAGAGCTAGAACAAGACAGGACCATCATTAGAGTTAGAACAAGACAGGCTGATCATTAGAGCTAGAACAAGACAGGCCGATCATTAGTGCTCGAACAGGACAGGCCAATCATTAGAGTTAGAACAAGACAGGCCGATCATTAGGGCTAGAACAAGACAGGACAAACATTAAAGTCACAATAAGACAGGTCGATCATTAGAGTTAGAACAAGACAGGCTGACCATTAGAAATAGAACAAGACAGGCCGATCATTAGAGTTAGAACAAGACAGGATGATCGTTAGAGCTAGAACAAGACAGGTCGATCGTTAAAGCTAGAACAAGACAGGCCGATCCGATCATTAGAGTTAGAAAAAGACAGGCCAATCATTCGAGCTAGAACAAGACAGGCCGATCATTAAAGTTAGAACAAGACAGGCCGAACATTAGAGTCAGAACAAGGCAGGAAGATCATTAGAGTTAGAACAAGACAGGCTGATCATTAGAGGTAGAACAAGACAGGCTGATCATTAGAGCTAGAACAAGACAGACAGATCATTAGAGTTAGACAAGACAGGCCGAACATTAGAGTTACAACAAGATAGGTTGATCATTAGAGCTAGAACAAGACAGGCTGAACATTAGAGTTAGAACTTGACAGGAGGAACATTAGAGCTAAAACAAGACAGAACGGTCATTAGAGTTAGAACAAGACAGGCCGATCATTAGAGTTAGAACAAGACAGGATGATCATTAGAGTTAGAAAAAGACAGGCTGAACATTAGAGTTAGAACATGACAGGAGGAACATTAGAGCTAGAACAAGACAGAACCATCATTTTAGTTAGAACAAGACAGGCTGATCATTAGAGTTAGAACAAGACAGGATGATCATTGGAGTTAGAACAAGAGTTAGAGCAAGAAACCAACTGTGTAGGTAACCCTTAAGCGGAAGAGGTACAGCTCAGAAGGCAGCTTTTGAGGCCTCCGTCACACAAAACAGAAGAAACACTGTAAGACTCCTTTACAAAACATGTACATCAGGAACTTTGTGCTCTGCATTTTTACAAAATGTGAAAAGCATGAGCAACAGAAGTGCAAGTCTCACATCTACAAAATAGGCACAATACAGACAGCAGGGGAGTATGCTTGCCTTACAATACATGTACAGACTTGGCAGCAACCACCCAGAAATTCAGTGAAGGTGTAGGTGTGCACCACTGCCAAAGAGGCCCTTAGAAAAGTTAAAAACAATCTTTGATTTTTACCTGAAACACTTTGCAAGGCAGGATTTTTAACCCCATGCTCAGAATAGTAAACAGCAACACTACAAGTTCCAGAATGCAAAGTAATGTTGCCTAAAACGTTATGATTGGTTGCATGCCAAGGTGCAACGGAGGACAAGAACAAAAAGATTGGGGTGGGATATGTCTCAGAGTAATTACCAGTGGCTGAGATGAACTCAGACATTCCACCTATCATTCCCTGTATTCTTAAATACACCAGGTATGCCCAGACGTGGGTCCTGTGCTCGTTGCACCACTGGAATCGAGCTGCACCCTACAGTCAAGGGCCAGATAGCTGAAACCGGTCTTGGGTTGCTTGTGTTGAGGTTCAGAAAGGACCAGGCCTGGCCTTTCAGGCTGGACGAGGATGTTGAGTCGGGCCCAGTAAGCACCAGGATGTGAGCCGGGGCCTGGTGAGGACCAGGCTGTGAGTCAGGGCCAGGTGAGGACCAGGATGTGAGTCAGGGCCAGGTGAGGACCAGGATGTGAGCCGGGGCCTGGTGAGGGCCAGGATGTGAGCCGGGCCCGGGGAGAATCATGATGTGAGTCGGGCCACATGAGGACCAGGATGTGAGTCAGGGCCTGGTGAGGACCAGGATGTGAGCCATAGCCCGGTTAGGGCCAGGATGTAAGCCGAGGCCTGGTGAAGGCTTGGATGTAAGCCGAGGCCTGGTGAGGACCGGGATGTGAGCCGAGGCCAGATGGGGACCAGGTTATGAGGCATGGGCTGAGGAGCTGAGCCGGGTCCTGGTTAATACCAGCATGTGTTGCATCGTCTTCTCACAGGAGCGCTCCCTGACAAGTTTTCAGATTGCTTTTGAGTGACATTTCCATAGTTTCAGTGTACATGAGTGACATTCTACAACCAAATGTGTGGCAGTTCGAATGACAAATAAACATGAATATATTAGCAATGCCCCTCTTTAGAGTAATGAGAAGCTGTAAAATAACTTTGAAGCTGATGCAAAACCCTAGAAATGGAAGGTCACTAACCTACTTGATAATGGCAGAAAATCTCAATAAAAAATATCTTGTAGGAAATAAAAAGATAGTATATAGTGCGAACTTCAAATACCCAGTGGAGTGACCTGTGCTACTGTCTGCTGAGCATCCCATACACACCCTGCATGATGCTGCTAACTTAATCTCTCCTGGAAGACCCATGATGGGCAGCGCCGCAAACACACCCTGCATAATGCCCACTCCATCTCTGCTGGAAGGCCCATGATGGGCAGCACCCACACACACCCTGCATGATGCTCACTTCACCTCTGCTGGAAGGCTCATGATGGGCAGCTCCCCACACACACCCTGCATGATGCCCACTTCATCTCTGCTGGAAGGCTCATGATGGGCAGCTCCCCACATACGCCCTGCATGATGCCTACTTCACCTCTGCTGGAAGAGCCATGATGAGGGGCGCCCCAAACACACCCTGCATAATGCCCACTTCATCTCTGCTGGAAGACCCATGATGGGCAGCGCCCCACACACACCATGCATGATGCCCACTCCATCCCTGCTGGAAGAGTCATGATGGGCAGCATCCCACATACACCATGCATGATGCTCACTTCACCTCTGCTGGAAGAGCCATGATGGGCAGCGCCCCACATACACCTTGCATGATGCCCACTCCATCCCTGCTGGAAGGCCCATGATGGGCAGCGCCCCGCACACACCCTGCATGATGCCCACTCCATCCCTGCTGGAAGGCCATGATGAGCAGCATCCCACACACACCCTGCATGATGCCCACTTCATTTCTGCTGGAAGGATCATGATGGGCAGTGCCCCACATACACCCTGCATGATGCCCACTACATCTCTGCTGGAAGGCCCATGATGGTCAGCGCCCCACATACACAGTCCATGATGGGCAGCGAGCACCCCATATCCACCCTGCATGATGCCCACTCCATCTCTGCTGGAAGGCCAATGTTGAGCAGCTCCCCACAAACACCATTCATGATGCCCACTCCATCTCTGCTGGAAGAGCCATGATGGGCAGCACTCCACACACAACCTGCATGATGCCCACTCCATCTCTGCTGGAAGAGCCGTGATGGGCAGCACCACACACACCCTGCATGATGCCCACTCCATCTCTGCTGGAAGGCCAATGATGAGCAGCACCACACACACCCTGCATGATGCCCACTCCATCTCTGCTGGAAGGCTCATGATGGGCAGCACCACACACATACACCCTGCATGATGCTCACTTCATCTCTGCTGGAAGAGCCATGATGGGCAGCACCAAACACACCCTGCATGACGCCCACTTAATTTCTGCTGGAAGGCTTATGATGGCCAGCGCCCCACACACACCCTGCATGATGGCCACTTCATTTCTGCTGGAAGGCTCATGATGGGCAGCATCCCACACACACCCTGCATGATGCCCACTCCGAGACAGTCGGGGATCACTCCACAACCAGATCTCTTCTCTCCGTCACTACCAACGTCTGATGCTGCAAGATAGTTGGGGGTCACTTCATGACCACATCTCTCCTCTCCGTCACTGCAGACTTCTGATGCTGCGAGACAGTCAGGGGTCACTCCACGACCACATCGCTCCTCTCCATCACGGCGGACTTCTGATGCTGCGAGACAGTCGGGGGTCACTCCACGACTACACCTCTCCTCTCCTCTCCTCTCAGTCACTGCGGACGTCTGATGCTGCAAGACAGTCGGGGATCACTCCACGACCACATCTCTCCTCTCCGTCCCTGCAGTCGCCTAGTGCTGAGAGACAGTCGAAGTTGGCCCCTATGGTTGCAGGGTGCCGAGGTCCCCTCTTGTACCCTCTCTTCTGAAGTCACTGCTCAGACCATTACCACAGTCTTCTTCATGTGATACCCACAGGTCGCAGCATCTACTGGTGGTTCTTCAATTGCAGGAAGGTGACATTTCTTGAAACGTAACAACTGGTGCCCGGATGCTCCAGAGCCCACGGTTCCCTTGACTTACATCACCCTCATTCGAGATTCATGAAATGGGGGATCCAGTTTTCTGTTGTGTCATTGACTTGCCTGCCAGCTCTAGGCTCCAGGAACCATTAGTGAATGGTCGCTGACATTTCTTGTCAGCAAATTACTTCATCTTGGCGTTTGCTTCTTGGTCAGATGCTCTCCTGCTTTTACAGGGGTCACCTTCCTCCTGTGGCAGTCTGGTCTGGCTCTTTCTTCCAAACATTTGTTCTGTTGGACCTACGTGGTGTGTCTCTGAGCACTTGACAAAAGATTTGTCTGATTGATAGTTGGGATAACCTGGCTCACTTCACAGCCTTCCTGACTAGTGACATGAACAGTTCAGTCAGGCCATCAAATTGTGGCCAGAGGGGGGTTATCTTTTTATGTTTTATTATAAGGTTTTCCATGGGTAGAGGCACTCGTCTCCTGGGAATGGTGGTCTGTTGTTCATTTCTAATACTGCTGGATGTCACAGGATCCAAACATGTCATCTAGTAATGGAAGTAGCAGGGCAAAGATGGCTGAGAATTGGCACACTATTTTGTATCTGAGGTAGGACATTCAGAGCTGCACTGGTGGAGAAGTGTCTTCTCAGTAATTTTACAGAACCGGCTTGTTGTGTCAGTTTTGTCCAGGGTATCTATCCCAAGAAACCAGCCCTCTTGAAATAATTTTGTGGTGGCCACAATCCTGCAATGGCGTTCGTGTGCTAGATCTCCTGCTTTATGCCAGAGTGACCTGCAAATAACTATTCTGGTTCCCACAAGACTATCCCTTGCTTAGTCTTCATAGCTCTACCTGTATGTTTTTAAGTCTTAGCAGGTCTCCTCTGTGGACTCCTTCTGCGTGTTGACTCTTGGAGTTAACATGTCTTCACTTCGGACTCTCCATCTGGAGCTGGTGCAGAACATCTCAGCCCTGTGGGACACCCCTCAGGTTGACCTATTTCGTTCTTATGATAACACCCTCGCCATGGTCCACAAGTGTGTGCCCTCCAGTTTCCACTGCGGGGAAACTTGACGGACACATTTTGTTTGAGACGGAGTTGTCCTCTTCACTACACTGTTCACCCCATTTCCTTAATTCCTCCAGTTTTCAGGGAGATTCCGCATGACTGGCCTGAAGCCATTCTTACCAACCATGACTGGCCAGAAGGGTGTGGTATGTAGTCCTTCTGCGCCTCTCCTTGTACCACCTGCTCCTTCTGCCTCTCAGGGTAGACCTTCTTTGCCAGTTGGAGGGGATGGACCTCCACCTCATTCTCCAGAGCCTCCACCTTCATGTCTGGTGATTGAGAGGGGCATCGGAGCTCCCTGCATCTGCTATAGAAGCCGTCAATGTTATTTTGTCAGCTTGTTGCTCCTCCACCTAGTCGGTCTGTTCTGGAAGGTAAAACACACACCTCGTCTGGTGTGTTGATCATGTGTAACCTTTGAATGCACTCCTTTCACAAGTCTTCCACTGTGCTCCGTCGCCGGCCCCGCAGAGTTGTGCAGTCGGCAAAGGCTACATTGCTGCCATCAGGCATGCTTCTCCCAATCTCCAGTTATGGTCAGATGTTTGAAGGGACTGACACATGTTTCCACCTACTCCCTTTCTTATGCATCAATGGGAATTGAACCTTGTTTTGACATTTCCGATGGGTGCTCATTGTGTGCCTTCACTATTGCCAGTTTCGGTTACTGATATTGTACACTGTTTTCTTGTTGTCATTTTTTTGTGATATATAACAAACAACAGTGCTTCATTGTAGACTTATTCTGAAATAACACAGTCTAAGAACCATAGAACAAAAAAGGAGTGTATACAGGGACACATTTATACTATGTTTGCGCTGGATTAGCGTCAAAATAATTGAGGCTAATCCAGCGCAAATTTAATTACATATTTATACTTTGGCGCTAGGCACGTCTAGCGCCAAAGTTATGGAGTTAACGTCATTTTCTGGACGTGGAAACCTACCTTGCGTCAATGAGATGCAAGGTAGGCATTCCCATCCAGAAAAGGACGACATGGCCTTTGTGCCACATTTATTCCCTGTGCTAAAATCTAGCACGTGGGCTTAAATAATGGCGCTACGCTTGCTTAGCGTCATGATTTAACTCCTGGGTCAGGGCAGGCATTAGAGGGCCTGTGGGCCTTTTTCCATGGTCAGAGACCATGGAAAGAGCCCGGAGGTGCCCTTCCCTGGTCCCAGGGACACCCCCACCCACACCAGAGGGACACCACAGGATGGGGGACCCATCCCACGTAAGTCCCGGTAAGTATATTTCTATTTCTTTTTTTCCCCACTCTTGGACCTCTGTTTCCAAGATGGCAGAGGTCTGGGACAAAATGGAGGAGCTCTGGGCAACTCCCCTGGGAGGTGCAGGTCAGGGGAGTGGTCACTCCCCCTTCCTTTGTCCAGTTTCACGCCAGAGCAGGGCTGGGGGATCCCTGAACTGGAGTAGACTGGGTTATGCAGAGATGGGCACCATCTGTACCCATCAAAGCATTTCCAGAGGCTGGGGGAGGCTACTCCTCCCCAGCCTTCACACCTATTTCCAAAGGGAGAGGGTGTTACACCCTCTCTCAGAGGAAGTCCTTTGGTCTGCCTTCCTGGGCCAGGGCTGCCTGGACCCCAGGAGGGCAGAAACCTGTCTGAGGTGTTGGCAGCAGCAGCAGCTGCAGTGGAGACCCTGGAAAGGCAGTTTGGCAGTACCCGGGTTCTGTGCTAGAGACCCGGGGGGATCATAGAATTGTCCCCCCTTGGTGTGACAATTCCATGATCTTAGACATGTTACATGGCCATGTTCGGAGTTACCATTGTGACGCTGTACATAGGTAGTGACCTATGTACAGTGCACGCGTGTAATGGTGTCCCCGCACTCACAAAGTCCAGGGAATTTGCCCTGAACGATGTGGGGGCACCTTGGCTAGTGCCAGGGTGCCCACACACTAAGTAACTTTGCACCTAACCTTCACCAGGTAAAGGTTAGACATATAGGGACTTATAAGTTACTTAAGTGCAGTGGTAAATGGCTGTGAAATAATGTGGACGTTATTTCACGCAGGCTGCACTGACAGGCCTGTGTAAAAATTGTCAGCGCTCCCTATGGGTGGCAAAAGAAATGCTGCAGCTCTTAGGGATCTCCTGGAACCCCAATACCCTGGGTACCTCAGTACCATATACTAGGGAATTATATGGGTGTACCAGTATGCCAATGTGAATTGGTGAAATTGGTCACTAGCCTGTTAGTGACAAATTTGGAAAGCAGAGAAAGCATAACCACTGAGGATCTGGTTAGCAGAGCCTCAGTGAGACAGTTAGGCATCACACAGGGAACACATACAGGACACATACTTATGAGCACTAGGTCCCAGTGACACATAGACTAAAACAACATATATACAGTGAAATTTGGGGGTAACATGCCAGGCAAGATGGTACTTTCCTACACAAACCCCCCCCCAAACGAAGGACAATAAGACTAGCCATGACCTGATGAGTCTTCATTGTCTAAGTGGAAATATCTGGAGAGTCTATCTGCATTGGAGTGGGTACTCCCAGATCTATGTTCCACTGTATAGTCCATTCCCTGTAGAGATATGGACCACCTCAACAATTTAGCCAGGTTCATTTGTTTTAGCCAAAGTAGAGGTTTGTGGTCTGTCTGAACAATAAAGTGAGTGCCAAACAGGTATGGCCTCAACTTTTTCAGTGCCCAGACCACAGCAAAGGCCTCCCTCTTTATGGCAGACCAACGCTTTTCTCTAGGGGTCAACCTTCTGCTGATAAAAGCAACTGGTTGATCCTGGCCCTCAGAATTCAGTTGTGATAAGACTGCCCCTACCCCTAATTCAGATGCATCAGTTTGAACAATGAATTATTTGGAGTAACATGGGCTTTTTAGGACAGGTGCAGAGCACATGGCCTGTTTGAGCTCCTCAAAAGCTTTCTGACAGCTAGCTGTCCACAATACCTTTTTAGGCATCTTCTTACTTGTGAGGTCATTAAGAGGGGCTGCTATGGAGCCATAGTTTTTAATGAATCTCCTGTAATACCCAGTGAAGCCTACGATAACGAATGCAAGAGCTCATCAGAGTCCTTCTGCATCTCCCTCTTCACCTTCTACCAAAGGATCGACCGCTGACTGCTCAGGACACCTGCAATACCGCAAGAAAGTAGCAAGACGACTACTAGCAACCTTGTATCGCTTCATCCTGCCAGCTTTCTCGACTGTTTCCAGGTGGTGCATGATGTGGGGGTAGCCTGCCTCCTCTCTGCACCAGGAGCTCTGAAGAAATCTCCTGTGGGTCGACGGAATCTTCCTCCTGCAACCCCCAGGCACCAAAAGACTGCATCACTGGTCCTCTGGGTCCCCTCTCAGCACAACGAGCATGGTCCCTGGCACTCAGAAACTCTGTCCAATTGACTCCCACAGTCCAGTGACTCTTCAGTCCAAGTTTGGTGGAGTTAAGTCCTTGCCTCCCCACGCTAGACTGCATTGCTGTGTACTGCGTGATTTGCAGCTGCTCCGGCTCCTGTGCACTCTTCCAGGATTTCCTTCGTGCACAGCCAAGCCTGGGTCCCCAACACTCTAACCTGCAGTGCACAACCTTCTGAGTTGTCCTCCGGCGTCATGGGACTTCCTTTTGTGACTTCGCATGGACTCCGGTTCACTCTTCTTCCAAGTGCCTGTTCAGGTACTTATGTGGGTGCTGCCTGCTTCTGTGAGGGCTCCCTACGTTGCTGCGTGCCCCCTCTGTCTCCTCATCCAGGTGGCGACATCCTGGTCCCTCCTGGGCCACAGCAGCACCCAAAAACCCTAACCGCGACCCTTGCAGCTAGCAAGGCTTGTTTGCGGTCTTTCTGCGTGGGAACACCTCTGCAAGCTTCATAGCGACGTGGGACATCCATCCTCCAAAGGGGAAGTTCCTAGTCCTCTTCTTTCTTGCAGAACTCCAAGCTTCTTCCAACAGGTGGCAGCTTCCTTGCACCCTCAGCTGGCATTTCCTGGGCTCCTGCCCACTCTCGACACTGTTGCAACTATTGGACTTGGTCCCCTTGTCTTACAGGTACTCAGGTCCGGAAATCCATTGTTGTTGCATTGCTGGTGTTTGTTCTTCCTGCAGAATCCCCCTATCACGACTTCTGTACTCTCTGGGGGTAGTAGGTGCACTTTACACCTACCTTTCAGGGCCTTGGGGTGGGCTATTTTTCTAACCGTCACTGTTTTCTTACAGTCCCAGTGACCCTCTACAAGCTCACATAGGTTTGGGATCCATTCGTGGTTCGCATTCCACTTTTGGAGTATATGGTTTGTGTTGCCCCTTTACCTATGTGCTCCTATTGCAATCTATTGTAACTTTACACTGCTTGCATTACTTTTCTTGCTATTACCTGCATAAGTTTGGTTTGTGTACATATATCTTGTGTATATATCTTATCCTCATACTGAGGGTACTCACTGAGATAATTTTGGCATATTGTCATAAAAATAAAGTATCTTTATTTTTAGTACTTCTGTGTATTGTGTTTTTTTATGATATTGTGCATATGGCACCAGCGGTATAGTAGGAGCTTTACATGTCTCCTAGTTCAGCCTAAGCTGCTTTGCCATAGCTACCTTCTATCAGCCTAAGCTGCTAGAAACACCTCTTCTACACTAATAAGGGATAACTGGACCTGGCACAAGGTGTAAGTACCTCTGGTACCCACTACAAGCCAGGCCAGCCTCCTACATTGGTTGTGCAACGGTGGGATAAGTACTTGTAACTACTTACCACTTTGTCATATTGTACTTTTCATTAGAGAATAATATACAAAACAAGTTCAGTGTATGTACACCTAACCAAAAAGTTTTGCTTTTCTCCTCTTAAACTTTTTGCTAAGGGGGTCATTAACGACCGCGGAAGCACCGCCAACAGGCTGGCGGTGCATCCGGGGGCATTCTGACCGCGGCGGTAAAGCCACGGTCAGAAAAGGGAAGCCGGCGGTTTCCCGCCGGCTTCCCGCTGCCCCAGGGAATCCTCCACGGCGGCGCTGCAAGCAGCGCCGCCATGGGCATTCCGCCCCCCTTCCCGCCAGCCTGGTTCTGGCGGTTTTCATGCAGACACTGAAAATCGCGACGGGTGCAACTGCACCCGTCGCACCCCTTCCACTCCGCCGCCTCCATTTGGAGCCGGCATCCTCGTGGAAGGGGGTTTCCCGCTGGGCGGGCGGGCGGCCTTCTGGCGGTCGCCCGCCAGCCCAGCGGGAAACTCAGAATGACCGCCGCGGTCTTTTGACCGCGGTACGGTCTTCTGGCGGTTCCCGCCAGGCCGGCGGCATCCGCCGCCGGAGGGGGTCAGAATGACCCCCTAAGTTCTGAAAAGTACTTTAAAACTTCTAAAAGTTTCTAAAAGTTAGAAAAAGTTTTTTTTCTCTGTTCTTTAAAAAGTTCTGAAACTTTTTCTTCGTTCTCACTGTCTCTAAACCTTCTTCTATCATGTCTGATGTAGAGTCTGCTCTTAAAAGGGTCAATACTACCTATGACAATTTGAATTACAAGAGCCTATGGAGTCTCTGCTTAGATAGAGGTTTGGTGATAGGAACGAACCCTACAAAAGAGTTTCTATAGAACATGCTTATTGTGAATGATAAGTCCCAAGCAGGCACTTCAAATGAGAGGTTAATAGAAGGCTCCCATTCTGACTCAGGGGATCTCCTTGAGGGAGGTGGGGAGGGTTCTGTTCCAAATCTGCCCCCTAGCAGGCCACCTAGTAATGCTGGTAGTAATGGAGGCTCCCATCATAGTAGGGGTGTCTTTATTCCTGGAGGCCAGGTTATTAGGGTTCAGTCAGTTAGGGACAGATCTCCCTCTGTTGTTTCCAATTTATCTTCTGCGTCCAAGCATTCCCAACCCACCCACCCTGAAGACAACATGTTAGAAAGGGAACTCAAAAAGTTGAGAGTGGAAGAGACCAGACTGAAGCTTAAACAGCAACACCTGGCCTTAGATAGGGAATCCCTAGACCTGGAGAACGAGAGACATAGATTGGAGTTTGGACCCCATGGTGGCATCAGCAGTATTCCTGATGGTAATCCTGTTAGAGAGCATGATTCCACAAATCTGCACAAGATAGTCCCCCCTTACAAAGAGGGGGGTGACATCAACAAGTGTTTACTACACTTGAGAGGGTCTGTATGGTACAGGGGGTCCCTCAAAGGCAGTGGGATGCTATATTGTGGCTATATTTCAATGGAAAAGGTAGGGGTAGGCTCCTTACTGTTAGAGAAAGTGATGCTAACAATTTTGCAGTTTTGAAGGATGCACTCTGGGATGGATTTGGCTTAACCACTGAACAATACAGAATTAAGTTCAGAGACACCAGAAAAGAGTCCTCACAAGACTGGATAGACTTTGCTGACTGTTCAGTGAAGGCCTTGGAAGGGTGGTTACATGGCAGTAAAGGTTCTGACTATGAAAGCCTGTATAATCTTATTCTGAGAGAGCACATTCTGAATAACTGTGTGTCTGACTTGTTACACCAATATCTAGTGGACTCAGATCTGACCTCTCCCCAAGAATTGGGAAAGAAGGCAGACAAATGGGTCAGAACAAGAGTGAACAGAAAAGTTCATACAGGGGGTGACAAGGATGGCAAGAAGAAGGATGGTAAGTCTTCTGACAAGGGTGGGGACAAAAGTAAAACTGAGTCTTCATCAGGCCCACAAAAATTGTCTGGTGGGGGGTGGTTGGTCCAAATTCTCTTCCAATAATCAAGTTAAAAAGCCTTGGTGTTATTTGTGTAAAGTCAAAGGCCACTGGACAACTAATTCCAGTTGTCCAAAGAAGAACACCAAATCTCCCACTACCACAACCCCTACTGAAAATTCTAGTGCCCCTGGTAATAGCAGTGGTGGTGGGAGCAAACCTACTAATAGCCAATCCAAGGCAGTAGCTGGGCTCACTTTTGGTAATTTAGTTGGGGTTGGTCTTGTTAGGGAGACCACAGAGGCTGTGTTAGTCTCTGAAGGTGCCATTGATTTGGCCACCTTGGTTGCTTGTCCACTTAACATGGATAAGTACAAGCAACTTCCCCTAATAAATGGTGTTGAGGTTCAGGCCTACAGGGACACATGTGCCAGTGTTACCATGGTGATAGAGAAACTGGTGCACCCTGAACAACACCTACTTGGTCACCAGTACAAAGTGACAGACGCTCATAACAACACTCTTAGCCACCCCATGGCTGTTGTGAATCTCAACTGGAGGGGTGGGGTTACTGGTCCAAAGAAAGTTGTGGTTGCTTCAGATTTACCTGTAGACTGTCTACTAGGAAATGATTTAGAGACATCAGCTTGGGCAGAAGTGGAGTTGGAGGCTCATGCAGCAATGCTGGGCATTCCTGGGCATATTTTTGCTTTGACAAGGGCTCAGGCCAAAAAGCAAAAAGGACAGGGTAACTTGGATCCTGGAACAATGGACCAAGTGCTCCCTAAAGCTAGGGGTAGCAAGGGTAAATCCCTACCCACTATCCCTCCCTCTACAGATGATTCTCCTTCTGAGGAAGAAGAATTTCCTCCCTATGCAGAACCTTCACAAGATGAGCTGGCAGCAGACACTGCTGAGCTTTTGGGTGGAGGGGGGCCTACGAGGGAAGAGCTGAGTGTGGCACAGCAATCCTGTCCCACATTAGAGGGTCTCAGACAGCAAACTGTCAAGCAGCAAAATGGGGATGTCAGTGACACACATAGAGTTTACTGGGAGAATAACCTCTTGTACACAGAGGCAAGGGACCCAAAACCTGGAGCAGCCAGGAGATTGGTCATTCCCCTGCAGTACAGAGAGTTCCTCCTAACTCTGGCACATGACATTCCTTTGGCTGGGCATTTGGGCCAGATGAAAACATGGGAAAGGCTTGTCCCCCTGTTTCACTGGCCTAGGATGTCAGAGGACAATAAAGATTTTTGCAAGTCTTGTGTGACCTGCCAAGCCCGTGGCAAGACTGGTGGCACACCAAAGGCTCCCCTTATTCCACTACCTGTGGTTGGGGTCCCCTTTGAAAGGGTAGGGGTTGACATAGTTGGCCCCCTTGACCCTCCTACTGCTTCAGGCAATAGGTTTATCTTGGTGGTTGTGGACCATGCCACAAGATATCCTGAAGCAATTCCTCTAAAGACCACTACGGCTCCTGCAGTGGCAAAAGCCCTCCTGTGAATCTTTTCCAGGGTGGGTTTCCCAAAAGAGGTTGTATCAGACAGGGGTAGCAATTTTATGTCTGCATACTTGAAAGCTATGAGTAATGAATGTGGTGTAACATACAAATTCACCACTCCTTATCATCCACAAACTAATGGACTGGTAGAGAGGTTTAATAAAACCCTCAAAGGTATGATAATGGGACTCTCTGAAAAACTCAGGAGGAGATGGGATGTCCTGTTACCTTGCATCCTTTTTGATTACAGGAAGGTACCCCAGAAAGGAGTGGGCTTCAGCCCCTTTGAACTCCTATTTGGACACCCTGTAAGAGGTCCACTAACACTTCTGAAGGAGGGTTGGGAACAACCTTTAAAAGCTCCCAAACAGGACATAGTGAACTATGCACTTGGCATAAGATCCAGAATGGCTGAGTACATGAAAAAGGCCAGTAAAAACCTTCAGGCCAGTCAAGAGCTCGAGAAGCAATGGCATGACCAGAAGGCTGTTCTGGTCCAGTACCAACCAGGACAGAAGGTGTGGGTATTGGAGCCTGTGTCCCCAAGAGCTCTTACAAGACAAATGGAGTGGACCCCATCTAATTGTTGAGAAAAAGGGTGAGGTTACCTATCTGGTAGACCTGGGCAATGCCAGGAGTCCCCTTAGGGTGATTCATGTCAGCTGCCTAAAACCCTACTATCACAGGGCTGATCTCACCCTGCTCATGGCAACAGATGAAGGACAGGAAGAAGAGAGTGACCCTCTCCCTGATCTCTTCTCCACTGAATCAGATGCTTTAGTGGAGGGAGTAGTTTTGGCAGACTGTCTTACTGCAGAACAGAAAGACAACTGCATACATCTTCTTGGACAATTTTCTGAACTCTTTTCAACTGTGCCAGGCACCACATCTTGGTGTGAACACACAATTGATACTGGAGACAGCTTGCCTGTCAAAATAAAATCTATAGGCAGCCTGACCATGTCAGGGACTGCATAAAACAAGAGGTTCAGAAAATGCTTGATTTAGGAGTGGTTGAACCTTTTGAAACCCCATGGGCGAGTCCTGTGGTCATGTACCAAAGCCTCACTCAAAAGATGGAAAAAGTGAGATGAGGTTTTGTGTAGACTACAGAGGTCTCAATCAGGTAACAAAAACTGATGCTCACCCTATACCCAGGGCAGATGAGCTCATAGATACACGGGCATCTGCCAAGTATCTAAGCACCTTTGATTTGATTGCAGAGTATTGGCAGATCAAATTGGCTGAGGATGCTAAACCTAAAACTGCATTTTCAACTATAGGAGGGCACTACCAATTTACAGTGATGGCCTTTGGTTTGAAGAATGCACCTGACACTTTTCAGAGGTTGGTGATCACAGTCCTGCAAGGGTTGGAGGCTTTTAGTGCAGCATATCTAGATGATATAGCTGTCTTTAGCTCCACCTGGGATGAGCACCTGGTCCACCTTTTGAAAGTTTGGGAGGCCCTGCAAAAGGCAGGCCTCACTATCAAGGCCTCAAAGTGCCAGATAGGGCAGGGAAAGGTGGTGTATCTGGGACACCTGGTAGGTGGAGAACAGATTGCACCACTGCAGGGGAAAATCCAGACAATCGTGGATTGGGTTCCCCCTACAACACAGACCCAGGTCAGAGCCTTCTTAGGCCTCACTGGGTATTACAGGAGATTCATTAAAAACTATGGCTCCATAGCAGCCCCTCTTAATGATCTCACTAGTAAAAAGATGGCTAAAAAGGTATTGTGGACAGCTAGCTGTCAGAAAGCTTTTGAGGAGCTCAAACAGGCCATGTGCTCTGCACCTGTCCTAAAAAGCCCATGTTACTCCAAGAAATTCATTGTTCAAACTGATGCATCTGAATTAGGGGTAGGGGCAGTCTTATCACAACTGAATTCTGAGGGCCAGGAGCAACCAGTTGCTTTTATCAGTAGAAGGTTGACCCCTAGAGAAAAGCGTTGGTCTGCCATAGAGAGGGAGGCCTTTGCTGTGGTCTGGGCACTGAAAAAGTTGAGCCCATACTTGTTTGGTACTCACTTTATTGTTCAGACAGACCACAAACCTCTACTTTGGCTAAAACACATGAAAGGTGAAAATCCTAAATTGTTGAGGTGGTCCATATCTCTACAGGGAATGGACTATACAGTGGAACATAGACCTGTGAGTACCCACTACAATGCAGATGGACTCTCCAGATATTTCCACTTAGACAATGAAGACTCATCAGGTCATGGCTAGTCTTATTGTCCTTCGTTTGGGGGCGGGGGGTGTGTAGGAAAGTACCATCTTGCCTGGCATGTTACCCCCATATTTCACTGTATATATGTTGTTTTAGTCTATGTGTCACTGGGACCCTCTATGTGTTCCCTGTGTGATGCCTAACTGTCTCACTGAGGCTCTGCTAACCAGAACCTCAGTGGTTATGCTCTCTCTGCTTTCCAAATTTGTCACTAACAGGCTAGTGACTAAATTTACCAATTCACATTGGCATACTGGTACACCCATATAATTCCCTGGTATATGGTACTGAGGAACCCAGGGTATTGGGATTCCAGGAGATCCCTATGGGCTGCAGCATTTCTTTTGCCACCCATAGGGAGCTCTGACAATTCTTACACAGGCCTGCCAGTGCAGCCTGAGTGAAATAACGTCCACGTTATTTCACAGCCATTTACCACTGCACTTAAGTAACTTATAAGTCACCTATATGTCTAACCTTTACCTGGTGAAGGTTGGGTGCAAAGTTACTTAGTGTGTGGACACCCTGGCACTAGCCAAGGTGCCCCCACATTGTCCAGGGCAAATTCCCCGGACTTTGTGAGTGCGGGGACACCATTACACGCGTGCACTGTACATAGGTCACTACCTATGTACAGCGTCACAATGGTAACTCCGAACATGGCCATATAACATGTCTAAGATCATGGAATTGTCACCCCAATGCCAGAATGGCATTGGGGGGACAATTCCATGATCCCCGGGGTCTCTAGCACAGAACCCGGGTACTGCCAAACTGACTTTCCGGGGTCTCCACTGCAGCTGCTGCTGCTGCCAACACCTCAGACAGGTTTCTGCCCTCCTGGGGTCCAGGCAGCCCTGGCCCAGGAAGGCAGAACAAAGGACTTCCTCTGAGAGAGGTTGTAACACCCTCTCCCTTTGGAAATAGGTGTGAGTTCTGGGGAGGAGTAGCGTCCCCCAGCCTCTGGAAATGCTTTGATGGGCACAAATGGTGCCTATCTCTGCATGAACCAGTCTACATCGGTTCAGGCATCCCCCAGCCCTGCTCTGGCACAAAAGTGGACAAAGGAAAGGGGAGTGACCACTCCCCTGACCTGCACCTCCCAGGGGAGGTGCCCTGAGCTCCTCCAGTGTGTCCATGACCTCTGCCATCTTGGAAACAGAGGTGTTTGTGGCACACTGGACTGCTCTGAGTGACCAGTGCCAGCAGGTGACATCAGAGGCTCCTTCTGATAGGCTCTTACCTCTCTTGGTAGCCAATCCTCCTTCCTAAGTAGCCAAACCTCCTTTTCTGACTATTTAGGGTCTCTGCTTTGGGGAATTCTTTGGACAACGAATGCAAGAGCTCATCAGCCTCTTCACCTTCTACCAAAGGATCGACCGCTGACTGCTCAGGACGCCTGCAATACCGCAACAAAGTAGCAAGACGACTACTAGCAACCTTGTATCGCTTCATCCTGCCAGCTTTCTCAACTGTTTCCAGGTGGTGCATGCTCTGGGGGTAGCCTGCCTCCTCTCTGCACCAGGAGCTCTGAAGAAATCTCCTGTGGGTCGACGGAATCTTCCCCCTGCAACCGTAGGCACCAAAAGACTGCATCACTGGTCCTCTGGGTCCCCTCTCAGCACAATGAGCATGGTCCAGTGAACTCAGAAACTCTGTCCAAGTGACTCTCACAGTCCAGTGACTCTTCAGTCCAAGTTTGGTGGAGGTAAGTCCTTGCCTCCCCACGCTAGACTGCATTGCTGTGTACCACGTGATTTGCAGCTGCTCCGGCTCCTGTGCACTCTTCCAGGATTTCCTTCATGCACAGCCAAGCCTGGGTCCCCGACACTCTAACCTGCAGTGTACAACCTTCTGAGTTGTCCTCCGGCATCGTGGGACTCCCTTTTGTGACTTTGCGTGGACTCCGGTTCACTCTTCTTCCCAGTGCTTGTTCAGGTACTTCTGCGGGTGCTGCCTGCTTCTGTGAGGGCTCCCTACATTGCTGCGTGCCCGCTCTGTCTCCTCATCCAAGTGGCGACATCCTGATCCCTCCTGGGCCACAGCAGCACCCAAAAATCCTAACCGCAACCTTTGCAGCTAGCAAGGCTTCTTTCTGGTCTTTCTGCATGGGAACACCTCTGCAAGCTTCACCGCAACGTGGGACATCCATCCTCCAAAGGGGAAGTTCCTAGTCCTCTTCTTTCTTGCAGAACTCTAAGCTTCTTCCAACAGGTGGCAGCTTCCTTGCACCCTCAGCTGGCATTTCCTGGGCTCCTGCCCACTCTCGACACTGTCGCGACTATTGGACTTGGTCCCCTTGTCTTACAGGTACTCAGGTCCGGAAATCCACTGTTGTTGCATTGCTGGTGTTTGTTCTTCCTGCAGAATCCCCCTATCACGACTTCTGTGCTCTCTGGGGTAGAAGGTGCACTTTACACCTACCTTTCAGGGTCTTGAGGTGGGCTACTTTTCTAACCCTCACTGTTTTCTTACAGTCCCAGCGACCCTCTACAAGCTCACATAGGTTTGGGGTCCATTTATGGTTCGCATTCCACTTTTGGAGTATATGGTTTGTGTTGCCCCTATACCTATGTGCTCCTATTGCAATCTATTGTAACTTTACACTGCTTGCATTACTTTTCTTGCTCTAACCTGCATAATTTTGGTGTGTGTACATATATCTTGTGTATATATCCTATCCTCATACTGAGGGTACTCACTGAGATACTTTTGGCATATTGTCATAAAAATAAAGTACCTTTATTTTTAGTACTTCTGTGTATTGTGTTTTCTTATGATTTTGTGCATATGACACCAGTGGTAAAGTATGAGCTTTACATGTCTCCTAGTTCAGCCGAATCTGCTTTACCATAGCTACCTTCTATCAGCCTAAGCTGCTAGAAACACCTCTTCTACAGTAATAGGGGATAACTGGACCTGGCACAAGGTGTAACTACCTCTGGTACCCACTACAAGCCAGGCCGGCCTCCTCCTAGTCTTTCCCTATCTCGACAACTAGCTGCGGAAGGTGGACTCACCCCAGGCTGGTGTCTCCCACCTCCAGACTACGACAACCCTCCTGCAGTCACTGGGGTTCATTATCAAGATGTTGAAGTCACACCTGATCCCCTCGCAGATGCTCCCTTCTAATCTGAGCTGTCCTGCACACAGTGCAGTCTCAGGCTTATCCTCCCTAGCTGCGAGTGCAGGATGCTCAGGCTATGATACTGATGTTTCAGCCTCTATCCTGAGTTTTGGTGAGTCTGACCCTGAGGCTGCTGGGCCTTATGGGCTCCCACATCCTGTTGGTGACTCATGCCAGATGGCGTATGCTAGCTCTGCAGTGGACCGGACGTTCCAGTGGGCGCAGCATCTGAGGAATCTCTCCGACATGGTCCAGATCTCAGAGGGAACTGCAAAATACCTGCAGTGATGTTTTACGAACCGCAATAGTGTCAGAGGCAGACACCTCTCCCTTCCCCTGCCAGATCTCACAGTAGTGACAGATGCATCACTCCTGGGACGGGTTGGGCATCTGGGAGAGGTAGAGATAAGATTACTCTGGTCTCCGGCGGAATCTGGACTCCACATCAACATGCTGGAGCTCCATGCGATCTGGCTGGCATTGAAAGAATTTCTACCCTCCATCAAGGGAAGATTCGCGGGCAACACCACTCTCATATGGTATTGAAACACACAGAGTGGGTGGGGTTGTGGACCCTTTGTCAAGAGGCATTGCATCTCTAGACATGGCTGAAACAACAGGGCATATCTCTGGTGGTTCAGCACCGGGCCAGTTCCCTGAACACCAGGGTGGACAAACTCAGCTATCGATGCCTAGAATATCACAAAAGGCGTTTCCACCCGGAAGTGGTGCAAAGTCTCTTTCAGCATTGGACAGAGACTTGGTTAGATCTGTTTGCCTCTGCCGAGAACGTGCAAAGTCAGCAGTTTTGCTCTCTGTAGTTTCTAAGATCGCTCTTCATAGAAGACACTTTTTGTCTCGAGTGTAGCTGAGACATCCTGTACAGTTTTCCGCCATAATGCTCCTTCTTAGGGTTCTCACGAAGGTCGGGCCAAGGACCGGGGCCCAAGTTATCCTTGTGGCTCTGCACTGAGCATGGAGAGTCTGGTAGCCTGAGCTTCTGAGCATGACCATTGATCCTCTGCTCAAGCCGAGTTGTACCTTTGAGCCTCTACATAATTTTCCCTTCAGGCTTCTTACCATCAAGATGACCTTCCTTTTGACAATAACATGAGCCTTGAGGTTCAGTTAGCTTTGGGCCTTATCATCAAATCCTCCATACATGAGCATCCATCTACACTACCTGATTTTGCGTAATAGGGCTTCTTTTCTGCTGAAAGTTGTCACCACTTTTCATGTAGGCCAACCCATCACCTTGCCTACTATACGCTCTACCACATCCCTCCAAGGAAGAGAAGCGAATTCACCCTCTGGACCCAAAAAGAATGTTGTTCTTCAACTTTGACCTCATGAAAGAGTTTTCTGTGGTTGACCAACTCTTCATGGGATATGTTGGAGTGAAGAAGGTAAAGGCTGCACAGAAATCCACCATCTATTGTTGGATCCCAAATCAAATTAGTAAAATAAACCAAATCAACAAAAATCTACTGAAGCTGATGGTTTTGACAGGAAAAGCTCAGAGCAGGAAAAGTTGAAACTTTGCATCCAGGAAAGTCCACTGCCTGTTCGGATACTTCTGGTGCCTTAGCCCACGCAAGATACCTATGGCCTCTCTTTTTCAGAGATTAGAATCCTCCTGCGGGACAAGGCTGGAGTCTGTATCCACCAATAAGGCTGGAAACCTTATTGACAAGGGTCTGCTGAATGTGCTTGGCTGCTGTGGAAAAGCTCTGAGTGGTAGAAACCTGTTTCCTCAGCCCAGAGGAGTCTGGCCATGGGCTGATAAACTGGGGTCATTTGTCCTGGTCTGGAAGTCCAAAAAGGTTCTAAGTCGCAGCCTTTTTAGATGTGGTCAGGGAAGTCTGGGTAGGCAGAGCCCAGGGTTCCAGAACCTCAGAAACAACACTTGGGGGTCAAGACTCAATCCAGCAGAGCCAACCAGCAGGGTCCAGGTCAGGACCAGTTCTTACTGGTCAGGTAGGCACCTCAGGGAAAAGGCCTCATTGTGGCGCTTGAGCTACACAGGAGGTCAACAAACTGACTCTTGGAGCAGGTCCAGTCCTTCAGGGCTTTTTTCAGAGAAAAAGGTCTGGTCACGCTATAAGTGCACACGTCATGGTGTGCTGCCACTATTTTTTATGTGACATGCCCTACAAGTTCACAAGTCATTGTGTGCTGGCACTATTTTATGTGACATGCCCTACAAGTTCACAGGTCATGGTGTGCTGCCACTATTTCATGTGACAACCAGGACAAGGAGTTTATTCCAATTCCTCGTACTTGATGTACCCCTCCCGGTCACAGGGCGGACTCTTGACCTTACATTGTCTGGGGTGACCTATGCTTCTGCACACACACTAGATGATCATGATGTCAGGGCCAAATTGAATGTAAGAATACCATTTTCATATGTAGTTGGGCACTCAAGGCAGGGCCCTCTTACTATGCAGAGGAAATTCCCCTTAGAGAAGTGTCTAATAACATGATAGTCTTTCTTCCTACAAAGAAGCTCTTTTGATATTAGAAGACTCCTAGTTGCAGAGTTTATAAAATGATCTTATATTGATGAATTATTAGAAAACTCCTGAGTTATTGTACCCAGAGCAAATCAATCAATCAATCAAACAAATTTCTTAAGCGCACTACTGACCTGGTAGGGTCTCAAGGCGTTGGGGGGGGGGTGGTTACTGCTCGATAAGCCATGTTTTGAGGTGCTTTCTGAAGGTTAGGAGGTCCTGGGTCTTGTGTAGGTTGGTGGGGAGGGAGTTCCAGGTTTTGGCGGCAAGGTGGGAGAAGGATCTGCCGCCGGAGGTGGTGCGTTGGATGCGGGGGACTGTAGCGAGGCTGAGAGAACGGCGGAGCGGAGCTGTCGAGTTGGTTTGTGGAAGTTGATTCATTCATTGAGGTGGGCTGGTCCGGTGTAGTGGAGGGCTTTGTGAGCCTGGACCAGGATTTTGAAGATGATCCTTTTGTTGATGGGCAGCCATGTGTTCGTGGCGTGGGAGGTTGAGGGTGAGACGTGCGGCTGCGTTCTGGATTCGCTGGAGTTTTCTCTCAAGCTTGGCTGTGCTCTCTGCATAGAGGGCGTTGCCGTAGTCCAGTCTGTTGCTTATGAGGGCGTGAGTGACCGTTCTTCTTGTTTCTAAAGGAATCCATTTGAAAGTCTTGTGTAGCATGCGAAGGGTGTTGAAGCAGGAGAATGATATGGCATTGATTTGCAGAGTCCTGGAGAGGGATGAGTCCAGTATGATGCCAAAATTGCGTGCGTGGGTGGTGGGTGTTGGGGGTGGTCCAAGGGTGGTGGGCCACCAAGAGTCGTTCCATGCTGTCTTGTTGGGGCCGAAGATGATGATCTGGGTTTGTTAAATTTGAGTTGGCTTGTTGTCATCCAGTTGGTGATGGCGAGGAGACCGGCGTGTAGGGTATTCTTGACGGTAGATGGGTTCCTCATGAGGGAGATGATGAGCTGGGTGTCGTCAGCGTATGAAATGATGGTGAGGCTGTGGGGGCGGATGATGTTGGCGAGAGGAACCATGTAGATATTAAAAAGGGTGGGGCTGAGGGTCTTGGTGGCTGTAGACCAGAAAGGAGAGAGGCAAACTCTTTGGGTTCTTTCGTAGAGGAAGGAGGTGAGCCAGTCCAGGGCTTTGTGGTGAATTCCGGCATCGAAGAGGCGTGTGCGGAGGGTTTGGTGGCATACGGTGTCAAAAGCTGCAGAGAGGTCTAGGAGGATGAGGGCGACGGTCTCGCCCTTGTCCAATCTGGTCCTGATGTCGTCTGTGCAGGCGATGAGGGCGGTCTTGGTGCTGTGGTTTTTGCTGAATCCAGACTGGGAGACGTCGAGTATGTTGTTGTCTTCTAGGAAGCGAGACAGTTGTATGTTTACTATCTTCTCTATGACCTTTGCGGGGAAGGGGAGTAGAGAGATGGGTTGGTAATTTGTGAGGTCTTCAGGGTCTGCTTTGGGGTTTTTGAGAAGAGCTTTGACTTCTGCGTGTTTCCAAATGTCTGGGAAGGTTGCGGTCTCGAAGGAACTGTTGATGACGGCCCGGAGCTGGGGAGCGATGATTTGGCTGGCCTTGTTGAAGATGTGGTGGGGGCAAGGGTCTGTTGGGGAGCCTGAGTGGATGGAGCTCATGGTTTTGCCGATTTCTTTGTCGTTGGTGGGGGTCCAGGTGTTAAGTAGGATGGTGCGGCAGGGTGTTGTGGTATTGGTTGTGTCGGTGGTAGTGATGGTGGGTGATGACGATGTGAAGCTGTCATTTATGTCTGCTATATTGCGGTGGAAATAGTTGGAGAGGGAGTTGCAGAGGTCTTGGGAGTGTGGAGGGTTGATGGTGCAGGATTTGGGTTTTGTGAGTTCTTTGATGAGGGCAAAAAGTTGCTTGCTGTTGTGTGTGTTGTTGTCTATGCGTTCTTTGTAGAAGGATCGTTTGGAGGTCCGGATGAGTTGGTGATGTTTGCGCATGGCTGATTTGAGGGCGGAGAAGTTGCTCATTGAGGGTTCTTGGTGCCAGGCTTTCTCAATTTTTCGGTTCTGTGGTGAACCAGGGGGTGGTCTTGATGGTGCGGGTGTCGTTGTTTATTTTGAATGGGGCGAGGGAGTCTGCGCATGTTTCCAGCCATCGAGTGAAGTTGAGGGCTGCGGCGTTGGAGTCGTTGGTGTTGGGAGGTGGAGCTTGTGCAAGGTTGGAGATTAGTTGTTCTTTGGAGATATTGTTCCACTTGCGGTAGGGACTAGGATGTTGGTGGTGGGTGGGGGGTTTCAGGAATGAGAAATGGACGCAGTGCTGGTCAGTCCAGTGGAGTTCGGTGGTGTGAGTGAAGGCGATGTGGCTGCTGGTGAAGATGGCATCTAGCGTGTGCCCGGCTGAGTGTGTGGGTGACATGACCAGTTGCTTGAGGCCGAGGTTTGAGAGGTTGTCCAGCAGGGCCATGGAGTTGCAGTCGTGGGTGCTTTCCAAGTGAAAGTTAAGGTCACCAAGGAGTAGGTAGTCTGTGGAGGTGAGCGCGTGGGAGCTGATAGTGTTGGTGATAGTGTCACAGAATGGGGGGTGGGGTCCTGGTGGTCTGTAGCTGAGGGTTCCTCTTAGGGTGGTGTTGGTGTTGATGTGTACTTGAAAGTGTAGGTGCTCTGCATTGTCTAGGGTGTCGTTGGTGTTGGTGGAAATCTTGATGGAGTTTCTGTGTATTATGGCGATTCCTCCTCCTGGTTTGTTGGTGTGGTCTCTACGGGTGATTTTGTATCCTTCTGGGTATGGCTATGGCGATGTTGGGTTCTGATGAGTTCATCCATGTTTCAGTGAGGAAGGCGATGTTGGGAAAGTTTGTGGTGAGTAGATCCCAAAGCTCGATGGCGTGCTTGTGGACGGAGCGGGTGTTAAGGGGGATGCAGTTGAAGGGATTGGGGGGTTTGCTGTTGTTGTGTTGCCTGTTGGTGTTGTTGGTGTTGGTATGAGTGCAAGAGAAGTGGCATGAGTGGCATGTGAAAGGTCAGTGTGTGTGTTTGGGGTTGGCTTGGGCGCAGGCGGTGTGCCGGCCGGGGTTGTGAGCAAGGAGCTCTGTGGAGGAGTAGTGGCATTTGGGGGGGCTGAAGGAGTGTTGACCAGGGGGATGGGCGCTGGGCGCGGTTCAGGTGCGGACGTGCGCAGACGGGCTTGCCTCTGGTGTGCCTCCGGCATGTCAGCGCCACGGCCGCCCAGTGGCCGCCATTAAGAAGGGGAAGTGGGAGGAGCAGCTTGGAGGCGGGAGGCGGGAGGGAGTGGCCGAGGGGGGCGGGGCCGCAGGGGACGCCGCAGCAGGGTCAGAACAAACCGGCAGAAGACCGGAAAATGAAAAAACTGGCACAATCAAAGCAATACGAAGCGAAGCAGAAAAGGGGCACAGGTAAAGTTCAGAACAGTGTGTAATACGAAAAACAAATTGCAAGAAATGAAATACAATATACAAAGAACTAAATACACGGTACAAAGCAGATACGCCTACCACTAGGCACCAGGGACTTCTCTTTGCAGCAACGGCGGGGTCAGGGGCACGGAGGCAGGCTGGTGGAGCAGAGTGTACTCCTGGCCCAAAGCAGGTCAGGGGGTCACACTAGGTGCCGCGCAGCGGGCGCCATTAAGAAGGGGAGGTGGAAGGGAGGAGCGGCTGGGAGCAAAGAAGGGGGATTCAGCACAACTACTGGGCTCTGATCGAAAACAGGTGGAAGAGGAAAGGATGCAATTGTAATTTAGTGAATCTGTTCCTGGGGTCAAAACACTCAAGGGAAGAGAAGTGTATTTTGACCTTCTCAGACTCCTCCACACTTCTGTGTAAATGGAGGCACATAAATAATTCCAAGGATAAATGCTCATTCTGTGTGGAGAAAAAGAAAATAATATGGAGTATATACGTGCCCCTTATTCAGGTCAACAAAGCCTTAACTTATTCTACAGCTCAGGCTAGACCCATGGGCCCTTGAATGATGCTCACAGCATCTGCAAACACAATGATACTTAAAGTGGTGGCCATGGACGCATGCACAGGGTGGCACAGATGGCTCAAATGCATCCATGTGGTAGTATAATTTGTTGTACTTTTTCATGTATCTTTAGTATTTACTCGGATTGAGATGTCCATTGATGAGCCACAAAGACCCGCTTGCAGGGTTTACTACTAGTGAGAGGTTGATGGAAGGACAAGTTCAACTGCTGATTGTGACATAAAATGAGGATCATTTGGACCTCGTTAGAATGGCTAGCCAGCGTGTGCAGTTATTGGTTAGTTTTTTTAATCTGAAAAGCATATTGAGCTAGATGGTCAGAACTGGACTCCTGTAACCTGTCAAGAAGAATAAAATCCTCTTTATGACACATGATTCACTTAGTTTAGCTCAGTCTGGAAACTTGAGTCTCTGAAGTTGTGCCGCCGTCTCTCCCTTGTCTGTCTCAGAGCCCTCTTGGTACAGCTCTTAAGAGAATCTCATGTCTCTGCTTCTGAGCTGATATCTCTTTGGAAACTAGATTGTCTGACACTCTGCCTTCCTCTGGATCATCTCAACCTCACTGTCCTCCTGGTACAGATCTTAAAATAATCTCACGTCTGTCTATCTGAGCCTGTGTGTCTGATGCTGGGTCACTACTAATGGTTTAAGTTTTGCTCTGTTCTGGTTTCTCTACTTATTTGAGCACTGAAAATATTTTCTAAGGCTTCATCTCAGGTTTGTTTAACGCAGTGAACATTAAGGGTTCATCAGCGAACACACATAGGAGAAAAACATTCCTGTGCCGTGACTGTGCGAAGTGCTTTAGTTATTTATGACGGCTACAAACTCATCAGCTAACACACAGGGGGAAAAGCCATTTAAGTGCAGTGAATGTGTGAAGACCTTTATTCCATTAGCAAACCTACAAAGACATCAGCAAACACATAATGGGGAAAAAGCACATCATT
Organism: Pleurodeles waltl; assembly: GCF_031143425.1. Taxonomy (NCBI): domain Eukaryota; kingdom Metazoa; phylum Chordata; class Amphibia; order Caudata; family Salamandridae; genus Pleurodeles; species Pleurodeles waltl. Next base: position 854,026 of record NW_027149831.1, read on the forward strand.
GCAGTGCATGTGGAAGTAGTTTTAGTGATCCTCAGCGTTAAGAATTCATCAGCGAACTCACACTGAGGAGAAGCCATTCAAATGCAGTGAATGTGGGAAGAGCTTTAATCATTTGTCAGTCCTACAAAGACATCAACAAACACACAGGAGAAAAAACACTCAGGTGCAATCAATGTGGCAAAAGCTTTAGTGAATCCGCACATCCAAAAGTACATCAGCGAACAAACACAGGGGAAAAACCATACAGGTGTAGTGAATGTGTGAAGAGCTTTAGTCAATTATCAGACGTAAAAAGACATCAATGAACACACACTGGGGAAAAACCATACCACTGTAATGAATGTGGAAGTAGTTTTAGTGAATCTTCAGAGGCTCGGGGAGGGGGTACACTGCCCCCCCAACTTAAAAGAAGAAAACAGCCCCGGGGATGGGGTCCTGCAGAGGTGCATGCTCCCTTCCCTAAATAAATGAGTTTGGCCCCAGGGATTGAGTCCCTGGTGCCTGTAAAGGCTCGTGGAGTGGAGCTGCATGAAACACCTGTAGTGATATTTGTGCGTTGACCACTGACTTCGTGTCGCACCACTTTGCACTTGGCTTAGCTTCCTACTGTCATTTTAGTGGTCACTAGTTATGGACTCCATTTTGTATTCAGCTTAGACTCCATTTTGTGTCTAGCTTAGCCTCACTGCCACGTTAGAGGTGCAAGTAGTTTTCCGTACAAAGATGTTATGCAACATGTTTTCTATTTCTGCGTGTTCTCTTTCTCACCAAAGAGCTAGGACATATTATCACCAAAGAGCTAGTACATAATATGGAGGAGTTAGTCAGTCAGCATGATAAGGATGTACCAGACTGATTTTTATGGTACAGCACGGAACGGTCTGACTTTGGGAGGGACACCTTGGGATTTTGGCCAATTCCCAACGTGTTTCTTTCACAGCTTACCTAAACTAGCCAGCATTTTTGAATATTTCTTCTTGATGGGAGAGGTTTTTCCAGAAAGCCTCTTCTCCTGTTCTTTAAGATATAAAAGATGACCCTGATCAGCAGTTGTAGATTCCGAGACCTCAGTCAGGATTTTAGACGTTGAATACCTGATACATTTCCCGTGAGGGTGGAGATCTCTTTCTCGCAGTCAAACAGGGTCATTGTCTTGCTGGCATGAGAAAGATGAAGCCTCTGGCAGGCCCTACGGTGATGCATTTTTATTAATTATTTGGTTTGCATTGTGTATGAATATATATCCATACATCAATATAAGTGTTTGTATCCTTGCATGTATATATTTGCTGTTTATAGATTGAAGAGTCTTTATACGTGTTCTTACTTCATTTTTGCATATTTTAAAAGTACACTTTTTACTATTCCAGCCTTCTTTCACGAACCTTGCAAAAAGCTATAATAAATGTCTTCTTCAGATTAAGAAGTGCATTCCAGATAATCTTTTCAACTCCTTTCAGTGTGTATATTTTGGCTCAGTCAAAAGTAAAGCAAAATAACAACCAAAATAAAAAGGAAAAGAATAATGAATGAGAGAGAAGAGCCACAGACTGATTATTCACTGCTCCTTGAAAGAATGCCCCATAATGCCCTGTAAGGGCTTTTTAAGCATACTGATTACAGCTTGGTGGTGCTCCTAGGAGGCACGGGGGATATCAAGCATTTTTTAATGTTGTGGGGGAGCTGCATGGAGTGCAGCAGCTTTCCAGCAACATTATTTTGAAAACAGTAAACTCCTGGGGTATTTGAATCAATGACTCTAGGAGAACTTACCACATTTTTCAAAAACAATCCTAGCAGGAGCTCTACAGTCTGGAGTGTAAAGCCCTTTTGTGTTTTTTCTGATTCCCTTTTATGAGCTGAAAAAATGTCAAAAGAGAGACTCAGATACATGTTGGTTTTATAAAATAAAAAATGTCTTCAGGTCTTTCTTTTAACATTTTGCAGACCACAAACTGGTTTGATAATAAACTGTGTTAAACAAAAGACCCACAGACATGATGAATCTTTTAATTAAAACTTTATTTACCAATTTTCTAATAATTGCTATTATTAAACATTGCATTGTGTGAATTACTGAAAAATACATTTGATTTTTCAAGAAAGATGATATTACGTATATATATATATATATATATATATATATATATATATATATATATATATAGTCTTCCTGACTGCGACCACGACCTGCAAGACCAACCGCACCCTGCGCATGCCAGAAGGCCGTGTGTTGCATGGGATTGGCTGCTCGCAAGGTGTTGGATGCAGGGCCTGTCCACAGGCCAGACCTGCGGCCAACCTCATGATGTACACGGCCAAAGTTCATGTGTGGCTTGGAGTTGCTTTTGTGCGAGAGGTTGGACGCAAGCCCTGACCGCAAAACCTTTAACATAATGACGGTGATGACCGGCATGACAGGGGTTGGCTTCCTTCTGGTAGTTGGAGGCAGGCCCTGGCAGCAGGCTAGTCTTGTGGTAACTCCATGCTGCGCACAGACAAAGGCTTAGTGCAGCAGGGGTTGGCTTTACGTATGGTAATAAATTATAAGCTTTCATGTTAAAAAAAAAAAACGAGAAATTCTCTGAAATAAACAAGGTTAAAGTGAGGTTATAGTTATGAGTTATTATATCTTGCTTTACATTAAAAAACACCTTAGAAATTCACTGAAAAAAGAGTTTAAAGCGGTGCTATAATTAGGTAAAAATTTCTGTGACAACGAAACGTTTTACATTTAAAAAAATCACTGAAATCCACCAGTTATAATTATCTCTAGTAACCATACCTCATGCTCTAGAGTAACTACAACTCACACTCTCACCATGCACAGCCAATTACCAAACATATTATATCACTTATCACATGTTCTATAGCATCATTGATACCATCACTGCAACATTTGAAAGGACAACATTGATAACAGAACGATGCATAGCAGTGCATGAGTTGCTAATAAATTATTAAACCAACATTCAGTGATGCATTGTAATTTACTAAATTTGCATACATACAGCTTTACTGATAAAGGTATATAGCATGGAAATTATAATGTATGGAAATCGGGTTTCAGTGAATATCCTTTGTGCATCACCCAGTAAAACTGTCCTGATTTGTTTTGATCCTTTTAAAATCTTTGCTCCCATCACAATTTAGAATTACAAAAAAACTGGTTTAATTTTTGCTTTCCTAACTGTTGATATATTCTGAAATATATCTGCAGTTAAGAAAGTTACAGGTATTTAAATGTTGTTGTGTGTTACAAATATGACATCTTACAGCCTTCCTTTGACACTGCATGTGCACCAGTGAGATTGCCACATAGTTCAGTTTAAAAACTCCTCTTGCTTTGCAGCCAGAGTAAGAAAAGTAAAGACCAATTCCCATGTTAACATAATAAACAGGAATTTGTCAGAAGACGTATCCTAACATTAGACCTCTGCCTTTAAAGCACAGCAAATGTGACAAGATAAATACAAAATGTAAAGTCACCGTTGCTTATTACTCTTTCGTGATCCACTAGAAATTGGCTGGTGGCCACCAGTGGGTTGTGACCCACAGTTTGGGAAATGCTGTCTTATAATATTCTAATGTGTCAATTTAATGGAATATAAATGAATTCTAAAATAAATGTTAATTCAGTCATTCACTCACATTCTGTCAACTCTTCTGTGATTTTCTGTATTTATGGACAGAGAGTGCTTGAAATGTATGTCTAGGGTCTTCTTCATCAGAGAGGTGTGAGGGGCCCGATCTAACACTGTTGGTGCGTCAAAGCTTAAAGTGGAGGCACAGAGACTCACCCCCAGAGGATTTCAGTCTCAGACCTGTATATCAATACTTTATCATCCTAACTGACTGAAGTAAGTGACTCGATCTGGCAAACCCCTCCCGTGTCCAGATGGATGGCTAGCTGGGTGAGTTCATCATACATTGGAAAATCATGATGTGAAGAATAAAGACAAGAGGATCATGTAAGCATTAAAAAGGAGAGGGGGCAACCCCCCCATCCTTTGTGACTCCCCGTAATCAAGTACTGCAAACAGGAGTGCAAACATTTATACCCTGGCAGTGCCATTTTATGAAATAGGCTAGATGCACCTTAAATCTCTGCATCTCTCTCTGTCAAACCCACCCTAATTGATCCCCTTTCCAGCAGCACCTGTATAAGACTGGTAGGCGAACACTAGACACTCTCTCAGTAAAACACACCCTATTATACAACCTCCCCATCAGCAGGAGACTGCTGGGTGACCATGAGGCACTCTCTAATAAACCCAACCCCTTTTACACATTCCCCTGCAGCACCTGTAGGAGACAGGTAGAGTGGCTTGACCTAGAGATCTGCTAGGGCTAGTTTGGTCTCATGTGTGGGTAAAACTTCATTGGTTTCTGTCCAGAAATACTTGGTGTGCACAGGAAATGGGCGAACTTTGTTCTGGAAGGACTTGGCCAGGGAGTGCTTAAGACCAACAGTGACTAGGCCCCCACTAAGTAATTTATTGATAATCTACAGATAACTAGTACACCAGCTAGTGTCAGACTCTTGAAGGTGGAAGAGTAATTTTCCCTAGACCCCTGCAGTCAGAGCTGGCTCTGGGAAACCCACCAAACTTCAAACATCTTGGTTTCTATTGGATCTTTTGGTCAGTCATTACCAGGCTGTCCTTCAGCGGGATCAGCATTCATTTTTCCAACATGCAAGATTTTCTTAGAAATATTTGGTTCGCTTTTCTGGGAAGTGAAGGTTTACGTCAGGAGGTTATAGGTTTGGAACTCAACATAAGGAATGACTCAGGCGACAAGATGAATCCATGTCACTGGGAGACACGTTTTCCAGATCTGGGATTTGACTTAACTTCGCGGTATACTCTGGGATTTGTAGTCTTAGTTCATTTTAATAAAGCATATTGGACCAACACATCTGATAACAATGATATGTAACAGCAAAGTGAAGGCTTGGAAAAGTGGCATCCTGGGAACATGGCTCATCCTAAGTACGACAGAGTAATTTCACACAAATTACTTCATCTCCCGTTAGAGATGTTACTTTTAAAAAGATGTTAATTTTCATAGGAATGTCACTTTTAAAAGGAGACATTCACATATAGGTGGAGCAGGTAGAAGCAGGAAAACCACAAAACCCAAGTCCTAGCAACCTGTGCAGTTCAGATATGACCCGACCCAGGAAAGGAGTCTAGTTCTTAGAAAACGGTAGTACATATGACAAAACGTCTGGTGGGTGAACAGCAGACACTGTCTGTAGGATTAGTGGATAGTCCCTGGCAGAATGCTCATGTGATAGCCTGTTCTTCATTTTAGCACACTGGCACAACTAGTATGTTTTCTTGTGCAGGAGACCTGCCTCATGAGTCTCATCACAAGTGTGCTATAATCTGGTGGGTATAGGGATATCTATATGGTGCTTCTTTATACATGGGTGACTACAAGCGCACCAGTCGGGCCAGGTAGTGTTGTGGAGGTTTGGCTTCTGCCAAATACCACAACTTGTAAAGCGGCGGTCTTTACCGCCGGGTCCGCAGCGGTAAGACCGCCACAGCGAGGCTGGTGGTCTGATGACCGCCAGCCTCGTAATGAGGGCCTAAATCTTGACACTACCAGTGGTTGGTAGCAGCTGATTATAGTGATTGTTGCCAGGCCTTTATACATGACCCTCAATGGGGAGACTGGCTGCAGGCTCTTCCTCGGAAATCTGTGCAGTGTCCTGATGGAGTTTATGGTCCCTCTGTTTAAGAATCTGCAACATTGTAGGGTGCTTAATAGGGTCAATAGGGTTAGCATTAGTATTGTGTTGGGAATGTCCCCGGCATGGAGTGCAGTCATTTATCCCTGCCCTGATTGCCTATTCTCAGGTATCTTGCATCCTGGGTTTAGATTTTGCCCCAGTTTCACACTGATCCAGTGTGTGATGGAAGGCCTAACCCTATTCCTTCACATGAGTGAGGTCCAGGACCTGCCTCGTATCTGGAGGGGCAACTCAAGCATGCCGTCATGTGTTGGACAGTAGGGGCCATATTTATACTTTTTGACGCAAAACTGCGCTAACACAGTTATGCGTCAAAAAAATTAGCGCCGGCTAACGCCATTCTGAAGCGCCATGCGGGGGCCGTATTTATTCAATGACGTTAGCCGGCGTTAGCCGCCGGCGCTGCCTGGTGTGCGTGAAAAAAAACGACGTACACCATGCAGCGCCGGCGTAGGGGGAAAATGGAGTATGGGCGTCCAAAAATGGTGCAAGTCAGGCTGAGGCAAAAAAATCGCCTCAACCCGATTTGCGCCATTTTTTTAAGACGCCCAACCCCCATTGAAATGACTCCTGTCTTAGCAAAGACAGGAGTCATGCCCCCTTGCCCAATGGCCATGCCCAGGGGACTTATGTCCCCTGGGCATGGTCATTGGGCATAGTGGCATGTAGGGGGGCACAAATCAGGCCCCCCTATGCCACAATTTTTTTTTTTTTAAAAATACTTACCTGAACTTACCTTAATGTCCCTGGGGTGGGTCCCTCCATCCTTGGGTGTCCTACTGGGGTGGGCAAGGGTGGCAGGGGGTGTCCCTGGGGGCAGGGGAGGGCACCTCTGGGCTCATTCTGAGCCCACAGGTCCCTTAACGCCTGCCCTGACCCAGGCGTTAAAATCCGGCGCTAATGCGGGCTTTTTAGACCCGCCCACTCCCGGGCGTCATTTTTGCCCGGGAGTATAAATACAACGCATATGCATCGGAGTAATTTTTTAAGACGGGAACGCCTACCTTGCATATCATTAACGCAAGGAAGGTGTTCATGCAAAAAAATTATGCTAACTCCATGAACTTTGGCGCTAGACGCGTCTAACGCCAAAGTATAAATATGGAGTTAGTTTTGCGTCGAATTTGCATCGAAAAAAACGATGCAAATTCGGCACAAACGGAGTATAAATATGCCCCTAGATGTCCACCGTAGGTTTAGCATGTAGAGCTGTGGTAGCAGCATACTGTGGTTTGTGAAATTGTGCTGGTGAACATACCTTTTTATCTGAGTCACAGGAATGGAGGCCTACTGGCCCATTTGTGTAAAATTCTCCTTTTATGCTCTTACCCAGGTCCTGGTGCTAACATTCCAGTGTGTTTTATGTGTGTGTATTTGTGTGTACTTCGACCCTGCTTTAAGCAGGTAGGTCGCTTCCCTCGCTCCTCGCTGCTGCCAGCCGCCTGCTTTTCCTGGTAGTAATCTCCTTCATTGGTTTTCTCCAAAACCGGTACTTTCAGTCTTTGTTTTTTTCCGTAGCTCCTTCGTCCCCGTGGCCCCACCCCCCTCCCTTGCTCCTCTTCTGGCCTGCCCCCTCACCCTACCATTGGTTCACCGCCACCCTCCTCCCAGCTGACACACCCTCCCTCCTCTCCTCTTATGCCGGCCGCAGCGCGGCAAGGACAGCGACCTTCGACCCTGCTTTAAGCAGGTAGGACGCTTCCCTCGCTCCTCGCTGCTGCCAGCTGCCTGCTTTTCCTGGTAGTAATCTCCTTCATTGGTTTTCTCAAAAACCGGTACTTTCAGTCTTTGTTTTTTCGTAGCCGCTTCGTCCCTGCGGCCCCAACCCCTCCCTCCACGTATTCCGGCCTTCCCGCCCTTGCTCCACTTCTGGCCCGCCCCCCGCCCTACCATTGGTTCACCGCCACCCTCCTCTCAGCTGAAACACCCTCCCTCCTCCCCTCGTATGCCGGCCGCAGCACGGCAAGGACAGCGGCCTTCGAACCTGCTTTAAGCAGGTAGGTCGCTTCCCTCGCTCCTCGCTGCTGCCAGCTGCCTGCTTTTTCTGGTAGTATTCTCCTTCATTGGTTTTCTCCAAAACCGGCACTTTCAGTCTTTGTTTTTTACCGTAGCCGCTTCGTCCCCGCCCCCCTCCATCCACGTATTCCGGCCTTCCCGCCCTTGCTCCTCTTCTGGAACGCCCCCGCCCTACCATTGGTTCACCGCCACCCTCCTCCCAGCTGACACACCCTCCCTCCACCCCTCTTATGCCGGGAGCAGTGCGGATGCGCGGCGCGCCAAAGGCAAGCCCGTCTGCGCCCGTCCGCGCCAAGACTGTGCCTAGCGCCAGTCCCCCTGGCCAACACGCCCCCGCACTACCTCTAAACAATACACGCTGACGAACTCCACGCCCTCAACCCAGGTCGTTCCTCCACCTGCTGCCAAGTCACGCCAACGTGCACCAGAGGACCTTTCTCTTGCAGTGCCTGCAACTTCACCTGCAAGCCAACCCCCGAACACCACACCAAAACAGACTGCCACCTAAATTACATCCTGCTGAACACCCGCTCTGTCCACAAACACGCAATTGAACTATGGGACCTAATGACCACTCACTCGCCAGACATCGCATTCCTCACTGAAACATGGATGAACCCTGCCTTTACATGAAATATTATTGTTCAATAATTGTATATATATTTTACCAAAATAAAACAAATTCTGTAACAGTGTTAATTTTGAAATACATCTTTAGTTTGTGGAAATATATATAATTAAATTAAAATTATTTTCTGAATTTTACATTGAAAAAAATAAATTTCCAACCATGAAAAAATGCCTACGCATTCATGATTATTAAAAGGGATGTGTAGAATTTATTGAAATATTTTAATAATGATTATTGTTACAATAATCTTGAAATTCAAAATTGCCTATTAAAATGGTTTATAATCAAATAATGAATATGTACAATTTATATATATATATTTTTACATTAATTTATTAATGTATTTATATTTTTTACTATTTTAAATAATGTAATTTAATGTTTACATTATTTCTTAAGGAGTTTTATTTTAATGCAATTTAACTTCAGTGGGAGCGTGCTGTAGTACCAGTGGTTGGCCATGTGTAATAGTGGAGTTACTGCTGTTTTTATTTAGTAGCTGTAGAAAAGTACCATCTTCCTTGGCATGTAAACTCAATTTTTACCTGTATGTCAGTATGTTTCTGCCTGTCTCACTGGGATCTACTGGCCAGGACCCCAGTGCTCTTAGTTTATGGCCTAATGTGTGTGTCTGTGTAGTGCTTAACTGTGTCACTGAGGCTCTGCTAATCAGAACCTCAGTGTTTCTGCTCTCTCTGCTTTTAAAGTTGTCACTGTAGGCCAGTGACTTCATTTACCAATTTCAACTGGCACACTGAACCCCCCCCCCTTATAAGTCCCTAGTATATGGTACCTAGATACCCATAGGGTTCCAGGAGAGCATTTCTTTTGCCACCGATAGGGAGCTCAGACAAACCCCTGCACAGGCCTGTCATTGCAGCCTGTGTGTAATAACGCACACGTTATTTCACAGCCATTTTCACTGCACATAAGTAACTTATAAGTCACCTATATGTCTAACCCTCAATTGATGAAGGTTAGGTGCCACGTTACTTAGTGTGTGGCCACCCTGGCACTAGCCAAGGTGCCCCCACCTTGTTCAGGGCCATTTCCTGGGACTTTGTGAGTGCGGGGACACCATTACACGTGTGCACTACATATAGGTCAATACTTGTATGTAGCTTCACAATGGTAACTCCGAATATGCCATGTAACATGTCTAAGAACATGGAATTGTCCCCCCATTCCAAATCTGGTACTGGGGAGCCAATTCCATGCATCCTGCCAAACCAGCTCTCTGGGGTTTGCACTGCAGCTACAGCTGCTGCCACCTCACAGACGGGGTTCTGCCCTCATGGGGTCTGAGCAGCTCAGTCCCAGGAAGGCAGAACAAAGCATTTCCTTTTGGAGCAGGGTGTTACATCCTCTCACTTTGGAAATAGGTCTTAAAGGCTGGGGAGGGGTAGCCTCTCCCAGCCTCTGGAAATGATTTGAAGGGCACAGATGGTGCCCTCCTTGCATAAGCCAGTCTACACCAGTTCAGGGAGCCCCTGTCCCTGCTCTGGTGCGAAACTGGACAAAGGAAAGGGGAGTGACCACTCTCCTGTCCATCACCACCCTAGGGGTGGTGCCCAGAGCTCCTCCAGTGTGTCCCAGACTTCAGCCATTTTGCTTTGCAAGGTGTGGGGACACTCTGGAGGGCTCTGAGTAGCCAGTGCCAGCAGGTGACGTCAGAGACCTCTCCTGATAGGTCCTTACCTGATAAGGTAGCCAATTCCCCTCTCAGGGCTATTTAGGGTCTCTCCTGTGGGTTCTCTTCAGATTCTGCTTGCAAGTTTCCTTCAGGAATCCTCTGCAACTACTACTTCATCCTCTGACCTCGGATCAACCGCAGCCTGCTCCAGGAACCGCTGTAACAGCAACAAAGTATCCACAAGGGATACTTTTCCTCTGCAACTTCAGCTCCAGCCAGCAACTGCAACAGTTTCCACTGTATGCAGGCTCTGAGGACTCCCTGTCTTCATCCTGCACCAGAAGGACCAAAGAAATCTCCTGGGGGTGACGGAGTCACTCCCCTGCTCACGTAGGCACCTTCCAAGACGATGACCGGTGCCCTTGGACTCCTCTTACAGCGACGAGCGTGTTCCTAAGGACACAGAGGATGGACACCATCGACATAGACTGTCCTGAGGTCCTGCTGATGCAATTTGGAGGAGGTAAGACCTTCCCTTCCCTGAGAGCGATGGTACCGCTGTGTACTGCGTCTTCTTCACCTCCTGAGGCCTCTGTGCACTATTTGCAAAATTCCTTTGTGCACAGTCTGGCCCAGGTCCCCCGCACTCCATCCTGCGATGCTCAACTTGCTGAGTTGTTCTCCGATGGCGTGGGAACTTCCTTTGTTGTGCTGCACCAACCGTGTTTTGCACCTCCTTTGTCCCTGTATCCTGGGACTCCTGTGGGTGCTGCATGGCATCCTGAGGGCTCTCTGAAGTGCTGAGAGCCCCCTATTCCTCCTCACACAGCGTTGAGGCCCCAGCCAGCGCCATTTTGACTCAAAACACATATTTGTCATAACCAAGGCTTGTTGGCGACTTCCAACACAAAATCACGTCTGCATCCATCTTCACGTCGTGGGACATCTTCTTCATCATGCAGGAACCCGCTGGCATCTTCCTAGGGTGCATTCCTGCAGTCTTCATCCAACCGGAGACTCTTCTTTTGCACCCTCTTCTGGGTTGGCAGGGGCTCCTGTCCTTCCTGGAACTTCTTTCGACTTCTGCACTTTGGTCCCCTTCTTTTGCAGGTCTTCAGGTCCAGGAATCCACTGTTTGTTGTTTGCAGACTTGGTTGGTTACTGCAATATCCCAATCACAAGGTGTAGTGTGTCTTAAGGCAACTTGCAATACTTTACTCCTGCTTTTCTGGGCTGTGGGGTGGGGTAATTTACTTACCTTTACTGTATTCTTACGTTCCCAGCGATTCTGCACACACTACACTTATCTAGGGGGGATTTTGTGATTCCCATTCCACTTTCTTAGTATGTGGTTTGTGTTGCCCCTAGACCTATTTTCTCCCATTGCATTCTATAGCATTTCCTATTGTTTGCACTATCCTATGTCTAATTACTTACCTTATTTTGGTGTCTAGTGTATATATTGTGTATAGTACTTACCTCCAGAAGGAGTATTGCCTCTAAGATATTTGTGGTACTGTGTGACCCAAATAAACTGCCTTTATTTTTGGTAACACTGAGTATTGTCTTTACTTGTGTATAAGTACTGTGTAACTATGAGTGGAATTGCATGAGCTTTGCATGTTTCCTAGTTCAGCCTAAGTTGCTCTGCTATTGCTACCTCTATCAGCCTAAGCTGCTAGAACACTACTACATTCACTAATAAGGGATAACTGGACCTGGTATAAGGTGTAAGTACCCAAGGTACCCACTACAAACCAGGCCTGCCTCCTACAACTTACACTTGTATTTGGTGAATAGCACAATTTAGTAAGTCTACTCAAAAGTGTAATTAGCTTTGTAAATTGACCCAATGCTGGCGGGAGGATGTCTGCTACATAGTGAGTTGGTGATTCCTGACCAGGGTGCTAGTAAGAGGCTATTGGTTTCCCTTGTGCACAGTAACTTCCTGCTGTCGCTGGTCCACAACCGCCCTTGGATGGACAATTGGGCATTAGAAAGGCCCAGGATATCTCTGTTCTATGGCCTGGGATACGCAGGGAAAAGAGAGATTCTGCAAATCATGAAGGTAAAACCACAGCACCACTGGTGCCTCCAGCACGTCCAGGTGTTTGATTCGAGTGGATGGAGAAGAACATTCTTGGTCCAAATGAACCTCCCACCCTCAGCATCAGTACATTTGGATTGTGGTGGCTCCTGCTCCAGGCGTCCAGAGGTGGCGCCTTTGACTAGTACATCTCCAAGGGTGATATCTAACGCTCTCCCAGGCGCTCTTCTAGGGTTGGATTTCCTAAGACTCTGATTTCAGACCAGGGAACCAACTTCATCTCCTCTTATATGAGAGAGAAGAGGGAACAGGCTGGTGTGACATATTACTGTCCCACTACACACCGTCCACAGACCAATTAGTTCAGTTAAGTTTATTGTAAAGTGCATACTTAATTAAAACCATTGCACCAATTCAGGAAAACATATACAGCTTTTTTTTTTAAATAAAGGAAGAGAATTAAAAGAGAAAGCCTGAACAAAATGTCAGGTGCTAAAAAGAGGCGGCTGTAAACTTCACTGAGTTTTAGAGTTTTGGAAAAATTATGCAACCACCGCATGGCGAAGTTTCTTCTCATGCGCAGCGGGCCATCATTAAGTTGCTGAGCGAGAAAATCTAAATCCAGCACTAGACCAACCCTCTGTGAAATTTCTCAGCACGGGTGGTCACAGCAGGGTGCTGCTGCTCGCGAGGAGAAAGCTGCCGCTTGAGCAGAAAATCTAGAAGCGCCTTCTGGGGCGCCGCATGGTGCCGTTCGCGCAAGACAAGCTTCCAGCACTACAAATTAACGCAAGCAGCGTGATGTACTAAAACTCCGCTGCTCGTGGAACTCTGTGGAATGTAGCAGAGTTTTTACGTAACTCAGTAAAACTCTGCAACTTCCGCCCAGGCCTAGTGCTAAACTTTTGCTTGTGCCTTTAATTTAGAAAGCTTTCAAATAAATAGAGCATCATATTATAAAATGCAATATTAATGTAATTCATAACAGCCACTATTCCTTAAAATACTGGAGTATTCTTGGGATGCTGTAGGTGTCCCTCTTTCTATAGGTTATTGAGATGTCGCCTTGGTGTTGTGGGCGAGCATCAATGCTCGCGCCAGGGCAATGGATGCTCGGCTGAGGTGATCCCGGGTTTCCAGCTTCAGTTCTAGGTTTGCTAATGCATAGGTCCCGTTGCTGATTCAATACAGATTGAGTAGCAGCAAATACTCCTAAGCGATGGGTGTCCTGGAAGCTCCGTTGTTAGAATATCTTTGACGGGGCAAAGTGTATAAAGTGACCGTCCTCGTCAGCCCTTGATGTGCAAGAATGCAGAAAAGTGACTGCGCTTGCTTCGCGTATGAAGACTCCTTTTCATGGCCTGCACCCGTCTTAATTTTCAGCTGTCTAATTTTTCGATGACACTAGTGCAGCAAAGCGCACAGAGGCCCATTGATTTCACCAAATGACACCATTTGACGAATGACACCAAAAATGGCGCAATTAAATCTTGTAGATTTGATTGCGCCATTTTTGCTGGCTTCTTAATGCAGGAACGCCCCCCCTCCTCTTGCATACATTATGCCGGGCGCGGGCATAATGTGGTTCAAGGAGTCACAGGGTGGCGCCGTGCATGCGTCGAGGCACTTTGTAAATGTGGTGCTGCGATTTTTGCCTCGTTGAACCACGAGTGTAAAAAAAAATTATGCACTAGGGCCTTGTAAATCTGTCCCAAAGTGTGAAACAGCTTATTGAGCAGAATTACAGCCACTATTCCAACAATAAAAGCGAGTCTAGCGCCTCCTTCGCCTTTAGTAGTTTTCGATGAAAATCCAAGGACATTAGCCCTTATGGCAGAATGTTTGTTCCACTTCAGCAGTTTATTGCACAAATCGACAACCTATCTGCAAGTTATCACCTGTTCCAACCTGCAGCCGCTTTTGAAAATGCAGATGAGACTGATGTGAACATGTTATGAAATAATTTACAATGTGAATAATGGATGCTCATTCTCCAGCGCAGACTCCACTTTTATTGAACAGAATTGCAAACGCAGCACTGAGCTGAACACCAAAGATTTAAAAGCGGCTTGAGGAAGGATGAGGATCTGTGCATGTATTATAAGTAGGGCTCGCGGTATATGCTTTTTATTTATTTTAATTCCCGTCTCTATTTATCCAAACCTATTATATGCTATACTCGATAAATGTATATTTCTTTCTGAATGCACGAGACAGATGATAAGTCAACACACTGGAATGAAAACGCACATTTTTGTATCGACCTTGTGCACAAACTTCAGTCTCATTACTACACTTTATCTCATTTTAAAACTCCTTTATCTGTCAATTCTCACAGCTATGGCGCATGCGACTGACAGCATTTGGTACGTTGGGGGGACCCCAAAATAATAATATTTAAAAAATATAGTAAATAATGGCAACATTTTCATTTTTGCTGCAGGTAGAGGAAGAAGGTAAATGGGAGCGCTTTAGTTGTATGCAGGGTCACTGGAATTATGTGGCAGAGAGGACCAAAATTATGAGGCAGGGTTGACCAACTTATGTGGGAAGAAAACTCCAGTTATGCATTTACAACGCCAATAGCAATAACACAAGCAAATGCGAGACCCATTGCATTGCAAATGCTTGTTTGCATTACTGCCGGCACTCTTGCCCTGAAGTGATCGTGGCTGGTAATCTTGCAAAGGGCGGCTACGAATGCAATCTATCCTGGCGCGTACCACACAAACACCAAGGGTAGATCTGCGTGATATTCATTCAATACCTGCACTCACTGCCCCACCTGCACTCAGTGCCCGCTACAGACACACTGCCCACTCCAGACCCACCTCCACTCACTGCCCACTCCAGACCCACCTCCACTCACTGCCCACTCCAGACCCACCTCCACTCACTGCCCCACCTGCACTCACTGCCCCACCTCCACTCACTGCCCACTCCAGACCCACCGGCACTCACTGCCCACTCCAGACCCACCTCCACTCACTGCCCCACCTGCACTCACTGCCCCATCTGCACTCACTGCCCACTCCAGACCTACCGGCACTCACTTCCTACTCCAGACCCACCTCCACTCACTGCCCACTCCAGACCCACCTAGACTCACTGCCCACTCCAGACCCACCTCCACTCACTGCCCACTCCAGACCCACCTCCACTCACTGTGCACTCCAGACCCACCGGCACTCACTGCCCCACCTGCACTCACTGCCCACTCCAGACCCACCGGCACTCACTGCCCCACCTGCACTCACTGCCCACTCCAGACCCACCTTCACTAACTGCCCACTCCAGACCCTCCTGCACTCACTGCCCACTCCACACCCACCGGCACTCACTGCCCACTCCAGTCCCACCGGCACTCACGGCCCCACCTGCACTCACTGCCCACTCCAGACCCACCGGCACTCACGGCCCCACCTGCAATCACTGCCTGCTCCAGACTCACCTGCACTCACTACCCCACCTGCACTCACTGCCCACTCCAGACCCACCGGCACTCACTGCCCACTCCAGACCCACCTAGACTCACTGCCCACTCCAGACCCACCTGCACTCACTGCCCCACCTGCACTCACTGCCCACTCCAGACCCACCTAGACTCACTGCCCACCCCAGACCCACCTCCACTCACTGCCCACTCCAGACCCACCTAGACTCACTGCCCACTCCAGACCCACCTAGACTCACTGCCCACTCCAGACTCACTGCCCACTCCAGACCCACCTGCACTCACTGCCCCACCTGCACTCACTGCCCACTCCAAACCCACCGGCACTCACTGCCCACTCCAGACCCACCTCCACTCACTGCGCACTCTAGACCCACCTAGACTCACTCCCCACTCCAGACTCACCTGCCCTCACTGCCCACTCCAGACTCACTACCCACTCCAGACCCACCTGCACTCACTGCCCCACCTGCACTCACTGCCCACTCCAGACCCACCTGCACTCATTGCCCCACCTGCACTCACTGCCCACTCCAGACCCACCTTCACTCACTGCGCACTCCAGACCCACCTGCACTCACTGCCCACTCCAGACCCACCTTCACTCACTGCGCACTCCAGACCCACCTGCACTCACTGCCTGCTCCAGACCCACCTGCACTCACTGCCTGCTCCAGACCCACCTGCACTCACTGCCCACTCCAGACCCACCTTCACTCACTGCGCACTCCAGACCCACCTGCACTCACTGCCTGCTCCAGACCCACCTGCACTCACAGCCCACTCCAGACCCACCGGCACTCATTGCCCACCGGCACTCACTGCCCACTCCAGACCCACCTTCACTCACTGCGCACTCCAGACCCACCTGCACTCACTGCGCACTCCAGACCCACCTGCACTCACTGCCCACTCCAGACCCACCTTCACTCACTGCGCACTCCAGACCCACCGGCACTCACGGCCCCACCTGCACTCACTGCTCACTCCAGACTCACTGCTCACTCCACACCCACGTGCACTCACTGCCCACTCTAGACCCACCTGCACTCACTGCCCACTCCAGACTCACTGCCCACTCCAGACCCACCTGCACTCACTGCCTGCTCCAGACCCACCTGCACTCACTGCCCCACCTGCACTCACTGCCCACTCACTGCCCCACCTGCACTCACTGCCCACTCCAGACCCACCTACACTCACTGCCCACTCCAGGCCCACCTGCACTCACTGCCCACTCCAGACCCACCAGCACTCACTGTGCACTCCAGACCCACCGGCACTCATTGCCCACTCCAGACCCACCGGCACTCACTGCCCACTCCAGACCCACCTGCACTCACTGCCCACTCCAGACCCACCGGCACTCACTGCCCACTCCAGACCCACCGGCACTCACTGCCTGCTCCAGACTCACCTGCACTCACTGCCCACTCCAGACCCACCTGCACTCACTGCCCACTCCAGACCCACCTGCACTGACTGCCCCCTCCAGACCCACCTGCACTCACTGCCCACTCCAGACCCACCTTCACTCACTGCGCACTCCAGACCCACCTGCACTCACTGCCCACTCCAGACCCACCTTCACTCACTGCCCACTCCAGACCCACCTGCACTCACTGCCCACTGCAGACTCACCTGCACTCACTGCCCACTCCAGACCCACCTTCACTCACTGCGCACTCCAGACCCACCGGCACTCACGGCCCCACCTGCACTCACTGCCCACTCCAGACCCACCTGCACTCACTGCCCCACCTGCACTCACTGCGCACTCCAGACCCACCGGCACTCACTGCCCACTCCAGACCCACCTGCACTCACTGCCCACTCCAGACCCACCTGCACTCACTGCCCTCTCAATGCTGTGTTTCTGTATCCTGTATAAGGCGACCAATCAAGAGGCAGTGCTGGTCATGCGTCACAGGGCGCTATGAATGTGAGACAGGTACGCGGCGCTGCGTGGCCTAGACGCACTCAGGATTTACTCCAATATGAATGCTCCTGTGACATTCAGCTCTCTGCAGCATCGCAACTCACACACCTTACCAACAAAACCATCAAAGAGCAACAAAACAACACCCAAAGAAGGCATAGAATGTGTCCGTTTACCTATTGTGCTTAAAAGGCAACTCCACTAATGCGAGGGCAACTTTGAAATATCTGCATTTATGTCTATATTAGGAGTGTTCTTGAATATATAAACATAGGTATTTATTTCTGTATTAAACAAAAGTCTCTTTCCCCCGTGGTCTTGAAGCGGAAGTGTCGGTCGCGGTGGCTTCTGGGTGTGCAGATATTTGCCGCGGCACGCGCCCACAGTGCACCAATGCGGGACAAGAGGCTGATGACGTCCTCCGGGGGCGCGCGCCGTAGACCCCTCAGGGTGCAGTACCGCAGGCCGCCACTAGGCGTCGCTAGAGCAGTCCGGGCTGGAGGCCTCTTGGCGCTAGACGGACAGGGTTATCTCCTGGCGGGGTTTATACCGGCAGCAGCGGGATTTTACTGTCGCTCTCGGTGCAAAAACTGGAAAAAAAACACCCTCAGCCGGTGTTTGTTCTCGCACTTTATCACTCGCACTTTATTTAAGCAGTAAATGTCAGGAGACGGCGCTTTATGACGCGCTCTGCAGCTCCCTGAAGCCCCGAGTGATAACTGCACAGAAAGCGCCTCTTACACTGAGCGCGGACACTTCACACAAAGCGCTGAGAGTCCCGCCGGGCAGGGTCTGTAGGGGGAGGAGGGGGGCCTCTAGGCGCTAGGGAAGCAGGCGCTGATGTTGAGGTGAGGGGGGTCCATCCGCAGTTACACCAGGCGCAGCTCTGTGTCTGGCCCGAGCAGGAAGTAGGGGTGCAGCCCCCCGGTGAAGGAGTCATTGAAGGTGCAGAGATGCTCCCAGGTGTCTGCGTTGTACAGGGACAGCCGCCCCCCCTCATAGTCCAGGTACACCCCCAGCTTCAGGGGGCGCTCGCGGGGGCGCAGGAGGGTGCGAGGGGAGGTGAGAGCCGAGTACCGACCATCATACCGCCGCCACACACCCCAGACCCCCCCCTCAGGGTACAGGATACTCCCCTCCCTACTCACGGACTCTCGTACGACCCCCACTGCCCACCCCCCCCTCTCCTGCAGTGGCTGCACCTCCCAGTAATGCCCCCCCGAGGTGAACCCCTCCCGCCCCAGCACAGAGGGAAACCCAGTGAATCTCTTGGGGTTGTCCGGCCGGGGCAGCGCGCCTGGTGTCCATCTCACGCGTCTCCCGTCCTCAGAGAGGGTCACGCTTCTATGAGCTGTGTCTGGATCCAGAGTCACCAGCGCTGCAGAGAGGGGAGAGAGAGGTAATGACACATTGTGTGACCTCAGGCATATCACTACCCAGAGACCCCCAGCACTAGAGAGAGAGGAGAGAGAGGTAATGACGCACTGTGTGACCTCAGGCATATCACTACCCAGAGGTCCCAGCACTGCAGAGAGGAGAGAGAGGTAATGACACACTGTGTGACCTCAGGCATATCACTACCCAGAGACCCCAGCACTGCAGAGAGAGGAGGGAGAGGTAAGGACACACTGTGTGACCTCAGGCATATCACTACCCAGAGACCCCCAGCATTATAGTGAGAGTGGAGAGAGGTAATGATGTACTCTGTGACCTCAGGCATATCACTGTCCAGAGACCCCAGCACTTCTGAGAGGAGAGAGAGGTAATGACATACTGTGTGACCTCAGGCATATCACTACCCAGAGACCCACAGCACTGCAGAGAGAGAAGAGAGAGGTAATGACACACTGTGTGACCTCAGGCATATCACTACCCAGAGACCCCCAGCGCTGCAGAGAGAGGAGAGAGAGGTAATGATGTACTGTGTGACCTCAGGCATATCACTGTCCAGAGACCGCAGCACAGCAGAGAGGAGAGAGAGGTAATGACACACTGTGTGACCTCAGACATATCACTACCCAGACACCCCAGCACTTCTGAGAGGAGACAGAGGTAATGACACACTGTGTGACCTCAGGTATATCACTACCCAGAGACCCCCAGCACTACAGAGAGAGGGGAGAGAGGTAATGATGTACTGTGTGACCTCAGGCATATCACTACCCAGAGACCCTCAGCGCTGCAGACAGAGGAGAGAGGTAATGACACGCTGTGTGACCTCAGGCATATCACTACCCAGAGACCCCCAGCGCAGCAGAGAGAGGAGAGAGAGGTAATGATGTACTGTGTGACCTCAGGCGTATCACTACCCAGAGACAGCAGCACAGCAGAGAGGAGAGAGAGGTGATGACACACTGTGTGACCTCAGGCATATCACTACCCAGAGACCCCAGCACTTCTGAGAGGAGAGAGAGGTAATGACGCACTGTGTGACCTCAGGCATATCACTACCGAGAGAACCCAGCACTTCTGAGAGGAGAGAGAGGTAATGACGCACTGTGTGACCTCAGGCATATCACTACCCAGAGACTCCCAGCGCTGCAGAGAGAGGAGAGAGAGGTAATGATGTACTGTGTGACCTCAGGCATATCACTGTCCAGAGACCATAGCACTTCTGAGAGGAGAGAGAGGTAATGACATACTGTGTGACCTCAAACATATCACTACCCAGAGACCCCCAGCACTACAGAGAGAGGGGAGAGAGGTAATGATGTACTGTGTGACCTCAGGCGTATCACTTCCCAGAGACCGCAGCACAGCAGAGAGGAGAGAGAGGTAATGACACACTGTGTGACCTCAGACATATCACTACCCAGACACCCCAGCACTTCTGAGAGGAGACAGAGGTAATGACACACTGTGGGGGTGATTTTAACCTTGGCGGACGGCGGAGGCCGTCCGCCAAGGTACCGCCGCCAAATGACCGCACCGCGGTCAAAAGACCGCGGCGGCCATTCAAACATTTCCTCTGGGCCGGCGGGCGCTCTCCAAAAGAGCGCCCGCCGGCCCAGAGAAAATGCCCCTGCAACGAGGTCGCTGGCTCAGAATTGAGCCGGCGTAGTTGCAGGGGTGCGACGGGTGCAGTTGCACCCGTCGCGTATTTCAGTGTCTGCATCGCAGACACTGAAATACTTTTTGGGGCCCTCTTACGGGGGCCCCGCGGCACCCCCTACCGCCATCCTGTTCATGGCGGGTTTCCCGCCATGAACAGGATGGCGGTAGGGGGTGTCTGAATCCTCATGGCGGCGGAGCGCGCTCCGCCGCCATGGAGGATTCACTGGGGCAGCGGTAAACCGGCGGGAGACCGCCGGTTTACCCTTTCTGACCGCGGCTGAACCGCCACGGTCAGAATGCCCTCGGGAGCACCGCCAGCCTGTTGGCGGTGCTCCCGTGGTCGGTGACCCTGGCGGTCACCGGCCGCCACGGTCAGAATGACCCCCTGTGTGACCTCAGGCATATCACTACCCAGAGACCCCCAGCACTACAGAGAGAGGGAGAGGTAATGATGTACTGTGTGACCTCAGGCGTATCACTACCCAGAGACCGCAGCACAGCAGAGAGGAGAGAGAGGTGATGACACACTGTGTGACCTCAGGCATATCACTAACCAGAGACCCCAGCACTTCCGAGAGGAGAGAGAGGTAATGACGCACTGTATGACCTCAGGCATATCACTACCCAGAGACCCCAGCACTTCTGAGAGGAGAGAGAGGTAATGACGCACTGTGTGACCTCAGGCATATCACTACCTAGAGACCCCAGCACTGCATAGAGAGGAGAGAGAGGTAATGACACACTGTGTGACCTCAGGCATATCACTACCCAGAGATCCCCAGCGTGCAGAGAGAGGAGAGAGAGGTAATGATGCACTGTGTGACCTCAGGCATATCACTGTCCAGGGACACCAGCACTTCTGAGAGGAGAAAGAGGTAATGACATACTGTGTGACCTCAGGCATATCACTACCCAGAGACCCCTAGCACTACAGAGAGAGGGGAGAGAGGTAATGATGTACTGTGTGACCTCAGGCATATCACTACCCAGAGACCCCCAGCACTGCAGAGAGAGAAGAGAGAGGTAATGACACACTGTGTGACCTCAGGCATATCACTACCCGGAGACCCCCAGCGCTGCAGATAGAGGAGAGAGAGAGATAATGATGTACTGTGTGACCTCAGTCATATCAGTGTCCACAGACCCCAGCACTTCTGAGAGGAGAGAGAGGTAATGACATACTGTGTGACCTCAAGCATATCACTACCCCGAGACCCCCAGCACTAGAGAGAGAGGAGAGAGAGGTAATGATGTACTGTGTGACCTCAGGCATATCACTACCCAGAGACCCCAGCACTGCAGAGAGAGGAGAGAGAGGTAATGACACACTGTGTGACCTCAGGCATATCACTACCCAGAGACCCCCAGCGCTGCAGAGAGAGGAGAGAGATTTAATGATGTACTCTGTGACCTCAGGCATATCACTGTCCAGAGACCCCAGCACTTCTGAGAGGAGATTGAGGTAATGACGCACTGTGTGACCTCAGGCATATCACTACCCAGAGACCCCAGCACTTCTGAGAGGAGAGAGAGGTAATGACACACTGTGTGACCTCAGGCATATCACTACCCAGAGATCCCCAGCGCTGCAGAGAGAGGAGAGAGAGGTAATGATGTACTGTGTGACCTCAGGCATATCACTGTCCAGGGACCCCAGCACTTCTGAGAGGAGAGAGAGATAATGACATACTGTGTGACCTCAAGCATATCACTACCCAGAGACCCCCAGCACTACAGAGAGAGGGGAGAGAGGTAATGATGTACTGTGTGACCTCAGGCATATCACTACCCAGAGACCCCAGCACTGCAGAGAGAGGAGAGAGAGGTAATGACACACTGTGTGACCTCAGGCATATCACTACCCAGAGACCCCCAGCGCTGCAGAGAGAAGAGAGAGAGGTAATGATGTACTCTGTGACCTCAGGCATATCACTGTCCAGAGACCCCAGCACTTCTGAGAGGAGAGAGAGGTAATGACATACTGTATGACCTCACGCATATCACTACCCAGAGACCCCCACCACTGCAGAGAGAGGGGAGAGAGGTAATGATGTATTGTGTGACCTCAGGCATATCACTACCCAGAGACCCCCAGCACTGCAGAGAGAGAAGAGAGAGGTAATGATGTACTGTGTGACCTCAGGCATATCACTACCCAGAGACCCCCAGCGCTGCAGAGAGAGGAGAGAGAGAGATAATGATGTACTGTGTGACCTCAGGCATCTCACTGTCCACAGACCCCAGCACTTCTGAGAGGAGAGAGAGGTAATGACGTACTGTGTGACCTCAAGCATATCACTACCCAGAGAGCCCCAGCACTACAGAGAAAGGGAGAGGTAATGATGTACTGTGTGACCTCAGGCGTATCACTACCCAGAGACCGCAGCACAGCAGAGAGGAGAGAGAGGTAATGACACGCTGTGTGACCTCAGGCATATCACTACCCAGAGACCCCAGCACTTCTGAGAGGAGAGAGAGGTAATGACGCACTGTGTGACCTCAGGCATATCACTACCCAGAGACCCCAGCACTTCTGAGAGGAGAGAGGTAATTACGCACCGTGTGACCTCAGGCATATCACTACCCAGAGACCCCAGCACTGCAGAGAGAGGAGAGAGAGGTAATGACACACTGTGTGACCTCAGGCATATCACTACCCAGAGATCCCCAGCGCTGCAGAGAGAGGAGAGAGAGGTAATGATGTACTGTGTGACCTCAGGCATATCACTACCCAGAGACCCCCAGCACTGCAGAGCAGAGAGAGAGGTAATGACACATTGTGTGACCTCAGGCATAGTACCCAGAGACCCAAGCACTTCTGAGAGGAGAGAGAGGTAATGACGCACTGTGTGACCTCAGGCATATCACTACTCAGACCCCAGCACTTCTGAGAGGAGGGAGAGGTAATGACGCACTGTGTGACCTCAGGTATATCACTACCCAGAGACCCCAGCACTGCACAGAGAGGAGAGAGAGGTAATGACACACTGTGTATCCTCAGGCATATCACTACCCAGAGACCCCCAGCGCTGCAGAGAGAGGAGAGAGAGGTAATGGTGTACTCTGTGACCTCAGGCATATCACTGTCCAGAGACCCCAGCACTTCTGAGAGGAGAGAAAGGTAATGACATACTGTGTGACCTCAACCATATCACTACCCAGAAACCCCGACCACTACAGAGAGAGGAGAGAGAGGTAATGACACACTGTGTGACCTCAGGCATATCACTACCCAGAGATCCCCAGCGCTGCAGAGAGAGGAGAGAGAGGTAATGATGTACTGTGTGACCTCAGGCATATCACTACCCAGAGACCCCCAGCACTGCAGAGCAGAGAGAGAGGTAATGACACATTGTGTGACCTCAGGCATAGTACCCAGAGACCCAAGCACTTCTGAGAGGAGAGAGAGGTAATGACGCACTGTGTGACCTCAGGCATATCACTACTCAGACCCCAGCACTTCTGAGAGGAGGGAGAGGTAATGACGCACTGTGTGACCTCAGGTATATCACTACCCAGAGACCCCAGCACTGCACAGAGAGGAGAGAGAGGTAATGACACACTGTGTATCCTCAGGCATATCACTACCCAGAGACCCCCAGCGCTGCAGAGAGAGGAGAGAGAGGTAATGGTGTACTCTGTGACCTCAGGCATATCACTGTCCACAGACCCCAGCACTTCTGAGAGGAGAGAGAGGTAATGACGTACTGTGTGACCTCAAGCATATCACTACCCAGAGAGCCCCAGCACTACAGAGAAAGGGAGAGGTAATGATGTACTGTGTGACCTCAGGCGTATCACTACCCAGAGACCGCAGCACAGCAGAGAGGAGAGAGAGGTAATGACACGCTGTGTGACCTCAGGCATATCACTACCCAGAGACCCCAGCACTTCTGAGAGGAGAGAGAGGTAATGACGCACTGTGTGACCTCAGGCATATCACTACCCAGAGACCCCAGCACTTCTGAGAGGAGAGAGGTAATTACGCACCGTGTGACCTCAGGCATATCACTACCCAGAGACCCCAGCACTGCAGAGAGAGGAGAGAGAGGTAATGACACACTGTGTGACCTCAGGCATATCACTACCCAGAGATCCCCAGCGCTGCAGAGAGAGGAGAGAGAGGTAATGATGTACTGTGTGACCTCAGGCATATCACTACCCAGAGACCCCCAGCACTGCAGAGCAGAGAGAGAGGTAATGACACATTGTGTGACCTCAGGCATAGTACCCAGAGACCCAAGCACTTCTGAGAGGAGAGAGAGGTAATGACGCACTGTGTGACCTCAGGCATATCACTACTCAGACCCCAGCACTTCTGAGAGGAGGGAGAGGTAATGACGCACTGTGTGACCTCAGGTATATCACTACCCAGAGACCCCAGCACTGCACAGAGAGGAGAGAGAGGTAATGACACACTGTGTATCCTCAGGCATATCACTACCCAGAGACCCCCAGCGCTGCAGAGAGAGGAGAGAGAGGTAATGGTGTACTCTGTGACCTCAGGCATATCACTGTCCAGAGACCCCAGCACTTCTGAGAGGAGAGAAAGGTAATGACATACTGTGTGACCTCAACCATATCACTACCCAGAAACCCCGACCACTACAGAGAGAGGGGAGAGAGGTAATGATGTACTGTGTGACCTCAGGCATATCACTTCCCAGAGACCCCCAGCACTACAGAGAGAGAAGAGAGAGACAATGACACACTGTGTGACCTCAGGAATAACACTACCCAGAGACCCCCAGCGCTGTAGAGAGAGGAGAGAGAGAGATAATGATGTACTGTGTGACCTCAAACATATCACTACCCAGAGATCCCCTGCACTACAGAGAGAGGGGAGAGAGGTAATGATGTACTGTGTGACCTCAGGCGTATCACTACCCAAAGACCACAGCACAGCAGAGAGGAGAGAGAGGTAATGACACACTGTGTGACCTCAGGCATATCACTACCTAGAGACCCCAGCACTTCTGAGAGGAGAGAGAGGTAATGACGCACTGTGTGACCTCAGGCATATCACTACCCAGAGACCCCCAGCACTGCATAGAGAGGAGAGAGAGGTAATGACACACTGTGTGACCTCAGGCATATCACTAACCAGAGACCCCAGCACTTCCGAGAGGAGAGAGAGGTAATGACGCACTGTATGACCTCAGGCATATCACTACCCAGAGACCCCAGCACTTCTGAGAGGAGAGAGAGGTAATGACGCACTGTGTGACCTCAGGCATATCACTACCTAGAGACCCCAGCACTGCATAGAGAGGAGAGAGAGGTAATGACACACTGTGTGACCTCAGGCATATCACTACCCAGAGATCCCCAGCGTGCAGAGAGAGGAGAGAGAGGTAATGATGCACTGTGTGACCTCAGGCATATCACTGTCCAGGGACCCCAGCACTTCTGAGAGGAGAGAGAGGTAATGACATACTGTGTGACCTCAGGCATATCACTACCCAGAGACCCCTAGCACTACAGAGAGAGGGGAGAGAGGTAATGATGTACTGTGTGACCTCAGGCATATCACTACCCAGAGACCCCCAGCACTGCAGAGAGAGAAGAGAGAGGTAATGACACACTGTGTGACCTCAGGCATATCACTACCCGGAGACCCCCAGCACTGCAGAGAGAGGAGAGAGAGGTAATGACACACTGTGTGACCTCAGGCATATCACTACCCAGAGACCCCCAGCGCTGCAGAGAGAGGAGAGAGATTTAATGATGTACTCTGTGACCTCAGGCATATCACTGTCCAGAGACCCCAGCACTTCTGAGAGGAGATTGAGGTAATGACGCACTGTGTGACCTCAGGCATATCACTACCCAGAGACCCCAGCACTTCTGAGAGGAGAGAGAGGTAATGACGCACTGTGTGACCTCAGGCATATCACTACCCAGAGACCCCCCCACTGCAGAGAGAGGAGAGAGAGGTAATGACACACTGTGTGACCTCAGGCATATCACTGTCCAGGGACCCCAGCACTTCTGAGAGGAGAGAGAGGTAATGACATACTGTGAGACCTCAAGCATATCACTACCCAGAGACCCCCAGCACTACAGAGAGAGGGGAGAGAGGTAATGATGTACTGTGTGACCTCAGGCATATCACTACCCAGAGACCCCAGCACTGCAGAGAGAGGAGAGAGAGGTAATGACACACTGTGTGACCTCAGGCATATCACTACCCAGAGACCCCCAGCGCTGCAGAGAGAGGAGAGAGAGGTAATGATGTACTCTGTGACCTCAGGCATATCACTGTCCAGAGACCCCAGCACTTCTGAGAGGAGAGAGAGGTAATGACATACTGTATGACCTCACGCATATCACTACCCAGAGACCCCCACCACTACAGAGAGAGGGGAGAGAGGTAATGATGTATTGTGTGACCTCAGGCATATCACTACCCAGAGACCCCCAGCACTGCAGAGAGAGAAGAGAGAGGTTATGACACACTGTGTGACCTTAGGCATATCACTACCCAGAGACCCCCAGCGCTGCAGAGAGAGGAGAGAGAGAGATAATGATGTACTCTGTGACCTCAGGCATCTCACTGTCCACAGACCCCAGCACTTCTGAGAGGAGAGAGAGGTAATGACGTACTGTGTGACCTCAAGCATATCACTACCCAGAGAGCCCCAGCACTACAGAGAAAGGGAGAGGTAATGATGTACTGTGTGACCTCAGGCGTATCACTACCCAGAGACCGCAGCACAGCAGAGAGGAGAGAGAGGTAATGACACGCTGTGTGACCTCAGGCATATCACTACCCAGAGACCCCAGCACTTCTGAGAGGAGAGAGAGGTAATGACGCACTGTGTGACCTCAGGCATATCACTACCCAGAGACCCCAGCACTGCAGAGAGAGGAGAGAGAGGTAATGACACACTGTGTGACCTCAGGCATATCACTACCCAGAGATCCCCAGCGCTGCAGAGAGAGGAGAGAGAGGTAATGATGTACTGTGTGACCTCAGGCATATCACTGTCCAGGGACCCCAGCACTTCTGAGAGGAGAGAGAGGTAATGACATACTGTGTGACCTCAAGCATATCACTACCTAGAGACCCCCAGCACTACAGAGAGAGGAGAGAGAGGTAATGATGTACTGTGTGACCTCAGGCATATCACTACCCAGAGACCCCCAGCACTGCAGAGCAGAGAGAGAGGTAATGACACATTGTGTGACCTCAGGCATATCACTACCCAGAGACCCCCAGCACTACAGAGAGAGGAGAGAGAGGTAATGATGTACTGTGTGACCTCAGGCATATCACTACCCAGAGACCCAAGCACTTCTGAGAGGAGAGAGAGGTAATGACGCACTGTGTGACCTCAGGCATATCACTACTCAGAGACCCCAGCACTTCTGAGAGGAGGGAGAGGTAATGACGCACTGTGTGACCTCAGGTATATCACTACCCAGAGACCACAGCACTGCACAGAGAGGAAAGAGAGGTAATGACACACTGTGTATCCTCAGGCATATCACTACCCAGAGACCCCCAGCGCTGCAGAGAGAGGAGAGAGAGGTAATGGTGTACTCTGTGACCTCAGGCATATCACTGTCCAGAGACCCCAGCACTTCTGAGAGGAGAGAAAGGTAATGACATACTGTGTGACCTCAACCATATCACTACCCAGAAACCCCGACCACTACAGAGAGAGGGGAGAGAGGTAATGATGTACTGTGTGACCTCAGGCATATCACTTCCCAGAGACCCCCAGCACTACAGAGAGAGAAGAGAGAGACAATGACACACTGTGTGACCTCAGGAATAACACTACCCAGAGACCCCCAGCGCTGTAGAGAGAGGAGAGAGAGAGATAATGATGTACTGTGTGACCTCAAACATATCACTACCCAGAGATCCCCTGCACTACAGAGAGAGGGGAGAGAGGTAATGATGTACTGTGTGACCTCAGGCGTATCACTACCCAAAGACCACAGCACAGCAGAGAGGAGAGAGAGGTAATGACACACTGTGTGACCTCAGGCATATCACTACCTAGAGACCCCAGCACTTCTGAGAGGAGAGAGAGGTAATGACGCACTGTGTGACCTCAGGCATATCACTACCCAGAGACCCCCAGCACTACAGAGAGAGGGGAGAGAGGTAATGATGTACTGTGTGACCTCAGGCATATCACTACCCAGAAACCCCCAGCGCTACAGAGAGAGAAGAGAGAGGCAATGACACACTGTGTGACCTCAGGAATATCACTACCCAGAGACCCCCAGCGCTGTAGAGAGAGGAGAGAGAGAGATAATGATGTACTGTGTGACCTCAAGCATATCACTACCCAGAGACCCCCTGCACTACAGAGAGAGGGGAGAGAGGTAATGATGTACTGTGTGACCTCAGGCGTATCACTACCCAAAGACCACAGCACAGCAGAGAGAAGAGAGAGGTAATGACACACTGTGTGACCTCAGGCATATCACTACCTAGAGACCCCAGCACTTCTGAGAGGAGAGAGAGGTAATGACGCACTGTGTGACCTCAGGCATAACACTACCCAGAGAACCCCAGCACTACAGAGAGAGGGGAGAGAGGTAATGATGTACTGTGTGACCTCAGGCATATTTCTACCCAGAGACCCCCAGTGCTGCAGAGAGAGGAGAGAGGTAATGACACTCTGTGTGACCTCAGGCATATCACTACCCAGAGACCCCCAGCACTGCAGAGAGAGGAGAGAGAGGTAATGATGTACTGTGTGACCTCAGGCATATCACTGTCCAGAGACCCCAGCACTTCTGAGAGGAGAGAGAGAGGTAATGACACGCTGTGTGACCTCAGGCATATCACTACCCAGAGACCCCCAGCACTGCAGAGAGAGGAGAGAGAGGTAATGATGTACTGTGTGACCTCAGGCATATCACTGTCCAGAGACCCCAGCACTTCTGAGAGGAGAGAGAGAGGTAATGACATACTGTGTGACCTCAGGCGTATCACTACCCAAAGACCACAGCACAGCAGAGAGGAGAGAGAGGTAATGACACACTGTGTGACCTCAGGCATATCACTACCTAGAGACCCCAGCACTTCTGAGAGGAGAGAGAGGTAATGACGCACTGTGTGACCTCAGGCATATCACTACCCAGAGACCCCCAGCACTACAGAGAGAGGGGAGAGGTAATGATGTAGTGTGACCTCAGGCGTATTACTACCCAGAGACCGCAGCACAGCAGAGAGGAGAGAGAGGTAATGACACACTGTGTGACCTCAGGCATATCACTACCCAGAGACCACAGCACTTCTGAGAGGAGAGAGAGGTAATGACGCACTGTGTGACCTCAGGCATAACACTACCCAGAGAACCCCAGCACTACAGAGAGAGGGGAGAGAGGTAATGATGTACTGTGTGACCTCAGGAATATTTCTACCCAGAGACCCCCAGTGCTGCAGAGAGAGGAGAGAGGTAATGTCACGCTGTGTGACCTCAGGCATATCACTACCCAGAGACCCCCAGCGCTGCAGAGAGAGGAGAGAGAGGTAATGATGTACTGTGTGACCTCAGGCATATCACTGTCCAGAGACCCCAGCACTTCTGAGAGGAGAGAGAGAGGTAATGACATACTGTGTGACCTCAAGCATATCACTACCCAGAGACCCCCAGCACTACAGAGAGAGTGTAGAGAGGTAATGACGCACTGTGTGACCTCAGGCATATCACTACCCAGAGACCCCATCACTGCAGAGAGAGGAGAGAGAGGTAATGACACACTGTGTGACCTCAGGCATATCACTACCCAGAGACCCCCAGCACTACAGAGAGAGGGGAGAGGTAATGATGTACTGTGTGACCTCAGGTGTATCACTACCCAGAGACCGCAGCACAGCAGAGAGGAGAGAGAGGTAATGACACACTGTGTGACCTCAGGCATATCACTACCCAGAGACCCCAGCACTTCTGAGAGGAGAGAGAGGTAATGACGTATTGTGTGACCTCAAGCATATCACTACCCAGAGACCCCATCACTTCTGAGAGAAGAGAGAGGTAGTGACGCACTGTGTGACCTCAGGCATATCACTACCCAGAGACCCCAGCACTGCAGAGAGAGGAGAGAGAGTTAATGACACACTGTGGGGGTTATTCCAACTTTGGAGGAGTGTTAATCCGTCCCAAAAGTGACGGTAAAGTGACGGATATACCACCATCCGTATTACGAGGTCCATAGGATATAATGGACTCGTAATACAGCTGGTGGTAAATCCGTCACTTTTCCGTCACTTTTGGGACGGATTAACACCTCCTCCAAAGTTGGAATAACCCCCTGTGTGTCCTCAGGCATATCACTACCCAGAGATCCCCAGCGCTGCAGAGAGAGGAGAGAGAGGTAATGATGTACTGTGTGACCTCAGGCATATCACTACCCAGAGACCCCCAGCACTACAGAGAGAGGGGAGAGAGGTAATGATGTACTGTATGACCTCAGGCATATCACTAGCCAGAGACCCCAGCACTTCTGAGAGGAGAGAGAGGTAATGACATACTGTGTGACCTAAAGCATATCACTACCCAGAGACCCCCAGCACTACAAAGAGAGGGGAGAGAGGTAATGATGTACTGTGTGACCTCAGGCATATCACTACCCAGAGACCCCCAGCACTGCAGAGAGGAGAGAGAGGTAATGACACATTGTGTGACCTCAGGCATATCACTACCCAGAGACCCCAGTACTTGTGAGAGGAGAGAGAGGTAGTGACGCGCTGTGTGACCTCAGGCATATCACTACCCAGAGACCCCAGCACTTCTGAGAGGAGGGAGAGGTAATGACGCACTGTGTGACCTCAGGCA
The DNA here is from genome assembly GCF_031143425.1 of Pleurodeles waltl. Lineage (NCBI taxonomy): Eukaryota > Metazoa > Chordata > Amphibia > Caudata > Salamandridae > Pleurodeles > Pleurodeles waltl. The sequence goes on from NW_027149831.1 coordinate 885,369, forward strand.
TATCACTACCCAGAGACCCCAGCACTGCAGAGAGAGGAGGGAGAGGTAATGACACACTGTGTGACCTCAGGCTTATCACTACCCAGAGACTCCCAGCGCTGCAGAGAGAGGAGAGAGAGGTAATGATGTACTGTGTGACCTCAGGCATATCACTGTCCAGAGACCCCAGCTCTTCTGAGAGGAGAGAGAGGTAATGACATACTGTGTGACCTGAAACATATCACTACCCAGAGACCCCCAGCACTACAGAGAGAGGGGAGAGAGGTAATGATGTACTGTGTGACCTCAGGCGTATCACTTCCCAGAGACCGCAGCACAGCAGAGAGGAGAGAGAGATAATGACACACTGTGTGACCTCAGACATATCACTACCCAGACACCCCAGCACTTCTGAGAGGAGACAGAGGTAATGACACACTGTGTGACCTCAGGCATATCACTACCCAGAGACCCCCAGCACTACAGAGAGCGGGAGAGGTAATGATGTACTGTGTGACCTCAGGCGTATCACTACCCAGAGACCGCAGCACAGCAGAGAGGAGAGAGAGGTGATGACACACTGTGTGACCTCAGGCATATCACTACCCAGAGACCCCAGCACTTCCGAGAGGAGAGAGAGGTAATGACGCACTGTGTGACCTCAGGCATATCACTACCCAGAGACCCCAGCACTTCTGAGAGGAGAGAGAGGTAATGACGCACTGTGTGACCTCAGGCATATCACTACCTAGAGACCCCAGCACTGCATAGAGAGGAGAGAGAGGTAATGACACACTGTGTTGTAGGAAAGTACCATCTTGCCTGGCATGTTACCCCCATTTTCACTGTATGTATGTTGTTTTAGTTGTATGTGTCACTGGGACCCTGGTAACCCAGGGCCCCAGTGCTCATAAGTGTACCTGAATGTGTTACCTGTGTAGTGACTAACTGTCTCACTGAGGCTCTGCTAATCAGAGCCTCAGTGGTTATGCTCTCTCATTTCTTTCCAAATTGTCACTAACAGGCTAGTGACCATTTTTACCAATTTACATTGGCTTACTGGAACACCCTTATAATTCCCTAGTATATGGTACTGAGGTACCCAGGGTATTGGGGTTCCAGGAGATCCCTATGGGCTGCAGCATTTCTTTTGCCACCCATAGGGAGCTCTGACAATTCTTACACAGGCCTGCCACTGCAGCCTGAGTGAAATAACGTCCACGTTATTTCACAGCCATGTTACACTGCACTTAAGTAACTTATAAGTCACCTATATGTCTAACCTTTACCTGGTAAAGGTTAGGTGCAAAGTTACTTAGTGTGAGGGCACCCTGGCACTAGCCAAGGTGCCCCCACATTGTTCAGGGCCAATTCCCTGAACTTTGTGAGTGCGAGGACACCATTACACGCGTGCACTACATATAGGTCACTACCTATATGTAGCTTCACAATGGTAACTCCGAATATGGCCATGTAACATGTCTATGATCATGGAATTGCCCCCTCTATGCCATCCTGGCATAGTTGGCACAATCCCATGATCCCAGTTGTCTGTAGCACAGACCCTGGTACTGCCAAACTGCCCTTCCTGGGGTTTCACTGCAGCTGCTGCTGCTGCCAACCCCTCAGACAGGCATCTGCCCTCCTGGGGTCCAGCCAGGCCTGGCCCAGGATGGCAGAACAAAGGACTTCCTCTGAGAGAGGGTGTTACACCCTCTCCCTTTGGAAAATGGTGTGAAGGCAGGGGAGGAGTAGCCTCCCCCAGCCTCTGGAAATGCTTTCTTGGGCACAGATGTGCCCAATTCTGCATAAGCCAGTCTACACCGGTTCAGGGACCCCTTAGCCCTGCTCTGGCGCGAAACTGGACAAAGGAAAGGGGAGTGACCACTCCCCTGACCTGCACCTCCCTTGGGAGGTGTCCAGAGCTCCTCCAGTGTGCTCCAGACCTCTGCCATCTTGGAAACAGAGGTGCTGCTGGCACACTGGACTGCTCTGAGTGGCCAGTGCCACCAGGTGACGTCAGAGACTCCTTGTGATAGGCTCCTTCAGGTGTTGCTAGCCTATCCTCTCTCCTAGGTAGCCAAACCCTCTTTTCTGGCTATTTAGGGTCTCTGTCTCTGGGGAAACTTTAGATAACGAATGCAAGAGCTCATCCGAGTTCCTCTGCATCTCTCTCTTCACCTTCTGCCAAGGAATCGACTGCTGACCGCGCTGGAAGCCTGCAAACCTGCAACATAGTAGCAAAGACGACTACTGCAACTCTGTAACGCTGATCCTGCCGCCTTCTCGACTGTTTTCCTGCTTGTGCATGCTGTGGGGGTAGTCTGCCTCCTCTCTGCACCAGAAGCTCCGAAGAAATCTCCCGTGGGTCGACGGAATCTTCCCTCTGCAACCGCAGGCACCAAAAAGCTGCATTACCGGTCCCTTGGGTCTCCTCTCAGCACGACGAGCGAGGTCCCTCGAATCCAGCGACTCTGTCCAAGTGACCCCCACAGTCCAGTGACTCTTCAGTCCAAGTTTGGTGGAGGTAAGTCCTTGCCTCACCTCGCTGGGTTGCATCGCTGGGAACCGCGACTTTTGCAGCTACTCCGGCCCCTGTGCACTTCCGGCGGAAATCCTTTGTGCACAGCCAAGCCTGGGTCCACGGCACTCTAACCTGCATTGCACGACTTTCTAAGTTGGTCTCCGGCGACTCCTTTGTGCAACTTCGGGTGAGCACCGTTTCACGCATCCTCGTAGTGCCTGTTTCTGGCACTTCTCCGGGTGCTACCTGCTGCTGAGAGGGCTCCTTGTCTTGCTCGACGTCCCTTCTCTCTCCTGGTCCAATTTGCGACCTCCTGGTCCCTCCAGGGCCACAGCAGCGTCCAAAAACGCTAAGCGCACGATTTGCAGCTAGCAAGGCTTGTTGGCGTTCTTTCGGCGGGAAAACACTTCTGCACGACTGTCCACGGCGAGAGGGATCCGTCCACCAAAGGGTAAGTCTCTAGCCAAGCTTCTTTGCATCCACAGCTGGCATTTCCTGGGCATATGCCCATCTCCGACTTGCTTGTGACTTTTGGACTTGGTCCCCTTGTTCCACAGGTACCCTAGATTGGAAATCCACAGTTGTTGCATTGTTGGTTTGTGTCTTTCCTGCATTATTCCTCTAACACGACTTCTTTGTCCTTAGGGGAACTTTAGTGCACTTTGCACTCACTTTTCAGGGTCTTGGGGAGGGTTATTTTTCTAACTCTCACTATTTTCTAATAGTCCCAGCGACCCTCTACAAGGTCACATAGGTTTGGGGTCCATTCGTGGTTCGCATTCCACTTTTGGAGTATATGGTTTGTGTTGCCCCTATCCCTATGTTTCCCCATTGCATCCTATTGTAACTATACATTGTTTGCACTGTTTTCTAAGACTATACTGCATATTTTTGCTATTGTGTATATATATCTTGTGTATATTTGCTATCCTCTCACTGAGGGTACACTCTAAGATACTTTGGCATATTGTCATAAAAATAAAGTACCTTTATTTTTAGTATAACTGTGTATTGTGTTTTCTTATGATATTGTGCATATGACACTAAGTGGTACTGTAGTAGCTTCACACGTCTCCTAGTTCAGCCTAAGCTGCTCTGCTAAGCTACCATTATCTATCAGCCTAAGCTGCTAGACACCCTATACACTAATAAGGGATAACTGGGCCTGGTGCAAGGTGCAAGTACCCCTTGGTACTCACTACAAGCCAGTCCAGCCTCCTACATTGGTTGTGCAGTGGTGGGATAAGTGCTTTGAGACTACTTACCACTCTTGTCATTGTACTTTTCATAAGAGAAAAATATACAAAACAAGGTCAGTGTATATACACATAACCAAAAAGTTTTGCATTTCCTCTTTTCACTCTTTTCTAAGTGCTGAAAAGTACTTCTAACTTTCTAAAAAGTTCTAAAAAGTTTAAAAAGTTTTTTTCTCTGTCTTTCTAAAAGCTCTGACAAACTTTTTATCTTTTTCTATCACTTTAACTCTCTCTAAAAATGTCTGGCACAGGCCAAAATGTTGATCTGTCCAAACTTGCATATGATCACCTTAGCTGGAAAGGAGCAAGGAGTCTCTGCATAGAGAGAGGTTTGAGTGTAGGGAAGAATCCTTCCTTAGAACTGTTAATTAACATGCTTAGAGAACAGGATAAGGCTAAAAGTGCCCCATCTGTTGAAAAAGTAGCTAATGGTTCTCAATCTGATCCAGGGACTCCCCCAGGAAAAGATTCAGGAAAGAAACTTCCTAGCCTGCCCATTACTAGACAGTCTAGCATAGTTGGTAATGATGATGAGCCACACCATACAAATAGTGTTGTCTCACATCATAGCAAAAGCATTTATTCTCACCATACTGGTAGTGATGTTTCTGTTAGCCAAGCTGTTAGGGTGGCTTCTGTAAGGGACAGGTCTCCTTCTGTCCATTCTCACCATACTTCTGTTTCAAGGCATGTCCCTCCCACCCACCCTGATGACAGATTGTTAGAAAGGGAGCTCAATAGATTGAGAGTGGAACAAACCAGACTGAAGCTCAAGAAGCAACAGCTGGATTTGGATAGACAGACTTTAGAAGTAGAGAAGGAGAGACAGAAACTGGGTTTAGAAACCCATGGTGGCAGCAGCAGTATTTCCCATAGTCATCCTGCAAAAGAGCATGATTCCAGGAATCTGCACAAGATAGTTCCCCCTTATAAGGAGGGGGATGACATTAACAAGTGGTTTGCTGCACTTGAGAGGGCCTGTGTTGTACAGGATGTCCCTCAAAGGCAGTGGGCTGCTATCCTATGGCTATCATTTAGTGGAAAAGGTAGGGATAGGCTCCTTACTGTGAAAGAAAATGATGCTAATAATTTCCAAGTTCTTAAGAATGCACTCCTGGATGGTTATGGCTTAACCACTGAACAATACAGGATAAAGTTCAGAGAGACCAAAAAGGAGTCTTCACAAGACTGGGTTGATTTCATTGACCATTCAGTGAAGGCCTTGGAGGGGTGGTTACATGGCAGTAAAGTTACTGATTATGACAGCCTGTATAACTTGATCCTGAGAGAGCATATTCTTAATAATTGTGTGTCTGATTTGTTGCACCAGTACTTGGTGGACTCTGATCTGACCTCTCCCCAAGAATTGGGAAAGAAGGCAGACAAATGGGTCAGAACAAGGGTGAACAGAAAAGTTCATACAGGGGGTGACAAAGATGGCAACAAAAAGAAGGATGGTAAGTCTTCTGACAAGGGTGGGGACAAATCTAAAAATGAGTCTTCATCAGGCCCACAAAAACACTCTGGTGGGGGTGGTGGGCCCAAATCCTCTTTTAATCAGAACAAGGAAAAGAAACCATGGTGCTATTTATGTAAAGTAAAAGGCCATTGGACAACAGATCCCAGTTGTCCAAAGAAAGGCACCAAGCCTCCTACCACTACAACCCCTACTGCTACACCTAGTGTCCCTACTAATAGCAGTGGTGGTGGGAGCAAACCTACTAATAGCCAATCCAAGGGAGTAGCTGGGCTCACTATTGGTAACTTAGTTGGGGTTGGCCTTGTTAGGGAGGCCACAGAGGCTGTGTTAGTCTCTGAGGGGGCTATTCATTTAGCCACCTTAGTTGCTTGTCCCCTTAATATGGATAAGTACAAGCAGTTACCCCTAATAAATGGTGTTGAGGTTCAGGCCTACAGAGACACTGGTGCCAGTGTGACTATGGTCATAGAGAAAATAGTCCACCCTGAACAACACCTACTTGGTCACCAGTACCAAGTAACCGATGCTCACAACAACACACTTAGCCACCCCATGGCTGTTGTAAATCTCAACTGGGGGGGGGGTTACTGGTCCAAAGAAAGTTGTGGTAGCTTCAGATTTACCTGTAGACTGTCTATTAGGGAATGATTTGGAGACATAAGCTTGGTCAGATGTGGAGTTGGAGGCCCATGCAGCAATGCTGGGCATCCCAGGGCATATTTTTGCTTTGACAAGGGCTCAGGCCAAAAAGCAAAAAGGACAGGGAAGCTTGGATCCTGGAACAATGGACCAAGTGCTCCCTAAAGCTAGGGCTAGTAGAAGCAAACCACTTCCTACTATCCCTCCCTCTACAGTGGATTCAACTTCTGAGGAAGAAGAATTCCCTCCCTGTGCAGAACCTACACCAGAGGAGCTGGAAGCAGACACTGCTTAGCTTTTGGGTGAAGGGGGGCCTGCCAGAGAGGAGCTGAGTGTGGCACAGCAAACCTGTCCCACATTAGAGGGTCTTAGACAGCAAGCTGTCAAACAGGCTAATGGGGATGTCAGTGACTCTCACAGAGTTTACTGGGAGGACAACCTCTTGTACACTGAGCATAGGGATCCTAAACCTGGAGCTGCCAGGAGATTAGTGATTCCTCAGGAGTACAGAAAGTTCCTCCTAACCCTGGCACATGACATTCCCCTAGCTGGGCACCTGGGTCAAATGAAAACTTGGGACAGACTGGTTCCATTGTTTCATTGGCCTAGGATGTTTGAGGACACAAAGGAATTTTGTAAGTCCTGTGAAACCTGTCAAGCCAGTGGCAAGACAGGTGGCACCCCAAAGGCACCCCTTATTCCACTGCCTGTGGTTGGGGTTCCCTTTGAAAGGGTAGGGGTTGACATAGTTGGCCCCCTTGACCCTCCTACTGCTTCAGGCAATAGATTTATCTTGGTGGTAGTGGACCATGCCACAAGATATCCTGAAGCTATTCCTTTAAGGACCACTACAGCACCTGCAGTGGCAAAGGCCCTCCTGGGAATATTTTCCAGGGTGGGCTTCCCAAAGGAAGTAGTATCAGACAGGGGAAGCAATTTCATGTCTGCATACTTAAAGGTTATGTGGAAGGAGTGTGGTGTAACGTACAAGTTCACAACACCCTATCATCCACAAACAAATGGACTGGTGGAGAGATTTAATAAAACTCTCAAAGGCATGATTATGGGTCTCCCTGAAAAACTCCGCAGGAGATGGGATATCCTTCTACCATGCCTCCTTTTTGCCTACAGGGAGGTACCCCAGAAAGGAGTGGGCTTCAGCCCCTTTGAACTTCTTTTTGGACACCCTGTTAGGGGTCCACTCACACTTGTAAAGGAGGGTTGGGAACAACCTTTAAAAGCTCCTAAGCAGGATATTGTGGATTATGTACTTGGCCTCAGATCAAGGATGGCTGAGTACATGAAAAAGGCCAGTACAAACCTTCAGGCCAGCCAAGAGCTCCAGAAGCAATGGCATGATCAGAAGGCTGTTTTGGTTCAGTACCAACCAGGGCAGAAAGTGTGGGTCTTGGAGCCTGTGGCCCCAAGAGCACTCCAAGATAAATGGAGTGGACCCCACACAATTGTTGAAAAGAAGGGAAAAGTCACCTATTTAGTTGACTTAGGCACTGCCAGGAGTCCCCTTAGGGTGCTCCATGTCAACCGCCTGAATCTCTACTATGACAGGGCTGATCTCACCCTGCTCATGGCAACAGATGAGGGACAGGAAGAAGACAGTGATCCTCTACCTGATCTCTTCTCTTCCACAGAACAAGATGCTCTGGTGGAAGGTGTAGTTTTGGCTGATTGCCTTACTGCTGAGCAGAAAGACAATTGCATAAATCTCCTAGATCAATTCTCTGAACTCTTCTCTTCTGTGCCAGGTACCACTTCTTGGTGTGAGCACACTATAGATACTGGAGACAGCTTGCCTGTCAAAAGTAAGATCTATAGGCAGCCTGACCATGTCAGGGACTGCATAAAGCAAGAGGTCCAGAAAATGTTAGAACTAGGAGTGGTTGAGCACTCTGACAGTCCATGGGCTTCTCCTGTGGTACTGGTACCAAAACCCCATTCCAAAGATGGAAAGAAGGAAATGCGGTTTTGTGTAGACTATAGAGGTCTCAACTTGGTAACCAAAACTGATGCTCACCCTATACCCAGGGCAGATGAGCTCATAGATACACTGGCATCTGCCAAGTATCTAAGCACTTTTGATTTGACTGCAGGGTATTGGCAGATCAAATTGTCAGAAGATGCTAAACCTAAGACTGCATTTTCAACCATTGGAGGACATTACCAGTTTACTGTAATGCCTTTTTGTTTGGAAAATGCACCTGGCACTTTTCAGAGGTTGGTGAACACAGTCCTGCAAGGGCTGGAAGCTTTCAGTGCAGCATATTTGGACGATATAGCTGTCTTTAGCTCCAGCTGGGATGATCACCTGGTCCACCTATGGAAAGTTTTAGAGGCCCTGCAAAAGGCAGGCCTCACTATCAAGGCTTCAAAGTGCCAGATAGGGCAGGGTAAGGTGGTTTATCTGGGACACCTTGTTGGTGGGGAACAGATTGCACCACTACAGGGGAAAATCCAAACAATTATTGATTGGGTTCCCCCTACCACTCAGACTCAGGTGAGAGCCTTCCTAGGCCTCACTGGGTATTACAGGAGGTTCATTAAGAACTATGGCTCCATTGCAGCCCCTCTTAATGACCTCACATCCAAGAAAATGCCTAAAAAGGTATTATGGACAGCAAACTGTCAGAAAGCTTTTGAGGAGCTGAAGCAGGCCATGTGCTCTGCACCTGTCCTGAAAAGCCCTTGTTACTCTAAAAAATTCTATGTCCAAACTGATGCATTTGAATTAGGAGTAGGGGCAGTCCTATCACAACTTAATTCTGAGGGCCAGGATCAACCTGTTGCTTTTATTAGTAGGAGGTTGACCCCTAGAGAAAAGCGTTGGTCTGCCATTGAGAGGGAGGCCTTTGCTGTGGTCTGGGCACTGAAGAAGTTGAGGCCATACCTGTTTGGCACTCACTTCATTGTTTAGACAGACCACAAACCTCTACTTTGGCTAAAACAAATGAAAGGTGAAAATCCTAAATTGTTGAGGTGGTCCATATCCCTACAGGGAAAGGACTATACAGTGGAACATAGACCTGGGAGTAGCCACTCCAATGCAGATGGACTCTCCAGATATTTCCACTTAGACAATGAAGACTCATCAGGTCATGGCTAGTCTTATTGTCCTTCGTTTGGGGCGGGGTTGTGTAGGAAAGTACCATCTTGCCTGGCATGTTACCCCCATTTTTCACTGTATATATGTTGTTTTAGTTGTATGTGTCACTGGGACCCTGGTAACCCAGGGCCCCAGTGCTCATAAGTGTGCCTGAATGTGTTACCTGTGTAGTGACTAACTGTCTCACTGAGGCTCTGCTAATCAGAACCTCAGTGGTTATGCTCTCTCATTTCTTTCCAAATTGTCACTAACAGGCTAGTGACCATTTTTACCAATTTACATTGGCTTACTGGAACACCCTTATAATTCCCTAGTATATGGTACTGAGGTACCCAGGGTATTGGGGTTCCAGGAGATCCCTATGGGCTGCAGCATTTCTTTTGCCACCCATAGGGAGCTCTGACAATTCTTACACAGGCCTGCCACTGCAGCCTGAGTGAAATAACGTCCACGTTATTTCACAGCCATTTTACACTGCACTTAAGTAACTTATAAGTCACCTATATGTCTAACCTTTACCTGGTAAAGGTTAGGTGCAAAGTTACTTAGTGTGAGGGCACCCTGGCACTAGCCAAGGTGCCCCCACATTGTTCAGAGCCAATTCCCTGAACTTTGTGAGTGCGGGGACACCATTACACACGTGCACTACATATAGGTCACTACCTATATGTAGCTTCACAATGGTAACTCCGAATATGGCCATGTAACATGGCTATGATCATGGAATTGCCCCCTCTATGCCATCCTGGCATAGTTGGCACAATCCCATGATCCCAGTGGTCTGTAGCACAGACCCTGGTACTGCCAAACTGCCCTTCCTGGGGTTTCACTGCAGCTGCTGCTGCTGCCAACCCCTGAGACAGGCATCTGCCCTCCTGGGGTCCAGCCAGGCCTGGCCCAGGATGGCAGAACAAAGGACTTCCTCTGAGAGAGGGTGTTACACCCTCTCCCTTTGGAAAATGGTGTGAAGGCAGGGGAGGAGTAGCCTCCCCCAGCCTCTGGAAATGCTTTCTTGGGCACAGATGTGCCCAATTCTGCATAAGCCAGTCTACACCGGTTCAGGGACCCCTTAGCCCTGCTCTGGCGCGAAACTGGACAAAGGAAAGGGGAGTGACCACTCCCCTGACCTGCACCTCCCCTGGGAGGTGTCCAGAGCTCCTCCAGTGTGCTCCAGACCTCTGCCATCTTGGAAACAGAGGTGCTGCTGGCACACTGGACTGCTCTGAGTGGCCAGTGCCACCAGGTGACGTCAGAGACTCCTTCTGATAGGCTCCTTCAGGTGTTGCTAGCCTATCCTCTCTCCTAGGTAGCCAAACCCTCTTTTCTGGCTATTTAGGGTCTCTGTCTCTGGGGAAACTTTAGATAACGAATGCAAGAGCTCATCCGAGTTCCTCTGCATCTCTCTCTTCACCTTCTGCCAAGGAATCGACTGCTGACCACGCTGGAAGCCTGCAAACCTGCAACATAGTAGCAAAGACGACTACTGCAACTCTGTAACGCTGATCCTGCCGCCTTCTCGACTGTTTTCCTGCTTGTGCATGCTGTGGGGGTAGTCTGCCTCCTCTCTGCACCAGAAGCTCCGAAGAAATCTCCCGTGGGTCGACGGAATCTTCCCCCTGCAACCGCAGGCACCAAAAAGCTGCATTACCGGTCCCTTGGGTCTCCTCTCAGCACGACGAGCGAGGTCCCTCGAATCCAGCGACTCTGTCCGAGTGACCCCCACAGTCCAGTGACTCTTCAGTCCAAGTTTGGTGGAGGTAAGTCCTTGCCTCACCTCGCTGGGCTACATTGCTGGGAACCGCGACTTTTGCAGCTACTCCGGTCCCTGTGCACTTCCGGCGGAAATCCTTTGTGCACAGCCAAGCCTGCGTCCACGGCACTCTAACCTGCATTGCACGACTTTCTAAGTTGGTCTCCGGCGACGTGGGACTCCTTTGTGCGACTTCGGGTGAGCACTGTTTCACGCATCCTTTTAGTGCCTGTTTCTGGCACTTCTCCGGGTGCTACCTGCTGCTGAGAGGGCTCCTTGTCTTGCTCGACGTCCCCTCTCTCTCCTGGTCCAATTTGCGACCTCCTGGTCCCTGCAGGGCCACAGCAGCGTCCAAAAACGCTAACTGCACGATTTGCAGCTAGCAAGGCTTGTTGGCGTTCTTTTGGCGGGAAAACACTTCTGCACGACTCTCCATGGCGAGTGGGATCCGTCCACCAAAGGGGAAGTCTCTAGCCCTTTTCGTTCCTGCAGAAACCTCAGCTTCTTCTGTCCAGTAGAAGCTTCTTTGCATCCACAGCTGGCATTTCCTAGGCATATGCCCATCTCCGACTTGCTTGTGACTTTTGGACTTGGTCCCCTTGTTCCACAGGTACCCTAGATTGGAAATCCACAGTTGTTGCATTGTTGGTTTTTGTCTTTCCTGCATTATTCCTCTAACACGACTTCTTTGTCCTTAGGGGAACTTTAGTGCACTTTGCACTCACTTTTCAGGGTCTTGGGGAGGGTTATTTTTCTAACTCTCACTATTTTCTAATAGTCCCAGCGACCCTCTACAAGGTCACATAGGTTTGGGGTCCATTCGTGGTTCGCATTCCACTTTTGGAGTATATGGTTTGTGTTGCCCCTATCCCTATGTTTCCCCATTGCATCCTATTGTAACTATACATTGTTTGCACTGTTTTCTAAGACTATACTGCATATTTTTGCTATTGTGTATATATATCTTGTGTATATTTGCTATCCTCTCACTGAGGGTACACTCTAAGATACTTTGGCATATTGTCATAAAAATAAAGTACCTTTATTTTTAGTATAACTGTGTATTGTGTTTTCTTATGATATTGTGCATATGACACTAAGTGGTACTGTAGTAGCTTCACACGTCTCCTAGTTCAGCCTAAGCTGCTCTGCTAAGCTACCATTATCTATCAGCCTAAGCTGCTAGACACCCTATACACTAATAAGGGATAACTGGGCCTGGTGCAAGGTGCAAGTACCCCTTGGTACTCACTACAAGCCAGTCCAGCCTCCTACATTGGTTGTGCAGTGGTGGGATAAGTGCTTTGAGACTACTTACCACTCTTGTCATTGTACTTTTCATAAGAGAAAAATATACAAAACAAGGTCAGTGTATATACACATAGCCAAAAAGTTTTGCATTTCCTCTTTTCACTCTTTTCTAAGTGCTGAAAAGTACTTCTAACTTTCTAAAAAGTTCTAAAAAGTTTTAAAAGTTTTTTTTCTCTGTCTTTCTAAAAGCTCTGACAAACTTTTTATCTTTTTCTATCACTTTAACTCTCTCTAAAAATGTCTGGCACAGGCCAAAATGTTGATCTGTCCAAACTTGCATATGATCACCTTAGCTGGAAAGGAGCAAGGAGTCTCTGCATAGAGAGAGGTTTGAGTGTAGGGAAGAATCCTTCCTTAGAACTGTTAATTAACATGCTTAGAGAACAGGATAAGGCTAAAAGTGCCCCATCTGTTGAAAAAGTAGCTAATGGTTCTCAATCTGATCCAGGGACTCCCCCAGGAAAAGATTCAGGAAATAAACTTCCTAGCCTGCCCATTACTAGACAGTCTAGCATAGTTGGTAATGATGATGAGCCACACCATACAAATAGTGTTGTCTCACATCATAGCAAAAGCATTTATTCTCACCATACTGGTAGTGATGTTTGTGTTAGCCAAGCTGTTAGGGTGGCTTCTGTAAGGGACGGGTCTCCTTCTGTCCATTCTCACCATACTTCTGTTTCAAGGCATGTCCCTCCCACCCACCCTGATGACAGATTGTTAGAAAGGGAGCTCAATAGATTGAGAGTGGAACAAACCAGACTGAAGCTCAAGAAGCAACAGCTGGATTTGGATAGACAGACTTTAGAAGTAGAGAAGGAGAGACAGAAACTGGGTTTAGAAACCCATGGTGGCAGCAGCAGTATTTCCCATAGTCATCCTGCAAAAGAGCATGATTCCAGGAATCTGCACAAGATAGTTCCCCCTTATAAGGAGGGGGATGACATTAACAAGTGGTTTGCTGCACTTGAGAGGGCCTGTGTTGTACAGGATGTCCCTCAAAGGCAGTGGTCTGCTATCCTATGGCTATCATTTAGTGGAAAAGGTAGGGATAGGCTCCTTACTGTGAAAGAAAATGATGCTAATAATTTCCAAGTTCTTAAGAATGCACTCCTGGATGGTTATGGCTTAACCACTGAACAATACAGGATAA